>NC_057710.1:67038583-67114166 GCF_004010195.1 Chiloscyllium plagiosum
TCTATGCTACTTTCTCCCCACTCCCACCCCCACCCCCACCCTCCTCTCATTTAACTCTCCACCCTTCAGGCTCTCTGCCTGTATTCCTGATGAAGGGCTTTTGCCCGAAACGTTGATTTTACTGCTCCTCGGATGCTGCCTGAACTGCTGTGCTATTCCAGCACCATTCTAATCTAGACTGTGGTTTCCAGCATCTGCAGTCATTGTTTTTATCCGTATTTATCAGTATGCCTATTAAGGATAAACATCTAGGATTTATCCTTCTCCATTTGGCCTCTCTCACTCGTTCCCACAATACTGTCCAACAACTTAATCAGAATTGAAAATATCTTTAAATACTCAGGTGGCATTTACTTCATGATAAAGAGATAATAAGTCTTTTTATTTGTGAAGATTCAGTAACAACCGAATACCAATGAATTCTAATGTTATTTGGCTCGTACATATGCAGGCCTCAGGCCCTAATATAGTCATTCCCATGGAAGCTTACAGATAATGTGCCAGCCACCACCAGCACAATTTCTGGATATGCCCTGCCCTATGAACAGGACAGACACAGCAGAGATTGTCCTGAGATATTGAATCCAGAAGTCTCATGGCAGCAAATCAACATAACCTAGGAAATCTCCTGCTAATTATCGCCTCCTCTTCAACTAATGAATCGTTCCTTCCCCATGTCGAACACCATTTAGAGGAAGTACTGTGGATAGTATAGAATATACTGTGGGTGGGAAACTTCAGTGTCCACGTGTGGCTCAGTAGCAATGCAACTGGCCAAGTGTTAAAGGCAAACTTTCCGCTGGCTGAAGTCATACCTGGCACATAGGAAGATTATTGTAATTGTTGGAGGTCAGTTATTTCAGCTCCAAGACATCTCTGCAGAAGTTCCTCAGGATAGTGTTCTAGGTACAACCATCTTCAGCTGCTTCATCAGTGACCTTCCCTCCATCATAAAGTCAGAAGTGGGGATATTCACCAATGTTTAGCACAATTCACAACTTCTCAGATACTGAAATAGTCCACGTTCAAATGCAACAAGACCTGGGCAATACCCAGGCAAGTAACATTCATGCCACACAAATGCCAGGCAATGGCCATCTCCAATAAGAACCAGCACCCCTTGACATTCAATGGTGTTACCATCACTGAATCCTCCCCTATCAACATCCTGAGTGTTTTTATCAATCAGAAACTCAAAGACTTACCAGTGGCTACAATAGAAGGTCAGGGCCAGGAATACTGCAGTCCATCACTTACAAAGCACAAGATCATCAACTTAAAACCTGACATCTATAAGACACTATTGGTCATCAGCACCAGCACCACTGTATTCAATAATCTGTAAACTCAGGCCCACTAAATCCTCCACTTGACCATCACCATCCAATCAGGAGATCGACCCTGGTTAAATGAAGTGTGCAAGACGGCATGCCAGGAGTGGCACTTGGTGCATGTGAAAATGAAGTTTCAATCTGCTGGAGATATAACACAGGAATAATGCAGGCCATGCAGGAGAAATAGCAAATGATAGACGGGGCTAACTGATCCCACAACCACTACATTTTACAGTCCTGCCACATCCAGTCGTGAATGATGGTGGACAATTGAAAATTACACAAAAGTTAAAATGAGAACTGCCCACAAATATCCTCATCCTCATTGTGAGGTAGCCCTGCAAATCAATGCAAAAGATAAGGCTAAAGCATTTGCAACAATCTTAAGTCTAGTTGTTAAGTGGATCAACCAACTCAACCTTCTCCTGAAGCAGCTGAATACACTGGATAGCTCAAACACTATGGTTCCTGACTGCAGTAGTACTAATGACTTATACTCCAGAACTAGCTGTGGCCCTAGCCAAGCTTTTCTGGTACAGTTATAAAACAGGCATCTGCTTGGGAAGATTAAGGCTATCTCAGGGAGTGTTCTAATGCTGAGCACTACTCCTTCAAACAGAAGAGAAGAATAATCCTTTGATCTTTGGACAACTAAACCCCAAACTTTCATGCCACTTGTCCAATAATGGAAGCACGAGCTGCTACCTTTCACCAATGTGCATCCAAGCTTCATGGCTCATCAGCTGCTCTACCTTACATGTCTTTTACTTTCCTGCTCACTCCTTCCCCTCAGAGAGTCACTTTGCTTGTTGCTGTCATGGCAGCCACATTGTTTTAATTATTCCATAATACTCACTCTATCTGCAAAGGAGGCCGGAGACTCTTTTCCTGCATTGGCCTCTGGTGGACCTCACAGCTACTGGACTGCACTACAATCTTCATCCGGAATTCCTCAATCAGACAGGAGGGTCTTCTGATACTGTTGGTGAAGTAGAATGCCTCCTGTCACTCTTAGCAGAGCTGGAGGAGAAGCGACATAGAAGGATTGCTGAATTATGAGCTGATCCTTTATCAGTCATGAGCCAGTTTCAGATGGACATTCCCTCCTTAAGGCCAAGCACAGATTAGGATATACAAAACAGAGTCTAGAGATCTGACTGATGATCTTGGGTTCAGAAGAATAGAAGAAGGCTGAGCCTGGAGATTTGGGCAGAAATTGGATTCCTGTCAGATTATACAGTGTTGAAGCTGCTGGCTTGTAATCATTGCATGCATGTTCAGATGCTACTTCAAGAGATGCCCATTCTACTAACAGTGGAATCAACAATTTCTGCCTGTCTCTTTTTGCAAAATTGGCTGGCCACTGCCCCTCCACCGTAGCTTTTGAGCGACCGGCAAATACTCATATTCAATTAATCATTGCGAGCAGATGTGACTTGCACTTTCTGCTCTCCTGATCTTCTGTTTTGCTCTCCACTGATGGGAATGCCGAGTGTTCTCAACATTTTCTGTTTACACATCGGTAAGAAGTTTGTCACCAAACTCTGAAGCTGTAGACCCTATTGTATACTATTATGTAGCTATGTATAACTGGAAAAGTTAACTTGTGATGATCATCATTTTTGCATCATTGGACAAAGTGGTTCAACCCATTACTCTTTTCTTACATTAGCTCGAGACGGTGGAGGAAGAGCAGCAGGAAGCAGAACGTGAACTCTATCGTCCATCTGGGGACACGGGTTGCCCAGAAATAACAGAGCAGTCAAATGATAAACCTGTTAATGAAGATAATAAAACCGATGGTGAGAAACCTCTGTGCTCAGTTGAAGAGGAAGGCATGGAGGATGAAGAACAAAAAACAGAAGTCAAAACAATGCAGCCCTGCTTGCCAGCCATGTGCACTGAAAAATGCATTTGTTGTAATGCACTTAAAACAACCTTCTTGGGAAAGCTCTTCCTTTCACTGAGGACACTGATGTTCAAAGTGGTGAATAATCGTGTGTTTGATGGCAGTGTACTGTTTGTCATACTTTTGAGTACAATGACACTGGTAAGTTCTAATAGATTGAAAGAAAATCTATTGTTGGCCTCAACACTTATAGACAAGTGGTCACAAGCCAGAGTAGCATTGGAGTTAACCCTGGTTTCGATCTGGTCCTACTTTGAAATTGAATATTTTGGCAGCCACGGCTTTTTTTTGTTTTCTTTGTCACCAGACCAAATGCATATTCAAAAATATGATTGTTCAGATATATATTATATATATATAAACTCAGAGCTCTTGGCATCAAATTTAGCTTCAACTCCCATGTCACAATTAATATTCTTGCATGATTCCACTGACTTTGCATATGTTTGGCCTCCATAGAATTTAGTTTTTTTTGGAATTAATAATCTAACACTAGGCCAAAGGCAGGTTAGTAACTTAGAAACTGTTCCTTGACATGTGTTGAGAATTTAATGCTCTCCTCAATTCATAGAGTGGTTACAGTGTAGTCGAAGTTCTATTGATGGCAGACCAATTAAATACATATTTTGTTCTGTCTTCACAAAGGAGAACACAAAAAAGGTCACAAAAATTGTGGGGGATGCCTGGTCTACTGAGAAGGAGGAAGTGAAGGAAATCAGTATTAGTAGGGAAATGATGTTGGGAAAATTGATGGGAATAAAACCTGGCAAATCCCCACTTCCCAATAATCTACATCTCAGATTACTTAAGGAAGTGGTCCTAGAGGTAGTGGATGAATTGATGGTCACCTTCAAGATTCTCTAGATGCTGGAAAGGTGCCTATGGATTGGAGGATACCTAATATAACTTCACTACTTAAAAATGGAGGTAGAGAGAAAACAGAGGATTATTGACCAGTTAGCCTGACATTGACAGTTGGATAATGGTTTATTTCTTTTAAAAGTTTTAACCATAGTGCACTTGGAAAACAATGCCGGATCGGACAGGTTAGCATTGGTTTACGAAAGGAAAATCATGGTTGACAAATCCCCTGGAATTTTTTGAGGATGATAACTAGTGGAGTTGATTGGGGAGAAGCAATGGATATGGTTTCCTTGGACTTTTAGAAGGTTTTTGATAAGGTCCCACATAAGAAATTGGTATGTAAAATTAAAGTATATGGGCTATGGGTTAGTTCCCATTAGTAACTTAACAACACAGTCCGTTCCATTCCAAATATCATATTCATGCTCCTTGTCCAAAGGTATACACAAATAATTGTTCTTTGAATCAGAGATTCATAGAGTCTTACAGAACAGAAACTGAACTTTGGTCCAACTCCACACCAACCACATTTCCAAAACTAAACCCATCCCATTCGTATGTGTGAACCACCCTCTGTGTGAAAAACTTGCCATTCAGGTCCCTTTTAAATTTTTCTGCACTCACGTTAAAAATATGCCTTCCAGTTCATGAGGTACCAGAATGCAGCTTTGTTCATTAAATCATATCCAATTCTTGTGTCTTAAGCAGAGGTGTGGATCAACTAAAAAGGAAAGTATAAAAATTAAAGATCATTATATATATGGCAATGAAGATTTTGTAAGGAAAAATTGATGACAGTGATCACAACAATTATGGAGAGAAGAATGGAAGAGATGATAGGATTAGATGGAAGACACTGTGGTATAATCATCATATTTTCACCTCATAAAGTCAACCTATGGTCCTTTCAATTCTTGCAAGATATCCTCTCACCCTCGCCAATGTCCATGAACATGCTGTTTCCTCTCAAATCTGTGTCTGTCATTCCCAGAACTCCATGCCTGAAGCACTGCCACAGTATTGAAATGGCTCTCACCAAATCACAGACAAATTCCTATGTGACTGTGAATACAGTAAACTATCCTTCCTTGTCCTTCTCAATCTTTAACATGGTTGACCACACCACCTTCTTGAAACTTTCCATTGTCATACGGCTCGGCAAATGCATCTATCTAACTCCATTCTTTTTTCATCTAATCATAACTCAATTATTAGTTGCATTGTCTTCTCTTCTTACACCTGTATATTACCTCTTATGAGGCCCAAAGATACACCCTTTGCTTCCTCCTTTTACTCATTTGCCCCTCAGTGACATCATTAGTTTTCACATATATGATACCCAAGTTTACCTCACCACCATTTTTCTCATTCCTAAATGGTTCTAAATTGTCACACAGCTTTTCCAACTAAAGTTTTTTAAAAGCTGCTGCTATTTGTTTTTGGAATTCCATACACTTTGTTCCCTAGCCACCACTTTATCAGCTCCATGAAAATGGTCTGAGGCTGAGCCAGATTGCTTGCAACTTTGATGCCATATTCAACCCTGAGATGAGTTCTCAATCACAAATCTGCACCATCACCAATGCTGTTCATTTCCACCTCTATAACAACAAGTCCTAACTTGCATCAATCCTTTTCATCCTTCTCCCCATCCAATGCACATGGATATACATTGGCTCCAAGTTAAGAAAATTATTGTATTTAAAATGTTCATACTGTTTCATAATCCTTCCATGACATTACCCCCTCAGCCACATCTCCGTAAATTCCATGATACACAAAATCTTCTGTGCTATCTGCATTGCTCCAGTGCTGGCTGCTTGAACAGCCTTGACTATAAGCAAGTGGTGGCATTTCCTTAGCTGTCAAAGCACTAATTTTAGACATCTACAGTTTTCTTTCCTCATTTAGTACAGTCCTTAAAACCTAACACCTTTTCCAAACTTTTATTTGTTTGCTTTAATATTCCCTTACATGGCTTAGTTCAAATTTAATTGAATAAGGTTCCTGCAAAGCACCCGGGGACATTTTACCACTGTAACAATGCTGTATATAAGTTGCTGTAATCACTAGCCTTGACCAGTTGGGAATACTTATTTGTTTCAGATTCTATGTAATTCAATATCATTCAAGCTGGCATGATTAGGTAGTAGGCGTCTACTAAAGAGGGAAATCAGGAGGACAAAAATGGGACATAAGATAGCTTTGACAAATAGGGTTAAGGAGAATCCAAAGGAATTATATAAATACATTAAAGTCAAAAGGATAACTAGGGAGAGAATAGGGCCCCTTAAAGATCAGCAAGGCCCCTATATATGGAGCCACAGGAGATGGGAGAGATACTAAACCAGTATTTTGCATCCGTGTTTACTGTGGAGAAGGATATAGAAGATATTGAACGTGGGGAAATAATTAGCAACATCTTGAAAAATGTCCATATTATGGAGGAGGAGATGTTGGACGCTTTAACATGCAAAGAAGTGGATAAATCCCAGGACCAGATCAGATGTACCCTAGAAACCTGTGGAAAGCTAGAGAAGTGATTGCTGGGCCTGCTGTTGAGATATTTGGATCATTGATAGCCACAGGTGAGGTGCTAAAAGACTGGAGGTTAGCTAACGTGGTGCCACTGTTTAAGAAGGGTGGTAAGGAAAAGCCAGGGAACAATAGACTGCAGGGCCTGACATCGATGGTTGGCAAGTTATTGGAGGGGATCCTGAGGGACATGTGTTTGGAAAAAGTGAGGACTGCAGATGCTAGAGATCAGTGTTGAAAAGTGTGGCAAGGACTGATTAGGGATAGTCAACACGGCTTTGTGCATGGAAAATCATGTCTCATTAACTTGATTGATTCTTTGAAGAAGTAAGCAAGATGTTTGATGAGGGCAAAGCAGTGGACATGATTTATATGGACTTCAGTAAGCCATTCGACAAAGTTCCTCATGACAGACTGGTTAGCAAGGTTAGATCACATGGAATAAAGGGAGAACTAGTCATGTGGATACAGACTGGTTTGAAGGTAGAAGACAGAGGGTGGTGGTGGAGGGTTGCCGTTCAGACTGGAGGCCTGTCACCAGTGGTGTAGCGCAAGGATCAGTGCTGGGTCCACTGCTTTTCGTCGTTTATATAAATGATTTGGATATGAATATAGGAGGTATAGAACATAGAGAACATAGAAGAATACAGCGCAGTACAGGCCCTTCGGCCCTCGATGTTGCGCCGATCCAAGCCCACCTAACCTACACTAGCCCACTATCCTCCATATGCCTATCCAACGCCCGCTTAAATGCCCATAATGAGGAAGAGTCCACCACTGCTACTGGCAGGACATTCCATGAACTCACGACTCGCTGAATAAGTGTCATCGAGGTGACTCTGTTCCACAACCTGGGCTAGCCTACCCTTCACAGATCCAGCAAGACACAAGTGGAAGGAAGTCGTGCTGAGTCTCATATCATGGAGCCTGAAGCTGCTTTATTGCCTTACAACTGCAACATGACCTCAGTACTCCGGAACTCAATTCCTCTACCAATAAAAGCCAATACGCCGTATGCCTTCTTCACCGCACTATTTACCTGGGTGGCAACTTTCAAAGATTTGTGTACATGGACACCAAGATCCCTCTGCTCATCCACACTACCAAGTATCCGACCGTTAGCCCAGTACCCCATCTTTTTATTACTCTTACCAAATTACATTTGGAATACTGTGTATAATAAGTAAGTTTGCACATGACACAAAAATTGAAGGTGGACAATGAAGAAAGTTTTCTCAGAGTACAACAGGATCTTGATCAGATGAGCCAATGGACCGAGGAGTGGCAGATGGAGTTTATATAAATGTGAGGAGCTGTATTTTAGGCAGACAATTCAGGACAGGACTTATACACTTAATGGTCAGGTCCTGTGGACTATTGCTGAGTAAAGAGACCTTGGAGTGCAGGTTCATAGTTCCTTGAAAGTGGAGTTGCAGTTAGATAGGATAGTGAAAAAGACGTTTGGTATGCTTGTCTTTATTGGTCAGTGCATTGAGTATAGGAGTTGGGAGGTCATGTTGCGGCTGTACAGGATATTGATTAGGCCACATTTGGAATACTGTGTGCAGTTATGGTCTCTCTGCTATAGGTTGGATGTTATGAAACTTGAAAGGGTTCAGAAAAGATTTGCAAGGAAGTTGGCAGGGTTGGAGAATTTGAGATATAGGAAGAGGCTGAATAGCTGGGGCTCTTTTCCCTGGAGTGCCAAAGGCTGAGAGGAGACCTTATAGAAGTTTATACAATTATGAGGGGCATGGATATGGTAAATAGATAAGGTCTTTTCCCAAGGGTGGGCGTCCAAAACTAGTGGGCATAGCTTTAAGGTGAGAGGGGAAAGATTTAAAAGAGACCTAAGCAGCAACTTTTTCATGCAGAGGGTTGTGCGTGTATGGAATGGGCCGCCAGGGGAAGTGGTGCAGGCTGGTACAATTACCACATTTAAAAGGCATCTGAACGGGTATATGAATAGGAAGGGTTTAGAGGGACATGGGCCAAGTGCTGGCATATGGGACTAGATTTATCGAGGATATCTGGTCAGCATGAACGGGTTGGACTGAAAGATCTGTTTCTATGCTGTATATCTCTGTGACTCTATGCTCTGTATCTCACTAAAGACAAATAGAAATTGCATTTGTTAAAATAATCAAAGCAGGAGTTTCATACAGATTTGTTAAAGGATTTATGAAATACTTATTGCACACAGTAATTTCAATTCCTTAGCCACAAGGAATATTAAGCAACAGGTTAATCAGGAGTGTCTTCAATATATGTAACATAATTCCATATTTATTGTTTCTACATCAATGAATATTTTGACCTTATTCATAATGCCTCAGATTGAGTCTAACTCAATTGCTCAATTGCTCAAACTTCTTCAAGAAGTCTGATTTCTTTCTTCATTTTAAATACTACTTTAATCCTGAATAACAATTCAGCTTTTATTCTCCTGCCCAATTCCTGCTAATCCTTGTCTCCAATTGTTATACTCTGGGAGGTTCTTCAAGTACTTTTCACATGACTGAACAAATATGTTTGTTATCTTACAAAAGATACTTCTGCTGTTTCAAGCCTGTAACCACAAGACCATAAAACATAAAAACAGAAGTAAGCCAGAAGAATAGCCTTCCAGTCTGCTCTGTCATTCAATAGCGTCATGGCCAACCTGATCATCCTCGACTCTACTTTCCTACCTTTTCCTCTTGACCCTTGATTTCCTTACTGAAAACCTGTCTACCTCTAATTTCAATATACTCAGTGGCCCAGCCTCAACAGTTATGTGTGGTAAGGAACTCCACAGATTCACTATCCTCTTAGAAAAGAAACTCCTCTTCACCACTGCCTTAGAGAGATGACTCTTACTCTTGAGGTTATGCCCTCACAAGGGGAAGCAACATTTCTGCATTGACCTGACATTTTGCCACAATATATGTTTTGCAATTAACCTTTCTTTGTCACCATCATTTCAGAGCTCCAACAGAAAGTAGTTAATTAGCTTTTTCATCCTGTCCTTGTGATGATGTTGCTGTAACTTGCCAAAAGGAGCTGAAATATTCCTCTTTTTATTATTCATTCATGAGATGTGGGTGCCCTGGCCAGGCCAGCATTCATTATCCATCATTAATTGCCTAGAGGACAGTTAAGTGTCAACCTCATTGCTGTAGATCTAGAATCACATGTCGTCCAGACCAGGTAAGGGTGGTAGTTTCCTTTCTTGAAAGATATTAGTGAATCAGATGGGTTTTTCCGACATTTAACAGTGGTTTCATGGCCATCATTCATCTTCTAATTCAAGACATTTATTGAATGCAAGTTCTACCATCTGCTACAGAACATTAGCAAGGTTTCTAGAATAATCTAGTAAAATACCACTGGACCATCACCCAACCTTTACGCTAAAGCACAGTTTAGACCAGGGAGCTCACAATACTATTTAGTGCCAGCTTTGATCAGTTGTTAGCATGGCTGCCTTGAGACAGAAGCTTGTATGTATATGAGCCATTGCAGAGATTTGAGCTTAAAGGTATATGTTGACACTTGAGTTGACACAAGAGAACTGGGAGACTGCATTATCAGAGTTTCCATTTATCAGATGAATCTTTAAACCAAAGCCCCATTAACCATCACTGAGATGAATGCAAACAGTTACACTATTTCAGAATAGTTTGTGGAACCTTGCTATCTACAAATTGCATGTCACATTTCCTACATTACAATAAGGACTTCATTGGCTGTGAAGTGACTTGATGTATCTTGAGGTCACAAAATGCACTAAAGTGAAATGTAAGTCTGTCTTTTTTTCAATTTTAGACATTTGCTTATCTTACCTTGTGACCACTTTCTTGTGAAGAATTTTGTTGGGTACTACTTTGGACACGCGGCATGTTATGTCACTATTTTAATCAGAACTCAGAAATTCTAAACCATTAAATTGTGAAAGGATTTCAAAGAGTAGATAGAAAATATTACCTCGGGGGTGGGGGGGGGGGGTGGTATCAAGAATAATTGGATATATATTAAAATTGGAACTGAATTAATTTAAAATGTAACCCAGAAATACTTCTTGATGGAAGGATGGTAGAAATCTGGTAAATTTTTTTCCTTCAGAAGGTTGTGAACGCTAATTGCTGCTTTCAATAATGAAATCAAACATTTTTCATACAGAGTTAAGGCAGAGTAAATGAGGTTAAGACACAGATCTTGGATAATCTCATAGTGGCATAGGAAACAGAAACAAGATGAGGTATTTCAGCCCATCAAGCCTGCTCCATCATTCAATATGATCATGGTTGATTCTCTACCTCAATGCCATACTCCCACACCCATCCCATATCCCATAACACCTTTCCCTCCAAGAAATAAACCTATATCTGGTTCTTAAATATTCAGTCAGTTGACCTCAATCACCTTATATGGTACAGGATTCCATAAGATCGCAAACCCCTGTGTGAAGAAATTTATTGAAAAGACAGACAGATAAAGATAAACTATTTCCATTTTTGGGGGATTATATAACTAAGGGGTATAGTCTGAGAATTAGGGCCAGACCATTCCAGAGAGATGTTAGGAAGCACTTCTACATACAGAAGGTGGTTACTGTTTGGAACTCTTCCACAAATGACAGTGGATGCTGGATCAGTTGTTAATTTTAAGTCTGAGATAGATAATTTTTTGTAATGCAAATGTGTTAGGGAAATGGGCCAAAGGGAAGTAAATGGAGTTAGGCTACAGATTAGCTGTTGAATGGTGGAATGAGCTCGAGGGAATGAAGGCTTGCTTCTGTTCCTCTCTTCCTCAGTTCTAAATGGTTGACACTGTATTCCAGGACCATGGACTCTTAAAACAAAGAACAAAGAACAATGAACAATGTGGGCGGCACGGTGTCACAGTGGTTAGCACTGCTGCCTCACAGTGCCAGAGACCCGGGTTCAATTCCCGCCTCAGGCGACTCTCTGTGTGGAATTTACATATTCTCCACGTGCGTGGGTTTCCTCCGGGTGCTCCGGTTTCCTCCCACAGTCCAAAAATGTGCAGGTTAGGTGAATTGGCCATGCTAAATTGCCCGTAGTGTTAGATGAAGGGGTAAATATAGGGGAATGGGTCTGGGTGGGTTACGCTTCGGCGGGTCAGTATGGACTTGTTGGGCCAAAGGGCCTGTTTCCATACTGTAAGTAATCTAATCTAATCTAAATGTAAGTAATCTAATCTAAATACAGCACAGGAACATGCCCTTTGGCCCTCCAAGCCTGCACCACCACATTTTGCTCTTCCATGCTAAAACTGTTTTCAATTACAGGACCCGCATCCCTCTATTCCCTTCCTATTCATATATTCATCCAGGTGCTTCTTGAATGCTGCTGTTGGGTTTGCTTCCACCACCTCCTCTGGCAATGTGTTTCAAGCACACACCATCCTTTGTGTGAAAAACTTGTCTCACATATCTCTTTTAAATTTTCCCCCTCACATCTTGAGCCTGTGTCCTCTAGTAACTGACTCCGCCAATCTGGGAAAAAGCCTCACACTTTCCACCCTATCCATGCCATTCACAATCTTATAAACTTCTATTAGGTGTCCCCTCCAGTGAAAACAAACCCAGCCTATCCAAACTTTCTTCTTAGCTAAAATCCCCCATATCAGGCAACATCCTGGTAAAATCTTTTCTGTCAAGAGTGTGGTGCTAGGAAGGCACAACAGGTCAAGCAGCATCCGAAGAGCAAGAAAATCGACTTTTCGGGCATAAGCCCTTTTTTTTCTACTTTCCTTACATAGTTCAAGGGAAACATCATCTCTGCTTCCAGTAGGTCCACCCTGTCATTCTATACATTTCGTTGAGGTCCCCTGTCATTTTTCTGAAATCCAGTAAATAAAGGCCTAGTCAACCCAATGTCACTTCAGCCAACAAACTCGCCATTCTGAGAATACATCTGCTGAACCTTTCATAGAACATAGAAAAGTACAGCCTTTAGGCCCACGATATTGTGCCGAGACTTAATCCTAATGTAAAATATAATAACTTAACCTACGCACCCTTCAACTCACCGCTATCCATGTGCATGTCCAGCAGTCGCTTAAATGTCCCCAATGACTTCACTTCCACCACCTCAGCTGGCAACGCATTCCATGCATTCACAACTCTCTGTGTAAAGAACCAACCTCTGATGTCTCCTTTATATCTTCCTCCTAATATCTTCAAACTATGACTTCTCGAACCAGTCAATCCTGACGTGTGGGAAAAGTCTCTGGCTATTGACTCTATCTATTCCTCTCATTATTTAGTACACCTCAATCAGGTCTCCTCTCTTCCTCCTTCTCTCCAGAGAGAAAAGTCTCAGCTTCTTCAACCTTTCTTCATAAGGCAAGGCCTCCAGTCCAGACAGCATCCTGGTAAACCTTCTTTGCACACTCTCCAAAGCCTCTATATCTTTCCTATATTAGGGCAACCAGAACTGGACACAATATTCCAAGTGTTTCCTGAACTCCCTCTATGATGAGTATATCTTGCTACAGGGAAAGGAGACTAAAACTATACATAACCCCAGAGGTGGTCTCACCAAAGCCGTGTACAGCTGCAGTAAGATATCCTTGCCTTGAACTTAAGTCTTCTTCCAGAGGAATCTAACACACCATTTGCCATCCTAACTGCTTGCTACATATGTATACTTGCTTTCAGTGACTGGTATGCAGGACACCCAGGTCCCTTTGCACCTCAACAATTTCCTATTTATCGTTATTTATATAACACTCAGCCATTCTGTTTCTCTTACTGAAGTAGACAAATTCACTCTTAGCCACGTCATATTGCATCTACATGTACTTACCCACTCACCCTTTCTAAATCATGTTGAAACCTGTTTACGTCCTCCTCACTACTTATACTTCCTCCTATTTCTGAGTCATCAGCAAACTTGGAAATATTGCATTTAATTCCCTCATCCAAGCTGTTGATATATATTGTGAATAGCTAGTGCACTAGTACTATTTACCCCATCAATCATTACCCTCCACTGCTAAAATGACCCATTTATCTCTGTGCCCTAGTTCCTATCTTCTAAACAAGTCTCAATGCATGTCACTGTGTCATCTCCCATCTCATGTGTTAAATTTTGCACACTAACCTCTAACATGGGACTTTATCAAAAGCTTTCTCAAAATCCAAATACACCGCATCCACTTGTTCTGCCTCATTTATTCCACTATTAATGTTGTCAAACACCCCTGTAGGTTTGTCAAACATGATTTCCCTTTCATAAATAAATCCATATTGATTTTCTGTAATGCTGTTGGTACTTTCTAAGTGCCCTATTATTATATCCTTCACAAAAAGACTCCAGCATATTCCCTACTACTGATGTTAGGCTAACCAATCTGTAATTCGCCCTCCCTCTTTTTTTCATACAGTGGACTTACGTTTGCCATCCTCCAATTCATTTAATAGTCTCCATCATTGCCTTACTTCCCAGAGCATTTTTCATGGCACACATTTGACTTTTTTTAACTGTGAGACAGCATCAAAAGCTAAGTGGGGTTGGGGTGGAGATTGGAGAAGGGGGTTGGGGGAGGGAGGGGGAAGAACCATATCCTAGCCACCTTGGGGGCTTTTTGGCAAGTTACATATCTGGGCAACATTTACCCTCAGTTGTGGACACATCCTTCTAATTGCTATACTCATGCTGTACTAATTGATGAAAGGAAAAAAATCAAAGATCCTGACTACTTTTAGATTGAAAGAATTGTATTGCTGAATGCTGCCTTATGTTTTGGAATGTTTCTTTTCTCCCTTATAGACTTTAGATGATAAATACTTACAAAAAGATGCAAAAGTCCAGCTGGCACTGCGGTACCTGGATTACTTTTATGCCTTCTTTTTCAATTTTGAAATGATTGTTAAAGTGCTAGGCCTTGGTCTTACAGACTATTTTACCAACGTCTGGACATTACTGGATTTCTTTCTTGTTGTGGTAAGTTTTTGTTTATTAATTCAGTATGTTCTTTGCAGAAATAATTTTAAAATCTTGTTTCAAGTGCTTTACATGTTGTTCATAAGAATGCAATTTGATTTTGTTCTCAGGCTTGCGATAATGAGATAGCATCTGTACATCATTTCACAACATGAAGCATGGTTGTTTATTCAGAAGACATTAGTGTTCAAAGAACAATGTGTTTCTTTAACAAATTTAAGCTGGATGGGAATTGCCTGGAGTAACAGCTCCACACAAAACACCTGATTCACATCTGTGGATTGGCTGTCTAGTGGCAATAGTAAATTGTCACATTGAAGCCAGATGCCTAACACAGAATAAACAGAACTGTCAAGACCAGACAAATTATTTTGATTAGAAACATCCTTCAGAAGATTTTGTTTTCCTTCACTTTATGTAGTTTTAATCCTCTTCTTATTAGAACTATCTCTTTGACTTCTCAAAATTCTCTAATGCCATGCATTATTTCCTGGCTTCTTCCATCTAGAGTACAGAGGGATACTGATAAGGTAAATTATCCACAGTGTCTCTTTGTCTCTGAAGAGGAAACTCTTTGATTTTGTTTGTGCTGCCCCCAATGGACAAGGAAAAATCAAACACTCACTAGAGGTACATTGAAATCATAAAAGTAATCTAGAAGATTATACTCTTCTTACAGAGTACTAATGTGCACCAGTCACTGTGTTGCACATCGCTAGCAAAATCTATCTCACATATCATGAAGTTCATATATTAAAATTAATAATTAGGTGGCACAAAAAACATATAATAGTGTGCAGGGGTAAGATTGGCACGGACACTCCAATGTTAAAAAGAGGGGAACAGAAGGAGCTGGAGTTCCTACACTTCACTGCCATCCAATTTCACCTTGAGCAAGTGTGTGTGTGTGTATGTATGTGTGTGTGTATGTATGTGTGCGTGTGTGTGTGTATGTATGCGTTATGTGTGTGTGTATGTGTGTGTGTGTGCATGTATGTGTGTGTGTGTGTGTGTGTGTATGTATGTGTGTGTGTGTATGTCAAGGGAGATCAGAATCAGATTCAATTGGCAGACTCAATCTGGGCTCTCATATCACCACTTTATAATGCTGGCACCATGATGGATCCAGTCTGATATTTTTAAAAGTTTATTTTGAATGTCAAAAATGACATCCAGTAAATTGTACATGTGGCTTTTTGGATCAGGTGTGGAAACACCAGAGTTTTGCTCATCCTACCAATCATTGGGAGCTTTACTCTGCCCACTTACTGACAGATTGGAAATTAGGTGATCATTGAGCGAAGAATGAATTAGAATTGCTTTAATGATAAATGTACTCACATGAGTACAATGAAATGTATGCAAGTTGCCATTTACGACACCATCTTAGGTACAAGGTACGTATGAACAGATCTTTAATTACAGATTCTTAGGAATAAATCAGAAAGATATGAAAACATAGTAATAAAATAGAAAAATAAAGGAATGAAAAGTTCAGAATTATAGTCGATGCTGGCACTTACCCTTGAGCCTACAAAAGGAATAAAAAAAAGTTAGTTACTTTAGAATAAATTGCACTCTTTTATGTTCAAAATCATCCCCTTGCATTCTAGTTAGCATAAGGTTATTTACCAGCATTATCACACTCTCCAATAAAACATGCAGAACAGGAACGTTCAGCACAACAACAGTTTATACACTGCCATATGCTACAATGATTACAGAGATGCAGGCAGACAAATCTGGCTGCACCGATGATTCTCTATGCTCCCATTCATGTAATTATTGAACATTAGGCACATCATCTTATATCAAAGCAAGAGAGAATGCTGTCCAAAGTGATCTTTAACAAAAATAGTAGGTTGTAGTCAATTGTTATAGTTTTTTTGCAATTCTTTTTATTGGAGTTATATCTGGTTTATTGATATAATGTAAACTGGTGAAATGAAATTTTCTAACAGTGAAAAACCATTTAGTAAGGATGCTAGCTGAGATTTGGATTGAATTAAAGCTTACTTCTATCCAAACATGGATCAATTATTTCAGCACACATACTCCATTAAATTGAAGGTATACAGTGACTGCAGAACAGTAACTTTTATCCAGCAGTGTCATGACTCCTCAACCCTATGTTTGCTAACTCTAAATAGAGCTGTTTCAAAGCTCTCTTTAGCTGACAACATACTCAACCACCCTTCATAAATTTCAGTACATCCTACACTGTGATGCTAAATCATGCCATGTCCTGTTCACTTGTCTCCCTGTGCTCACCATTTACTCCTGGTCTGATATACCCTCAAATGAAAGCTTCTCATTCTTTATTCATATCCCTCCACAGATTCATTCCTCCCTATCTCTGTAAACTGCTCCAACTCTTCAAGATCTCTGCCCTCCTCCAATTCTGGCTCCTTGCAAATCCATGAATTCTGTCCCCACAATTGGTGGTTGTGCCTTCAACTACTTTGGCTGTAAGTTTTGGAATTGTCTTCATAAACCTCTGCACTTTTTCCCTCATATAAAACATTCCTTAAAATCTAGCTCTGCTTCATAAAATCTCCATGTGGTTCATCTGGTATGGTCATCTGGTGTGAGAGAGAGGAAATATAGTGAGGCAAGTGATGGAATTGGGACAACAGGTTAAAGGAGAAGAGGAAAGCTCAAGACCAGTTGAAATGATGCAGTGGCAAGAAACATGAACATGGCAAGATTCGAAGCAGCCTGGGGGACTGACACGCGGAGATGGAAAAGGACAATTTGCTAGCATATTACTTTATTAAAACAGGTAGTAATGCTATACAAAGCAGAAATTTGAGGTATTCAAACATTCAGGCTGTTGTATAGCAATCCGAGTTGGAGTTACTCAGATCTCCATAATGCAGATAATATTTGTCATAAACTGGAACTATTTGAGGCACTGAACTTTGGCATTTTGTAAGGTGCCACATCAAAGATTATTGTGCAAAATAAAAGCTCATGGTGTACGGATATTATATTGGCATGAATAGAAGATTGGCTGGCTAACAGAAAGTAGACAGTAGGCATAAATTGTTGCTTTTCTAGTTAGCAAAATGTAACAGGTCCTGTGCCGCAGAGGTCAGTGTTGAAACCTCAACTTCTTACAATATATATAATTTACATGGATGAAGGGAATGATGGTGTGATAGCTGATGACACAAACACAGGTAAAATGTAAATTTTGAGTAGGATATGAAGAGGCCACAAAGTGATATTGATAAGTTAATTGAATGGGCAAAGATTTGGAAAATGGAGTATAATGTGGGAAAATGTAAAACGGTTCATTTTGGCAGGAAGAATAAAAAAGAAACATACCATCTAAATGATGAGACATTGCAGAGCACTGAGATGCAGAGGGATCTGGGTGCCATAATGCATGAACTGAAAAGGTTAGAATGCAGGCACAGCAAGTAATTAGAAAAGTTAATAGAATATTTCCAATATTGCAAGGGGAATTGTAGGTAAGGTTATTCCTCAGTTGTGCAGGACACTGATGAGACTATATCAGAGTTATTTTGTACAGTTTTATTCTCCTTTTTGAGGATTTAAATACATTTGAAGAAGCTCAGATTGGATTTAATGGATTAATATCTGTATTGGGCAGGATTTTTTATATAACATAGTTGGACAGGCTAGTCTTGTTTCTGCTGGTGTCTAGAAAAGTAAAAGGTGATTTTATTGACTCATGTAAGGTCTTGTAGGGATTTGAAAGGATGGGTGTGTTAAACAATGTTTCTTCTTGTAGAGAAATATAGAAGTGGGGTCACTATTACAAGATAAGTAGACCTCCATTTAAGAAAGAGACAAGGGGAAAAAAACTTATGTAAGAAAGATGTGAGTCTATGGACTCTTGTTTGAAAAGCAGTGAAAGCAGAAACTTTGAATATTTTTAAGTCAGAAGACACATGACACCAGGCTATTGCGCAACAGGTTTATTTGAAATCACAAGCTTTTGGAGTGTAACCCCTTCATCAGGTACACTTCACCTGATGAAGGAGCAATACTCCAAAAGCTGGTGATTTCAAATAAACCTGTTGAACTATAATGTGGTGTCATGTGACTTCTGACTTTGTCCACCCCAGCCCAACACCAGTGCCTCCAAATCATGAATATCTTTAAGGCAGAAATAGACAGATTCTTGGTAAGAAACGGGTGAAACATACTAGGATAATAATGTGGAGTAGAGGTTAAATCAGACCAAGCATGATGCTATTAGATGAAGGAGTAATCTTGAGGGGCCAAATGACCTACTCCTGCATCTAACTTGTATTTTGTACGTGTTAAGCCACATGGCTCAGCTGTACTTACATCCATTTAAGTATTTCTAAGAAACATTACTCCCAAATGGAAATTCCTGAAGTTTAAAAGTGAAAACAGGTTGAAAAATAATAGTTTATATATATTTATCTGTGTTCAGATAATCATGTAAAATAATTTATTCAAGATATCAACAATGACTTTTTTTCTTATAGATAGGTTGGCTCAGTATGTTAGGCAACAGCATTCAAGCCTTCAAATCACTGCGATCTCTCAGAACACTGCGTGCTTTGAGACCTCTACGAGCCATTTCTCGTTGGGAAGGAATGAGGGTTGGTAGTGTCTACTTTTATTTTAGTTTGCATATTATAAAGTTTGAAGCAAGTTTATCTAATAATTCATATAATGAAACTTTGGTTGGCACAGTGATACCGAGACACGAAATCACCCTGCCATAGGGGGAGTCCCTCTTACTCTTTGAGAGAGGATATGGGATGAAAACTGGTGATCTGGTTGCTGAAGCAGAGACAGCCTCTGAATGAGGCTCCACACTGCAAACCTCACTGTCTCTCATCCAAGCATACTGATCTACACAGATTGGTAATCCTTTTCAGCATATTGGGCCACCTATAGCTTCAATTAGTGCATTCCAATAACATTAATATAGGTCACATTGAGCTTGCTGCACTTAATATACAGGAATGATGGCATGAAATCAAAATTTCCATACATCAAAAGAGTCATAATTTTCATATGCTGTTAATTCAGTAGGTTTTCCCTGACCTTAAGCGTTAACCAGATTTCATTTTATTTACAGCCATTTTTGCATTCTGTCAACTGTTAATAAAACTGACAGGGAAACTTAGGAATTAGAAATTGATACAATGATGCACAAATAGGAGCAATTTCAAAGGCATCTTCCTAATTACATGCTTTCCCATGAAATCCCATCCCAGAACCTGCACTGATGTAAATCAAACTAATTATTCTTCCTCAATTAATTTTTAGAAGGGACTGGTGAACTTTCTTATGCACTTCCTAATGGATTAATTTACTTCAAAATGACTTTTCATAACCTGACTTTTCTACAAGAGTGCTGCTCAGTAATTTGAACACTTTTCTCCCCAGTTCTGTGATTGTCATGAGAGTGAGTTGTTTTTTTAAAAAAAATGTCATCATGGGATATAGAAGTCACTGGTTAGACCAGCATTTATCCCTAGTTGCCCTTGACAAAATACTAGTGAGCTGCCTTCCTAAAACTTTGCATCCTTCAGCTGTAGGACCCCCCTCAGTGATGTTTCGGAGTTACAGGAATGAAAGATAGGTATATAGTTCCCAGTCAGGATGATGTGTGACTTGAAGAGGAACTAGCAGACGGTGATGTATACTTCTGATTTCCCCCACCTCCCTGTGATTAATTAACTGAGCATCATTTTCACAATGAAATGGCTGAAATTGATCCTTCAGAATAAGAGAAGACTTTGTCCTGTTGTTATTTATAGCAAAATCATAAATGCATTCTTTACACATGTGTTTACAATTTGAACCACAAATAGCAAACAGCGAAATCCTTATTCCATATGTGGAATTGTGATGATATATCAGCATACTAGAATTCCACAGCACAGAGCAATGATGTGGAAATTCACTGTACCACCTCAATACCCCTCCATTTTACATGTTTTTTCATTATTATACCACAGATTAGCATTTTTGACATACGTGTCTGTACTGTACATACAGTACAGTATCTTCTGTGCTGAAATAAATGCTATTAATGTTAACAACTTCTGAGTGCAGAAGGATTTTTATGTATAAAATTAAGAAAATATTAATTTGAGTGTTATCATCATTGAAGAGGAAATGGGCCATTTGTACTTAAATGTGAGTATAATGCAGAATATTAGCATGGTAAAAGATCCGTGAGAGAATTTCATCAAAAATTAAGAGAAATGCATATGTGTCAGCCTTAGTTTAATGGTAAATCTTGCATGAGAGTTGGTTAAGGTTCACATCTTATTTCAAACATTAAAATGGAAAATCTAGACTGATACACCAGTGTAAAACTGAGCAAGCACTGACACAGGTGAAAATGAGATGTCACAGCAAAGTGCCATCTGCCCTGAATGTTTAAGATTCCATGCCACCATTTGAAAGAAAAGCAAGGAAGTCTGCCCAGGTGACACTACCTCAACCAATGTAATTAAAACAGATTAACTGGTCACTATCATATTTTCAAGCTGTATCGATTGATGTTTATCCTACATTACATCAAAAACAACATTTCAAAAGGAGTAAATTTGGCTGTAAAACACTTTGGTACATCCTGCAGTCATGAAAGATGCAAATATTTCACTTTTCTTTAAGACCATAAGACAAAATATTGGAGCAAAATTAGGTCATTCAGCCGATTGAATCTACTCTATCATTTGATCATGTTTCATAGACTCATGGAGTCAAGGAGTCATACAGCCCAGAAAAAACAGGCCCTTCGGCCCAACTAGTCCATGTCAATCAGGTTTTGCTAAACTGAACAAGTCACACTTGCCTGCGTTTGGCCCATATCCTTCTAAATCCTCCCTATCCATGTACCTACCCAAATGTCTTTCAAATGTTGTAATTTACTTGCCTCTACCATGTCCTCAGGCAGCTCGTTCCATATAAACACCCTTTGTATAAAAATGTTGGCCCTCAGGTCCTTTTTAAATCTTTCTCCTCTCACCTATGCCCTCTAGTTCTGGACTCCTCTGCCCTGGAGAAAAGATCTTGGTTATTAACCCTATCCATGCCCCTCATGATTTTATAAACCTCTATAAGGTCACCCCTCAGCCTCCTACGCTTCAGTGAAAAAATACACAGCCTATCCAGCCTCTCCTTATAACTCAAATCCTTCAGTCTCAGTAACCTCCTTGTAAATATTAGTATGCAGTACTCCAGATGTGACTCTACCAATGTCTTTTACAGCAATATGACGTCCCAATCCCTGTATTCAATGCTCCTGCCGAGGAAGGCAAGTGTGCCAAATGTCTTTTTCATTACCGTGTCTACTTATGACATTACTTTCAAGGAACTATGAACCTGCACCCTTGAGTCTCCCTGTTCGACAACACTCCCAAAGCTCTACTATTAACTGTTTAATTCCTGTCCTGGTTTGTCTTAACAAAATGCAACGCCTCGCATTTGTCTGAATTAAACTCCATCTGTCATTCCTCGGCCCACTGGACTAGTTAATCAAGATCCATTGTACCATTAGATAGCCTTCTTCACTGTCCACTATACCTCCAATTTTGGTGTCATTCACAAAATTACTAACCATGCCTCCTTTAGTTTTATCCATATTGTTTATATTAGTGACAAACAACAGTGAACCCAGCATCAATCCTTGCGCCAGACCACTAATCACAAGGCTCAAGTCTGAACATCAACCCTCTACCACCATTCTCTGTTTCCTAACGTCAAGCCAATCTTGTATTCAATTGGCTAGCTTTCCCTGGATCTCATGTGATCTAACCTTACTAACCAATCTACTGTACGGACCTTTGTGGAAGGCACTGTTAAAGTCCATGTAGACAACCTTTACCACTCCACTTTCATCTATCGTCTTGGTGACCTCTTCAAAAATTCAGTTAAATTTGTGAGACATGGTTTCCCATGCACAAAGTCATGCTGACTATCCCTAATCATTCCTTATCTTTCCAAATGCATGTAAATCCTGTCTCTCAGAATCCCCTTCAACAACTTACCAATCACTGGCGTTAGGCTCACCAGTCTGTAGTTTCCAGACCCTCTCTCGCAGCAATTCTTAAATAATGGCATGACATTAGTCCCTGAAGTTTCTGGCACCTCACCCATGGCTACAGACAATGTAAATATCTATGAGAGGAACCCTGCAATTCTTTCTCCAGGTTCCCACAATGTCTTGGAATACATTTGATCAGGTCTTGCAGAGTTATCTATCTTTATGCACTTTAGGGCCTCCAGCACCTCCTTTTCTGTAATGTGGAGTCTTTTCAAGACATGACTGTTTGTTTCCTTGGGTTCCCTAGCTTCCATGTCTTTCTCCAGAGTAAATACTGACGTGAAATATTCATTTAGTATCTCATCTTTCTCCTGTGATTCTACACATAGACAAAGTTATTGATCTTAAAGAGGTGCCATTCTCTCCCTAGTCGCTCTTTTCTTCTTAATACATGTGTAGAATCCCTTTGTATTGTCCTTTACCCTATCTGCTATGGTTGATATATTTCTCAACCCCATTCTCCTGCTTTCATCTTGTGACCTTTGTTCCCCTTAATAATCAAGACCCATCTATCTCTGTCTTAAATACATTCAATGACTTGACCTCTGCGGCAACATGTTCCATGGATTCACCACCCTCTGGATGAAGAATTTCCTCCACTTCTCAGTTCTGAAGAATTGCCCCTTCACTCTGAGGATATATCCATGGGTCTTAGTCTCTCCTACTAGTGGAGATATCTTCTCTACATCCGTTCTCTCTAGGGCTCTCATTATATTATAAGTTTCAATCAGATTCTCCCTCAAACGTCTAATCTCCATCGAGTACAGGCCAAGAGTCCTCAACAGCTCCTCATATGACAAACCCTTCATCTCTGGGATCATGCTTGTAAACATCTGGACCCTTCCAAACAGCACACCCTTCTCAGATACGGGTCCCAAAATTGCTCACAATATTCCAAATACAGCCTGACCAGAGCCTTATATGGCATCAGCAGTACATTCATGCTCTTGTATTATAGCCCTCTTCAAAGGAATACCAACATTGCATTTGCCTTCATTTTATCAAATGAACTTGCCTGTTAACCTGAATTAGGCCTCCCAAGTCCCTTTGTACTTCAGATTTCAGAAGTCACTCCCTATTTAGACAATATTCTACATCTCAATTCTTCCTACCAAAATGTATAACTTCACACTTTGCCACATTATATTTCAGCTGCCACTTCCTTGCCAAAACCTCTACAATCTCCTCAGCTATCTTCTTCAGAACTTTGTAGTGTAGTCCATCGGGCCCATGTGATTTATTCACCTTCAGACCTTTCAGCATCCCCAGCGTTTTCTCTTTCGTAATGGCCATAACACTTAATTCTGCCTGTCAGCGTCTTGAAGTTCTGATGTCACTCTGTGAAAACAGATGAAAAATACCTATTCAGTTCCTCCACCATTTCTTTGTTTCCCATTACTACTTCTCCAGCCTCAATTTCCAGTGGTTCAATATCTATTCTTGCCTTTCACTTACCTTTTAAATATTTAAAAAGAGAAACTATTGTAATCTTCTTTGATATTACTAGCTAGCTTACTTTCATATTTCAGCCTCTACCCCCCTTCTTGCTTTTTAAGCAGTGCTGTTTTTTAATGGCTTCTCAATCCTCTGGTTCCCACTAATCTTCACCACATTGTATGCTTTATGTTTTGCTTTTCTACTGTCCCTGACTTCCCTTGTCAGTCATGGTTGCTTCATTCCCGCTTCTCCCCCACCTTTAATTTGTTTCTTCTTCCTTGGGTTGAATTTCAGTTGTGCCACCCAAATTACCCACAGAAACTCCTGCCATTGCTGCTCTACTGTCTTCCCTGATAGGCTTCCCTTACAATCAAGTCTGGCCAGCTCCTCCCTCACAGCTTTGCAGTTACTTTTACTCAATTATAATACCAAGACATTTGATTGCAGCTTCTCCTTCTCAAACCACAGGGCGAATTCTATTATATTATGGTCACTGCCCCCAAGGAGTTCCTTCACCTTCACTGATTCAAGTCTGCCTCAAATCCAGAATTGTCTGTTTGCAAGTGAGCCCTACCTTAAGCTGCTCCAAAATACGCATTTCATGGACATTCCATTAATTCATTTTCTTGACATCCACTTCCAATCTGATTTTCCCAGTACACCTGCATATTGAAGTCCCCATAACCCCACTATTTTCATCCCCACCTCCTGACTACAGCGAGAAGGCCTAGACACAACTCCCATCAGCGTCTTTTCTCCTTTGCTGTTCCTCAACTCTTTCCATACTGATCCTATGCCTTCTGACTCGATATTAAGTCTTGCTATTGATTTAATTTAATTTCTTACTAAAATGGCAAGTCTAGCCCCATTGTCTACCCTTTCAATAGAATGTGTATCTTTGGATAGTTAGTTTCCAGCCCTGAACCCCATGCAGCCAGCCTCTGTGAGACCCACAGCATCATACCTGCCAATTTCAGTCTGCATTACAAGTTCATTTATCTTGCTCTGTATATTGTGTGTATTTTTGTACATTCTCCCCGTGTCTGTGTGGGTTTCCTCTGGGTGCTCCGGTTTCCTCCCACAGTCCAAAGATGTGCAGGCTAGGTGAATTGGCCGTGCTAAATTGCCCCTAGTATTAGGTGCATTAGTCAGAGGGAAATGGGTCTGGACGGGTTACTCTTCGGAGGTTGGTGTGGACTTGTTGGGCTTAAGGGCCTGTTTCCACACTGTAGGGAATCTAAAAATTAAAAATAAATAAATAAGTATACCACCCTCAGTCTGCATTATCCCTCCTTCTTATTGTTGTCCCCTTATTTGCGATGCCTGAATTTAGTTTCCTGACCCTTTCCATTCTCACTGTCCCATAACTTGTTCTGGAAACCACACACACACACACACACACACAGCCATACACACACAAACAAACACACACAGACAGCCACACACATACACACACAGACAGCCAGACCTGGGTGCACGCGTTATGTAGTGTAAAGCCCTATCCACAGATCTAGTTATACGATCCACCTGGACCCAGGTCCCAGCATAGTTCAGGTGCAGCTCATCCCAAGTCTCCATGAACAGTAACAATTAGAAACTTCACACTTGTTAAAAAGTTTTATTTTTATTCTATTCTTACTACCAAAGTGCACAACTTCACATTCCCTCACAGTCATTCCGTCTGGGCACTCAACTATTCTGGCCATATCTTTTTGCAGACTTTGCACACATTTTTTTTAAATTGTTCACAAGATGTGGACATCACTTACTAGGAGGCATTTATTGTCCAACCATAATTCCCTTCAAGACAAACTGCTGCACTCCTTAAAGGATTTTTTTCTTTAACCATTTGTGGGATGTGGGTGTCACTGGCAGGCCAGTACTTTTTTGCCCTTGACAAGATGGAGGTGAGCTGACTTCTTGCAACAATTAAACAAGCAGTGGCGGGGACGGGGAACGCGAAGATGAAATAAGAGAGTTAGGTAGCTAGTAATATCAAAGGAGACTGCAAGAGTTCATTTTTAGGTACTTAAAAGGTAAGGGAGAGGCCAGAGTGGACATTTGACCACTGGAAAAGAAGGCTGGAGAAGTAAAAATGAGGAGTAAAGCAATGACACTGAAGGGGCTCCAGAGGACGTTCGCAAGAATGATCTGGGGAATGAAGGCTTTGTCATATGAGGAGTGGTTGAGGAGTCTGTGTTTGTACTCAATGGAGTTTAGAAAGGTGAGGCAGATCTCACTGAAACTTACAGAATACTGAGAAACTGGGACAGAGTGGGCGTGGAGAAGAGGTTTCCACTAGTAGGAGAGACTAGGACCTGAGGGCATAGCCTCAGCGTGAAGAAAGGACCCTTTCAAACTGAGATGAAGAAGAGTTTCTACGGCCTGAAGGTGGTTAATCTGTGGAAGGGACCATCTTGTGGTGCAGCAGTATTTTCCCTACCTCTGTTCAAGTCCCACCTCCTGCAGAGGTGTACAATAACATCTCTGATAAGGTTGATTAGAAAAGTTAGTTAATCTGTGGAACTTATTGCTGCAGAAAACTGTGGAAGCCAAGTCATTCAGTATCTTTTAGACAGAGATAGATAGATTTTTGATTAGTAAAGAGATCCAAAGTTATGGGGAAAAGATAGGAAAATAGATTTGAGAAATACATCAGTTATGAATGAATGACAGTTTCGATGGACTGAAAGGCCTAATTCTGCTCCTATATCTTATTGTCTTATGGTCCTACATTGGGACAGTCACAGTGCTGTTAGGAAGGGAGTTCCAGGGTTTTACTACAGGGACAGTGAAGGAACAGCAAAATACTTCCAAGTCAGGATGGGGTGAAGCTTGTAGGTGATGCTGTTCCCATGTATCTGCTGCCCTTGTCCATACAGGTATTAGAGCTTGTGGATTGGAAGGTGCTGTTGAAAAAGCCTGACTGAATTTCTGCAAACTGCTGTCATTATGCATCCATTGTGGAGGGAATAAATGTTAAGGAGGTGGTTGTTGTGCCAGTCATGTGAGCTGCCTTGTCCTGAATGATGTCAAGCATTTTGCATGCTGTTGGAGCTGCATTCATCCAGGAAAGTGGAGAGCATTCCATTATACACCCAATTTATGCCTTTTTGACAGTTGACAGACTTTGGAAATACTGAAGGTGAATTACTCGCGATAGACTTCCTAGCCTTGGATCTGCTCTCATAGCCACAGTATTTTTTTAATGTGGACGGTGAGCCGCAGTATATATGGGGCAGGTCCAATTTAGTTTCTGAACCCATGGTAATCCAAGATGTTGGTAATGGGGCATCCAGTGTTTGCAATGTCATTGAATATCAATGGGCAATTGTTAGATTCTGAATTGTTGGAGATGTCATTGCATGGCCCTGAAGTGGCATGTCTTTCATTCTGACATAACTTTGTACGATCAGTAAACTTAGATAAATTACATTGAATCTGTTCAGCTGAGTCATTATTATAGATTGTCTGCTTGATGTCCATAAACCAGTCTTCCATCCATTAATGCATTACACATGAATTAACCCTCGTGATTGGCACCAGAATTATTATCTCATAGAAATCCAAGTATACTACATCTATGTCCATGTTCCCTCTAATGCCATCTTCTGCTGTGCAAACTGAGTGGAACCTTGATATGTACCTGTACAATGTCAGTTTGTAAAAGACAGTGGAGTTAGATTTGAAATATAAAAATTAACCATTTTTCAGGAAATTGCTTTAAGCAATAAATGTGAAAGGAAGCAACCTGGACTGAACGTGGCAAAGATACAGAAAGTTCCATTCACACATTCTCTCAGTTTCAGTTTTTGCAAGCAATTAAAATGAAAAACCAATCATTGCTGACTAACAAACTCATCCAGAGAAATCACTTCATGGATTTAGCTCACCGCTTGGACCACATTAGAAACAGTGCACCAAAAACTCAGGCATGCTCCATGGGCAATGGCCATTCGATCCCACATCCACAGACATTGGCGCCCAAAATGTAGTAGAAAGTGAGGACTGCAGATGTTGGAGATCAAGCTCGAGAGTGTGGCGCTGGAAAAGCATAGCAGGTCAGGCAGCATCCGAGGAGCAGGAGAATCAACGTTTTGGGCATAAGCCCTTCATTCCTGATGAAGAGCTTATACCCGAAATGTTGATTCTCCTGCTCCTTGGATGCTGCCTGACCTGCTGTGCTTTTCAGGCATCCAACATGTGTCAGCCCCTGAGAACCCTCATTGCAAATCTCCAGTCCATTTACAAGATGCGTCCGAACTTCAGTGCTGTTGCTTGTATTGCACTGGCAGCAATCATTGTAATGCTGCAGCAAGAACATTTATCAGGGATATGCACCCAGCTCACAGACAAAAAGCTGAATCTCCCAATGTTAATCATATTGAAATAAAGCATTTCATTTCATACCACACATGAGATGGAAAACTGTGACTATAGTGGTTTCACTGAAATGTTTTCTACTGCTATCAAAACTGAAGATAGTTCAGATTTCAAGTGGCAACTAAGTTTGAAAAGTGCAAACAAACAGGCAGCATTTAATTGTCTACAGAGGTTAGATGGGGAAGTATCTGTCAGATGCAGAGTCAGATTGCAAACGAACATGGTATACAACTATCTAATCTAAATCGGATCTGCCATTATGGGCTGAGGTGATTAAGAAGAGGCAAGTTCAAGTGAAATGTGTGATCCCCTCACCTTCAAAAGAATAATTCCCAACAACAACATGACCAGGTAACATAATTGAGGAAGTGAAGATTGAGGTGGAAGGAAATAGCCCAAAATATCCAAGAATTTGAAGAACTATGTCCATCTACTTCAGCACAGATCTACAGGTAGAATGAGAATCAAATTCCACTGACATAAATTGAAGATGTTGTGTATATGACTGCATAAAAGTCACCACAAAGAGTCAAACAAAAAGCAAAAATCCAAAATACTGCAAACAAAAGCCTGATATAGCAGGGACCACTGTGACAACTATAAGTAATAGAAATGGAAAAACAAAATCCTCTGCAAATTATATACAAGAGGTTAACAATCCTTCAGTTGAAGGGGGAACATAGACCTTAGACTAATAAGAGGACAATCCATGTCAACTACCTTTTTCTAATCAAATTATCCTTCTTGTAATGAAAACTCCAGGGCATATAGAGAAGCACCCACATCATCTGGATTTATAAAGTCAAAGATTGGAGGGGAAATAGAGTAGTGGTAAATACTAACATATAAACAAGTGTATAACAATAATAGTTTGAGGCAAAAAACCTTGAGGGGCAATGTCTCATATTGGTCTGGAAGGATTAATACATTGAGTGAGTGTGTCAATCACCACTCACTGTGTTAGGGCACAAAGGCTTGGGCAGAGTAAAGTATGCATTAATAAGGGACAGACCTAAAGCCATTGTGCTTTTAATAATCATAATCATAATGTAGGTCATATCTATTGAATATGTAAATGATTTGCAATAATGTAACTTTTAAAAATTCATTCATAGCATATGCACTTTAGGCTATTGAGAAGCTAGTGGTGAGTTGCCCTTCTTAAATCACTACAAACAAATTGGTTTAGGTTAAGTAGACCCACAATGCCATTAGGGAGGGAGTTTCATGATTTTGGCCCAATGCCGTTGAAGGATCAGTACTATATTTCCAAATCAGTGTAGTGTATGGCTTGGAGTGGAATTTGTAGGTGGTGGTGTTCCCATGTATCTGCTGCTGTTATCATTCTAAATGGCAACATTCAAGGGTTTGGAAGATGCTTTCTTAGGAGCCTTGGTGAATTTCTGCAGTACACCTTCTGGATGATACTGCTGCTACTTAGCATTGGTGTTGTAAGAAATGAAAGTTTGTGGATATGGTGCCATTCAAGTGAGCTATTTTGTTCCAAATGGTGACAAGCTTCTTGAGCATTGTTGGAGCTGCATTCATCCAGGCAAGTGGGGGTTATTCCATTACACTACTAACTTGTGGTTTTAACTTGGACAGGTTTGGAAAGTCAGAAGGCAAGTTAATTGCTACGTGTTTGTAGCCTTTGATCTGCTCTTTTATCCATTGTTTTTGCGTGGCTAATCCAATTCATTTTCTGGTAAGGATGTTGATAGTGCTGGGATTCAGTAATGATATTGCCATTGAATGTCAAGGTTAGATGGTTAGATTCTTTCTTGTTAGTGATGCCACAAATGTTAGTTACCACTTGCCAGACTAGACAGGACATTGTCCATGTCTTGATGCATTTGGATATGAACTATTTCAGTATCCAAGAAGTTTGATTATTAGCAAACATCCCCATTTCTGACCTTATGATGGAGAGAAAGTCAATGATGTAGCAGCTAAAGATATTTAGACCTTGAACACAATCCAGACAAATTCTTGTAGAGATGTCCTGGAGCTGAGATGACTAACATCTGACAGCCACAACCATCTTTTTATGTGCCACATATGATTACATCTAGCAAGAATTATCTCTCTGATTTTCTTACTCCAGTTTTGGTAGAGCTCTTAGATGTTACACTTGGTCAAATGTTGCCTTGATGTCAAGGGCAATTACTCTCATACCCTCTGAAATATTGCCCATGTTTGAATAAAGTTGTAAAGAGGTCAAGGATTGAATGGTCCTGACAGAATCCAAACTGGTCATCACTGAGTGGGATATTGCTGAGTAGGTGCTGCTGGATAGCACTATTGATTACACCTTCCACTTTGCTGATGAATGAGAATAGACTGATTGGGTGGTAACTGACCAGGTTGGATTTGTCATGCTTTTTGTACAGGACATACCTGGGCAATTTTCCATGTTATTGGGTAAATGCCAGTGTTGTAACTGCTCTTGAAGAGCTAGCTAAGGAGGGGTTAGGTTCTGGAGAACAACTCTTCAGTACATTTTATGGAATGTTATCAGGGCCCACAACCTTTTGAGTATCCAGTGCCTCCAGCTGTTTCTTGATTTCATGTGGAGTGAACCAAATTGATTGATAACTGGCACCTGTGATGTTGGGACCCCGCAAGGATATCAAAGTAGATCATCAATTCAGCATTTCTGGCTGAAAATTATTACAAAAGCACAGCCTTATCTTTTGCTCCGATATACTGAGATCCCCTGTCTTTGAAGATAGCGACATTTGTGGAGCTTTTAAATAACCTGCCACCATCCATGGCTGGATGTGACAAGAATGCAAGACTTGTATGTAATCCCTTAGTTGCAAATCACTTAGTCCTGTCTATCATTTGCTGTTTATGTTGTTTGGCACATAAGTAGTCCTGTGTTGTAGCTTCACATTATTCATGCTTAATTTTCAGTTATGTCTAGTGCTGCTCCTGGTATGCCCTCCTGTATTTTTCACTGACCTAAAGTTTGTCCCTTGACTTAATGGCTGTGATAGAGTGGTGAATATGACAGGCTATAAGGGAAAAACTGTCGGGAAGTGCAGTTTGACTGCTGCTGATGGCACTCATAGATGACTATTACTGAGCTGCTAGATCTGTTCAAAATCTGAGTGTGGTGCTGGAAAAGCACAGCAGGTCAGGCAGCATCCAAGGAGCAGGAGAATCGATGTTTCGGATCGATTTTCCTGCTCCTCGGATGCTGCCTGACCTCCTGTGCTTTTCCAGCACCACACTCTCAACTCTCATCTCCAGCATCTGCAGTACTCACTTTCACCCTGTTCAAAATCTGTCCTATTTAGCGCAGTGCTAGTAGTTCACAATATGATGGAAGGTATTCTCAAAATGAAGGCAAGTCTTCATTCTCACAAGGACTATGTGATGGTCACTCTTCCTGATACTGGCATACACAAGTGCATCTGTGGCAGGCAGTTTGGTGAGGATGAAGTCATTTGTTTTTCACTGTTGTTGGTTCCCTTACAACCTGTCAGACCCACTCTAGTAGCAAAATCATTTCGGACTTGACCAGTTCTGTCAGTAGTGGTGTTGGCAAGCCACACTTGGTAATAGACATTGAAGTCCCCATCCAGAGTACATTCTGTGCTTTTACCATTCTCAGTGTTTCAGTGGGATGCGAGTTGAGCTTGCCAATTGGATACAAAATTGGCTTAACTCCAGGAAACAGAGAGTGATAGCAGAGAGTTGTTTTTCGGACTGGAAGCCTATGACCATCAGTGTTCCACAAGGAATGGTTCTGGGTCCACTTTTGTTTGTGACTTACATAAATAATTTAGATGAGAAGATAGAAAGTTTGCAGATGACAAGATAGTGAAGAAGGTAATGCAATATTGCAAAGAGATCTTGATCAATTTGGTCAATGGACTGAAGAGTGGCAAATGAAGTTTAATTTAGTAAAACAAAGACAAGACTTACACAATTAAAAGTAGGGCCTTGGGCAGTGTTGTAGAACAGAGACACTTAGGGGTCCAGGTACATGATTGTTTGAAGTTTGCATCACATATAGATAGGATGGTTAAGAAGGTGTTTAGCCTGCTTGACTTCATTGCTCAGACCTTTGAGATGGGATGTTATGCAGAGTAATGTGTTCAGTTCTGGTCACCCTAGTATAGGAAAAGGATTCAGAAGAGATTTACCAGGATTTTGCCGGAAATGGAGGGTTATAAGAAAAGGCCGATAGGCTAGGACATTTCCACTGGAATGCAGGAGGTTGAGAGGTGACTTTATAGACGTTTATAGAATAATGAGGGTTACGGATAAGGTGAATGGCTGGTGTCTTTGTCCTCGAGTGGGGGATTTGAAGATGAGGGGCACAATTTTAAGGTAGGAGCAGAAAGATTTGAAAAAGACGTGAGGGGCAATTTTTTTTGCACAGAAAATGGTTCATGTGTGGAATGAATTTCCAGAGGAATTGGTGGATGCGAGTACAGTTACAATGTTGTAGAACAGGTAAATGTTGTTTTAAAGTCAAACACATGAATAAGAAATGTTTGGAGGGATATGGGGCAAGTGCAGGCAGGTGGGAAAAGTTTAGTTTGGGATTGTAATCAGCATGGATTGGTTGAACTGAAGGGTCTGTTTCTGTGTTGTAAGATTCTATGAATTCAGTTTTATATGAAGAAAGAAGATAGAATGCTAAAAGAACACTGTATTTGGGTACTGCATTATGCATTTTACAGTGTAGCTTTGGAATTCAGTGTACGTGGATGTGTTTCTGGAATAGAACATGCAAATTATAGAACATTTAATGAAGCATTTTTTAATATAATATTCCAGTCTCCACAGTCCCTTCTCCCCACCATCAGAAGTTAAACCTTTTTCATCATTTAAATTTTCAGGTATACAGACTGTACATTGGGTTCCTACACTGACTCTGCCATTACATAAGGGTTGGTTCAGTGCTAGCAATCATCCCTGGAATAGGCAGATTCACATCTGCTCTCAAAGCTGCAATCCACAATCTTGAGACTCAGTGCATTACCGGGTGCTTGGTGCTCTGTCAGAGCTCAAATTTGAGAAGGGATCATGCAACTTGAGAATCGATAACAGCATTTAAAATATAAGTTACTTGGTCATTTTCCTCTGGTGTTTTTGTGTTCTTGCTTTGAGCAAATTCACTGCTGCAGTTCTCAATATTAGCATTGTAGCTACAAGTTAAAAGAAGAGGCTGAATAGGCTGGGGTTATTTTCCCTGGAGCGTCCGAGGCTGAGGGGTAACCTTATAGAAGTTAATAAAATCATGAGGGGTAGGGATAGGGTGAATAGTCAAGTTTGTTTTCCCTTGGTAGGGGAATGCAAAACTAGGGGCATAGATTTAAGGTGAGAGGGGAGAGATTTAAAAGGGACCTAAGAAGCAACTTTTTCACACAGAGGGTAATGCGTGTATGGAATGAGCTGCCAGTGGAAGTGGTGGAGGCTAGTACAATTACAATATTTAAATGGCATCTGGATGGGTATATGAATAAGAATGGTTTAGAGGGATAGGGGCCAAATGCTGGGAAATGGGACTAGGTTAATTTAGATTATCTGGTTGGCTTGGATGAGTTGGACCAAAGGATCTGTTTCCGTATTGTGCAACTCTATAACTCTATGACTCTATAACTTCAGAAATTACTCATTTACTGGGGTACACGCTAAAGTTGTGAAATACGCTTTATAAATGCAACCTTTTTCTTTGCTTAAGAAAGATGTTTGGGCACAATATTTCGACCTTTGAATGTCCCTTCCTGTAGTACATTCATCTGTCATCATGGTACATATGGATTCAATTTACATACTTATTCTATTTTCTCTTGTAAAACATTACTTGCTAAATTGTTGTTAACATTTCAGTGTCAGTAAGCGTTGTTTGCATTTTTCCAACTTCAGCTATCCCTCATGGGCATATGTCCTATATCTCTACTTTGCAACAATATTTATGCCTTACATTTGTACTTCTCTTTAAATCATGGACATTTTTTCCAGACATCTTGTCAGTGTTCCAAATGAAGATTACATTCATATTGTCAGTGACATGTTGCCATGTTGAGTACCATTTTCTGTTGGTCCTGTAGCACTGAAAAAACTTGCATCATGAAAATGACTGGTCAAAGGTGATGGAGAACTGCTGTACTGTTGTTTTCCTATTGCTAGATTCTTAGAGCCCTTGCTGCTGGAAGGTAGTGAATAAAATGTAGTCCAGACCAGCTCCACTAAAATTCAAACCCAATGACCTACAAATGAATCAATAGTTGTCTCCATCCATTTCAAGGGTACTTTTTCAGAGGAGTTGCCAGCCTCTCCCAGGAAAGTTTGTCGAGTTCGATCTCTATCAGGTCCAACTCAGCCTTCACTTGCTGAGAAGATTTCTAGGTCAGGTTTGATAGAATGCCCCAAAATACGGGAAGGGTTCCATTACCTTGCAAAGCAGCTCAAAATAACTCTTCTGGGAGAAATAGAGAGCTTCTCTTTATTCTTGTGAGGCAGTTCTTAAGCTAGCACTCAGCTGCAGTGATATGCACTTCACTTAGGATAAATGCCAGTTTTTTGCATGTCCTGACATTACAAATGACCTTGTGCTTTCAGTTTGAGAGTGCAGAAGGTCGAATGGAATTTCAGTTACTTGCAATCAGTAAAGATAAAGTAGTCAATCAGGAGCTTCAAACGTGTGGGAAGATCATTACAACTGTTGTTTTTACTTTTACTTTTTAATAATTTTTAAGAAATCATATGTTGTACATTTATCACTTACGAACATCATGCCATGCATTTTTTTAAAAATTCATTCATGGGATGTGGGCAATGTTGGCTAAGCCATCCTAAGAGGGCAATTAGGAGTCAACCACATTGCTGTGAGTTGGAGACACATCTAGGATGGCAGTTACCTTCCTTTAAAGGCATCAGTGACTGAGATGGGCTTTTCTTGACAATGACTTCATAGTTATGATTAGACTCTTAGTTCCAGATTTTTATTTTATTGAATTCAAATTCCACCATTTGCCATAGCAGGATTCAAACCTGAATCTTCAGAACATTAAGCTGAGTTAACAGTCTATCGATAATACTACAAGGCTATCAGCTCCCACTTTATGTTATTAAAAGTCTAAAAAGTTGCAAAAATATGATTTATGTGCATAATTTCTTGAGGTGTCATAGGCTCCAAGGGAGACACATAATAGACATCAAAACACATATAAAAATATGTAATAAGGGTTTCCAACAGACTTTGGAATCCCAAGATTTTTATGACCAAATGAGGGTCTGTATTTGTCAGATGGAAGATGAACTGAATGCTATTCCTGGAGTAGTCTATTCTTGGAGGTAGTCTGTTCATAGATTGCCTCCAGGCTCATCATTCTATTCAAGGAGACTGACTGGGCTTTCAACCCTGAAGGTCCCGTCAGAGGACTGGCAGTTCTCGAGCTTGACAAGAAAGGTGAGTGTGACTGAGACCAACACAAAATGAAGGCACCCTCAGAAGTATAAGATAATTGATATGAAGATTGTAGAGGAGCCAAGCTCATGTGTCTCTCAGAGATGCGGGAAGATCCTCACCCTCTCAGATTCACTACATTTGGGGTTTAGATGCAGCCTTTCTCTACTGTGACCTCCTCTTTGGGTCTCTAGCTCCAAAAATCCCTTGACCTTTGACATTTGGAACATCTCTATGGTGTTGGCAGCCTCCACACAAACTGGGGATGCTGACCTGGCACTGACAAAATACTGATGGCTCCTTAATGTAAATTTGCTACTCCCTCCCACCTGCCCACAATGGAGCAGGCAGCTGGTCTACTTCTCAGGTCATTCCGGAAACATTCCACTGGTAGGAATTCATCAGGGAGCCAGCCTTGACTTGACATCCTTATTTTCTGCCCACACAAACACCAACTGCCCCAAAGCCAGGTACCAGGGAGCTAGGAAAATTCAGTCCGTTTACCCATGTGAATGACAATCTCAACAGACAGGACCGTCAAGAGTGCACTCTGCCCACAATTGCACCTGAATATCCAGCATGCTCATAAAACGCTAAGATAAACTAGAGCTGAAGATAAGCAACTTGCAGCATATAATCAACAATGTTTAATCAAAGAAGAACAGGATGTTACAAAAGTTGATATGAAAATATGTTCATCATCTCCAAGGTTCAAGATTTGAACTCTGCCTTGGGAATAAGCGTTAAAGAATATACAAAATCCAGATGTTTTTGTACCAGATGTTCTGCCATGTATATTCCGAAGAAAACAAATTTTAAAATTTAATTTACAGGAAAATAAATCCAGCTCAGGGACATGAAGTAATTTTCTCTTTGTTGGCTGTGCAAAAACTGTTCCAAACTAGACAATTGATTTGTGCTTGCTTGGCTCTGGGGGAAATGGGCAAGAGTTTATAACACTCCTTTGGGCCCTTAAGAATGGAAATTAAATTATTTCCACACTTGTTTCATCACATTGGATTAGTGACATCACTACCCCAAAAATATGGGATAAATCAGAAACTTTAAGGAGTACAAGAGAAAAAAATAGAGTAGAAATTTTGCTTTGTTTGCCATCTGTGGTAAAAGCAGAACATATTTTAAAATTCAATACAAAAAGCAAAGGAAATATTTCTTCTGTGTTGACATATGTTGTAGCCAGGTGAGGAAAAGTCAAATGGCTCCCCTTTATTCCCAGTCCTTATTTGACCACAACAGGCCTTTTGTACAAGGTTCAGTATTGAAGCCATAATTATTTATAACATATATTACTGAACAGGATGACGGAAGTGTGTGTGGCAGATGACACAAAAATAGGTGGGAAGGCAAGTAGTGAAGATGACACAGGAGTCCACAAAGAGATAGATAGGTTAAACAAATGGGCAAAAACTTGGCAGATGGAATATAATGTGAGAAAGTGTGAACTGGAAGGAACACTTTGGCAAAAGGAGTAGAAGAGCTGAATATTATTTAAATGGACATACGTTGCCGAAGGATACAACACAGAGGGATTTGGGGACCTCATGCATGAATCACAAAAAAGCGAGCCTGGAATTTCAAAAGGCATTACTGAAGGCAAATGGAATTCAAAGGGAATGAGTATAAAAATCTTGCTACAATCCCACAAGGCACTAGTCAGACCACACCTAGAATATTATCTGTGAAATTCTTTACCACAGTGGGCTGTCAAGGCTATATTGATAAGACAGAAATAGATTTTTAGAGTAGGGAACTCAGGAGTTATGAGAATAAGACAGGAAAGTGATGTTGAGGATTATCAGATCAGCCACAATCTCACTGAATGGCAGAGCAGACTCAATGGGCCAATTGCCCTACTTCTGCTGCTACGTCTTGTGGTCTTATGAGCTTGTGAAATAAAATATGCACAGATGTTCCCACAGACCCTCGAGATCTACACACATACAAATTCAGTGGGGAAGGATACTCTGGTAGTGGCAGCACATGAAACAGTAAACAGTTCATGGTTTGGTGACTTGCTGGCTTCAGGTTGAATTCAATGGCCTTAATGCTTTCAACTTCAAGATGGAGATAGCTGAGTTGACTACATCTCTAGAGATGCAAATTTGGAATTGAGTACTTTCTTTAAAATCTTTGTTACACATGCAGAGAAAGTCAACGGGCACTATGAACAACCCAAAAGCTTGCAAGTTGTGTGGAGAGAGTAGGGGAGGGTGAAAAGAGTAGCGGAAGTGGAAAGACCCCACTTCACTTCTAACGACATGTTCCACACTGCAGTGTGAGTATGTGTTTAAAATATACCAAGGTGGTGTCTTGTCATGTGACTTTCTCTCCAGCTGCTAGTAATTCAAACGTGATTATATTTTCCGATTGAAACCTGATTAGCTCATTGATCAGCTCACATAGGGAAAGCAAACTTAAACCAGGTCACATTGTTCAAGCAATTAGCCTTTGAAGGTCCAACTCCAACAATGCTTGTGATACAGTGGGTTGTTTTCCTACACCCAGACCAAAGAACTTGGGTTCACATCCCACTTTATGCCAGACATGGGAGACACAACTTGTCTGAATGACATTCTTAAAATAACTAGAAGATGAACTGTGGGATCTTTCACATGCTTCAGGGGTCATTAGAGTCACAGGGATTTACAGCACACAGACAGACCCTTTAACACATCAAGTTTGCACTGGTGAAACACAACCACCTAACTATTCTGATCCGGTTTTCCAGCAGTTGGCCCATAGCCTCTAATGCATTGACCTCACAAGAGTATATCTAAGTGCTTCTTAAATATCTGGACAGATGCTGACTCTGCTACCCTCACAGGCAGTGAGTTCCAGATTCCCATTACCATCTGGGGGAAAGAATGTTTCCTCACATCTCCTCTAAACCTCCTGTACCTTCCCTAGAATCTGTGCCCCTGGCCATTGATCCCACCGCCAAAGGGAAAGCTTTTGTTTTATCTGTTTATCTGTGCCCCTCATAATTTTATACATCTCAATCGTGTCTCCCTCTAACCCAACTCAGCCTCCTCTTCTCCAGGTGATACAACCCCAGTCTATCCAATCTCCCTTCACAGCTAAAATGCTGCAACCCAGGCAGCAAAAATGTGGTAAATCTCCTCTGCACCCTCACCAGTGCAACTACATCCCTTCTGTAATGTCGATTCCAGAACTACACACAAATTCTAGCTATGGCATAACCAATGTTTTATAAAGAGCAGCATCACCTTCCTGCTCTTAAACTCTATGCCTCAGCTAATAAAGTTGTGTCCCGTGTGCCTTCTTATCCATTTTATCTACCTGTCCTGTTACCTTAAGGAAGTGGTGGACATGCACATCAAGGTAGTTCCCAGGTTCCCAGTAGTTCCCAGGATCGTACCACTCATGATTTATTCCCTTGCCTTATTTTACCTGCCCAAGTGCATCACCTCATACTTATCCAAACTGAATTCCATTGTCCACTGATCAGCCCTCTATATCCTCCTGTAATCTAAGGCTACCCTCCTTACTATTTACCACCTCACCATTTTCATATCAGCTACAAACTTACTGGTCATTCGACACATGTCTGAACAATTCATATATACCACAAACAGCAATGGTCCAACACTTATCCCTGCAGAACCCTGAATGGACACAAGCTTCCCAGTCACACAATCATCCCTCAACCATCACCCTTTGTTTCCTGTCGAGATTAGAGTGGCGCTGGAAAAGCACAGCAGGTCAGGCAGGATCCTAGGAGCAGGAAAATTGACGTTTCGGGCAGGAGTCCTTCAATAGGAATGAGGCTGGAAGCCTCGGGGGTGGAGAGATAAATGGGAGGGGGGTGGGGCTGGGGAAAAGGTAGCTGAGAGTGCAATAGGTGGATGGAGGTGGGGGTAAAGGTGGTAGGTCGGAGAGGAGGGTGGAGCTGATCGGTGGGAAAGAGATTGACAGGTGGGACAGGTCATGAGGATGGTGCTGAGCTGGAAGTTTGGTACTGGTGTAAGGTGGGGGGAGGGGAAATGAGGAAACTGGTGAAGTCCACATTGATGCCCTGGGGTTGAAGGGTTCCAAGGCGGAAGATGAGGTGTTCTTCCTCCACGCGTCAGGTCGTGAGGGAGTGACAGCGGAGGTGGCCCAGGACCTGCATGTCCTCGGCAGAGTGGAAGGAGGAGTTGAAATGTTCAGGCATGGGCATGTTGGGGTTGATTAGTGTGGGTGTCCCAAAGATGTCCCCTAAAGCACTCTGCTAGAATGTGTCCAGTTTCCCCAATGTGAAGGAGACTGCATCGGGATCAAGGGATACAATTAATGCCAAGTGGAAGTGCAGGTGAAACTTTTATGGATGTGGAATGCTCCTTTGGGGCCTTGGATCAAGGTGAAGGGGGAGATGGGGGCGCAGGTTTTGCAATTCCTGCAGTGGCAGGGGAAGGTACCATGAGGGGAGGGTGGGTTGTTGGAGTGCATGGACCTGACCGGGTAGTCATGGAGGGAACAGTCTTTGTGGAAAGCGGATAGAGGTGGGGAGGGAAATATATCCCTGATAGTGGGGTCCGTTTGTAGGTGGCGGAAATGACAGCTAATGATGCGGAGGTTGGTGGGGTGGAAGGTGAGGACTAGGGGGGTTCTGTCCTTGTTGCGGATGGAGGGGTGGAGTTTGAGGGCGGAGGTGCAGGATGTGGATGAAATGCATTGGAGGGCATCTTAAACCATGTGGGAGGGGAAATTATGGTCTTTAAAGAAGGAGGCCATCTGGTGTGTTCTGTAGTGAAACTGGTCAACGGATATGGTGGAGACAGAGGCATTGAGAATACGGGATAGCAGTTTCGCAGGAGGTAGGATGGGAGTAGGTGTAATCCAGGTAGCTGTGGGAGTCGGTGGGTTTGTAAAAAATGTCGATGTTGAGTCGGTTATCATTAATGGAGATGGAGAGGTCCAGGAAGGGGAGGGAGGTGTCAGAGCTGATCCATGTGAATTTAAGGTCAGGATGGAATGTGTCGGTGAAGTTGATGAACTGTTCAACTTCCTTGTGGGAGCATGAGGTGGTGCCGATGCAGTCATCAATGTAGTAGAGGAAAAGGTGGAGAGTGGTGCTGGTGTAACTACGGAAGATAGACTGTTTCATGTAGCCGATAAAGAGACAGGCATAGCTGGGGCCAATGGGGGTGCCCATGTCTACCCCTTTTATCTGGAGGAAGTGGGAGGATTCGAAAGAGAAATTGTTGAGGGGGAGGACCAGTTCACCCAAACGAATGAGAGTGTCAGTGGAAGGGTACTGTTGGAGACATTGGGAGAGGAAGAAATGGAGGGCTTGGAGGCTCTGGTCATGGTAGATGTTGGTGTAGAGGGTCTGGATGTCCATGGTGAAGATGAGGCATTGGGGGCCAGGGAACCAGAAGTCTTGGAGGAGGTGGAGGGTGTGGGTGGTGTCCCAAATATATGTGGAGAGTTCCTGGACTAGGAGGGCTAGGACAGTATAGAGGTAGGTGGAGATCCCTGACAGGATGTCTAATCCCCTGGACTGAAATGCCAGGCTGCCTTTGACTCGGTGTGCTAGACCCCCTTGACTGATAAATGCTACCATTTCAATGAGGACTACTCCCCCTATGACTGTAGACATGGTTGCTGCTTGCTGCACATGATGGTGCATTCTGCAATTCAATTCAGCACTTCCAGAGCACACATTTAGTGCATACAACATTGGTCAGGATAGTCACGGTGGGCTGGCAAATCCTGATCTCATCACTTGTTACCAGCACAATACTGCTTCCTTTTCTATTTTCCCTCTCCTTCCTAAATTTGAAGTACCCCTTGATAGTCACTTTCCATTCTTGGTCACCCTGCAGCCATGTTTGTGTACTGACAATTAGATAATTAGTATTGAGGTAGGTCGAGATGGGGCAGGAGCAGGCTGAGATGATGGGTTGGCTGGGGTAGTTAGGCTTGTGGATCTTGGGAAGGAGGTAGAATCGGGCAATGCAGGTTTCCCAGACTATGAGGTTGGAAGCTATGGGTGGGAGATCTCCTGAGGAAATGAGGTTGTGTATGGTCTGGGAGATGATCCCAGGCCCTTTGTTCCCTTTCAATTCTGGATCTAATTTGCCAAATTTCTTCAGATCCCATGGGCTCTTAATTTCACTCTCAGTCTCCCATTAGAAAACTTATCAAACACCTTGCTGAAGTCCAAGTAGACTTCAAGATAGCAGAGGATAGCAAAGATGCTTCTCAATCGGAGCAAGAGTAACATGCTAGTTGTTAAGGGGGTCTTTAACTTCCCCAACATTGACTGGAAATACTATAGTTCAAGTAGTTTATAATGGATCAGTTTTTGTTCAATGTGTTTAGGAGGGTTTTCTGAAACATTATATAGACAGGCCAACAAGGGGTGATGCCACATTAGATTTGTTACTGTGGAATGAACCCAGCTAGGTGTTAGATTTGGAGGTAGGTGTGCATCTTGGTGATAGTGACCACAATTCAATTATGTTTACCATAGCAATGGGCAGGGATAGGTATATACTGCAGGCAAAGAGGTATAATTGGAAGAAAGGCAATTATGATGCGATTAGGCAAGATTTAGGATGCATAGGATGAGGAAGGAAACGGCAGGGGATGGACCCATTTGAAATGTGTAGCTTATTCAAGGAACAGCTACTGCGGGTCCTTGATAAGTATGTACCTATCAGGCAGGGAGGTAGTTGTCAAGAGAGGGAGCCATGGTTTACTAACGAAGTTGAAGCTCTTTACAAGAGGAAGAAGAAGGCTTATGTGAGGATGAGGCATGAAGGCTCAGTTAGGGGGCTGGAGAGTTATAAGTTAGCCAGAAAAGATCTAAAGCGAGGGCCAAGAAGAGCCAGGAGGGGACATGAGAAGTTGTTGAAGGATAGGATCAAGGAAAACCCTAAGGCCTTCTATAGGTAGATCAGGAATAAAAGAATAACTCGAGTAAGATTAGGCCCAATCAAAGAAAGTAGTGGAAAGTAGTGTGTGGAATCTGAGGACATTAGGGAAGTGCTTAATGAATTCTTTTTGTCAATATTCATATTGGAAAAGGGCAATGTAAATGAGAATATGGAGATACAGGCTACTAGATTAGATGGGATTGCAGTTGACAACGAGGAGGTTTTAGCAATTTTGGATGATCTGAAAATGGATAAGACCACTGGGCCAGATGGGACTCATCCTCAGATTCTCTGAAAAGCCAGGGAGGAGATTGCAGAGCCTTTGGCTTTGATCTTTATGTCATCATTGTCAATAGGAGTAGTGGCAAAAGACTAGAGGATAACAAATGTCGTTCCTTTGTTTAAGAAGGGGAGTTGGGACAGCCCTGGTAATTATAGGCCAGTGAGCCTTACTTCGATTGTGGGCAAAGTGTTGGAAAAGGTTATAAAAGATAGGATTTATAATTATCTAGAAAGGAATAATTTGATTAGATAGTCAACATGGTTTTGTGAAGGGTAGGTCGTGCCTACCTATCCATACTGAGTTCTTTGAGAAGGTGACAAAACAGGTGGATGAAGGTAAAGTGGTTGATGTGTATATGGATTTCAGTAAGGTGTTTGATAAGGTTCTACACTATAGGCTATTGCACAAAATACAGAGTTTCGGGATTGAAGGTGAATTAGCAATTTGGATCAGAAATTGGCTGGTGAAAGAAGGCAGAGAGTGATGGTTGATGGGAAATGTTCATCCTAGATTTCAGTTATCAGTGGTGTGCCATAAGGATCTGTTTTGGGGCCACTGCTGTTTGTCATTTTTATAAATGATCTGGATGTGAGTGTAGAAGGATGGGTTAGTAAATTTGCGGATGACACTAAGGTAGGCAGAGTTGTGGATATAGCAGAGGCACTGTCAATTCCTCTCTAGCCACAGGAGAGGTGCCAGAGAATTGGAGGACAGCTAATGTGGTACTATTATTCAAGAAGGGAGGAAGAGGTAAACCAAGACACCAGAGGACAGTCAGTTGAATAGTCATAGTGTAAAAGATTTAGAGGGAGCAAAATTCTTAAAACATATCCAGGTTACAGAGGGACATAGATAAAATGCAGATCTGGGCTGAGAAGTGGCAAATGGTGTTTAATACGGAAAAGTGTGAGGTAGTTCACTGTGGAAGAAATAACAGGAATGCAGAGTACTGGGCTAATGGTAAAATTCTTGGCAATGTAGATGAACAGAGAGATCTCAGTGTCCAGGTGCATAAATCCCTGAAAGTTGCCACCCAGGTTGATAGAGTTGTAAAGAAGACATATGGTGTCTTGGCATTTATTGGGAGGAGGATTGAATTTCGCAGCCACAAGGTCATTCTTCAGCTGTCCAAGATACTGGTAAGGCCGCACCTGGAGTATTGTGTGCAGTTCTGATCACTGCATTACAGGAAGGATGTGGAAGCTTTGGAAAGGGTTCAGAGGAGGTTTACTAGAATGTTGCCTGGTATGGAGGGAAGGTCTTACGAGAAAAGGCTGAGGGAACTGAAGCTGTTTTCATTGGAGAGAAGAAGGTTGACAGGTGACTTAATTGAGACATTTAACATAATCAAAGGATTAGATTGGGTGGACAGTGAGAGCCTTTATCCTCGGATGGTAAAAGCTAAACACGAGGGGACATCGTTTTAAAAAATTGAGGGGTGCTGGATTTGGGACAGATATCGGGGTAGTTTCTTCACTCTGAGAGTAGTAGGGGCGTGAAATGGCCTGCTTGCAACCGTAGTAGACTCGCCGATGTTAAAGATATTTAAATGGGCATTGAACATACACATGGATAATAATGGAACAGTGTGGGTAGATGGGCATCAGATTAATTTCACAGGTCGGCGCAACATCGAGGGCCGAAGGGCCTGTACTGCTCTGTAATGCTTTATGTTCTATGTTCTACGTAGACTACATCAAATACATTTCCCTCCAAAAAATTCAATTAAGTTGGTCAGACATGACCTCCTTTTAAGAAACCATGCTGACTGTTCTTAATTAATCCCTGCCTCTGCAAATGCAGATTAATTTGTCCCTCAGAATTGTTTCCAATAGTTTCCCCACCATTGAGGTTCAACTGACTGGCCTCCAATATCTTGGTTTACCTCTTCCTCCCTTCTTGAATAACAGTACCACATTAGCTGTCCTCCAATTCTCTGACACCTCTCCTGTGGCTCGAGAGGAATTGACAGTGCCCCTGCTATTTCCTCCCTTGCCTCACTCAACAACCTGGATACATTTTACCCAGTTCTGGAGATTATTCTATGTGTAAACCTGCCTGATCACTCAGAAATTCCTGCCTACACTAATTTCTTGATGTATATCACAGTCCTTCTCTGGGATTTCTATACCCACACTGTCCCTCTCATTGATGAATACAACTCAAAGTATTTATTTAGGACCCTACCTATATCCTCTGGCTCCATGCACACATTGCCATTAATAGGCCCTTCCCTTTCCCGAGTTAGCCTTCTACCCTCAATGTACTTGTAAAATCACTTGTGATTTTCCATTATTTTACCTGCCATTACTCTTCATGCCCCATTTTTGCTATCTCAATTTCCTTTCTAAGTGTCCTCTTGCACGTTCTGTACTCTTTGGTTTTGAGCACACTATCTGCTATAAGCCTCTCTTTTTCTCTTTATCCAATTCTGTGTATCTCTTCATATCCAGGAAACATGGATTTGTTGGTCCCAACCTTTATCTTTGTAGGAATATGTTGGCCGGGTACACCTCTTATTTCCTTCTTTACGAAGAGAGGTCCCAGTCCAGTCTGGCCCAATCATACCTGATCTTATTAAAATCAACCCTCTCCTTTAGAACTTTGATTTCAGGCCCATCCTTGTCCTTTTCCAGAATATTCATGATTCATTTGAAGTTATGATCGCTGACTGCAAAATGCTCCCCCACTTGCCCAGCTTCATTTTCGGCAATTAATTCTAGGATTGCCCCCTCTCTTGCAGGGCTTTCTACATACTGGTTTATAAAGTTGTCCTGGATATGTTTTAAGAATTTTGCTCCCTCTAAATCTTTTACACTATGACTATCCCAGTTAACATTGGGAAAGTTGAAATGCCCCACTATTGCCCTATTGCATTGTTTTTGGAGGGTTGACAGAGTTGCTGTCATTGCTCCAATGGGGGTGGAGTGTGTGCTAATGCAAATTAGGTGGCCAATCGAATTATAAACTCAAATTACATTTAGTATGTGTTTTTAAAGAGTCTGTTTTTCAAAAGTTCAATTTCATGTTTCCAGCCAGTAGATTAAGATGATTATTTTACACAAGCCCAAATTCATGACAAAGAGAATTCTGAATTATGGATAAGAATTTCCATTTTCAATTTAAAATCTTAGATTAGATTAGATTACTTACAGTGTGGAAACAGGCCCTTCGGCCCAACAAGTCCACACCGACCCGCCGAAGCGCAACCCACCCATACCCCTACATTTACCCCTTTTAACGTAACACTACGGGCAATCTAGCATGGCCAATCCACCTGACCTGCACATCTTTGGACTGTGGGAGGAAACCGGAGCACCCGGAGGAAACCCACGCAGACACGGGGAGAATGTGCAAACTCCACACAGTCAGTCGCCTGAGTCGGGAATTGAACCCGGGTCTCTGACGCTGTGAGGCAGCAGTGCTAACCACTGTGCCACCGTGCCGCCCCTTAGATAGTGTCATTTCTGCCATACTCTGCAGTGAGTCTTCTGGAGCAATCAATTACGTTTTATCCAATTCCATACGTAAGTAGGTTTTATGGAGACTTCTTATCAAATCACAAGTGACCTACAGGCAGAGATTCTCTTCCCATTGACACCTCCTGGGGTAGGAAGTTCCATCTTTCCCCTGCGCCCCTTCACTTGATCTGTGCTGAGAGCCCTATAGCAACCTGCAGTCATTGGTCTATCCACTACCCTTCTCCCACTGGAGATGGCTGCAAGTTGCCAGGATGTCCTCTTCCCTGCTGATGGGCTAAAGAAGCTTTCCTAAAAGTTCCAGAATGTCTGGGTTTAGGTTGCACAGGGGACTAGTATCTCAGGCAGATATACAAGAAATAGGACCCAATGCGGGAAGAGGAGGAATATTTCCTGCTCCCCACAAGGATAAGTGCCACTGTCTTCTTAATACAAACATGCACTCAGAGGACAATCAGTCATTAGACTGTGCCACTATACAGTGAAATCAGAAAGATTACCAAGCCCAGCATCACATGCACAATGTGCATTAAAGGGCTTATACCCAACCTATGCTGCTCATTAGCAAGTAAAGCCTCCGGGACACTCCACTTCCTACTCACTACCAGGCAATTCTATGCATGCTCATCAAGTGTTCCTGCACACATTCACATCACATACCCTTCCCTTTCTCTCACTACAGACAGTAAAAAAAAACCTGGCAGAACGGTTCTGAACTCTGCCTCCTCACCTGTTTTGAACAAGGCACAGTCGAGCTGATGAGTGAGGACCAAGAGTAGCCCTGCTTCCCTGACAGTGATCGGCCTGGCAGGAAATGCCAGTGAGGAACGTGGCTATCTACTCCTCTGAGATGTTCAGTCAGCCTCTCACATTGCTGTACCTAAGGGCTGGGCTTCCTCACAAACAAATTCACTTCACTCCCACAGGTACAAGCAGTGAACAGACAGCTAAATGCCAGGAGACACAGAGGCTGCCCAAGCAATCTGTTCACCCACAGCTTCCACCAGCATAGAGCCCATCATTTCAGTTAGTGCTGTTACTAGTTTAGATGCATGAACACAGCCTGGTGAACATATCCCTACCATTTGTCCACAGCCAACAGAGGAACAAATGACCTGGGTCTCTGAGGCTCAGGTGACAGAAAAGATCAAGCATCTGCACACAGCTCAAGGCAGAAGTTGTGCTCTTGCATTTGATCATAAGTGACAAGGTCAAACTGCAGAGGCAGGGAGGGAAGCATCAGACTGGGACTCTGGAGGTTCTCACAAGACTGGGGGAGTTCATCCATCCTCTGTGTCCTGCTGTGGCTCTGACAAATGCCTGGCTGCCTTCATGGAAAGGGTGACAATGGCCTTGGAGTTTCAGACCTCACTAAGCTCAGTGGATTTCAGATAGGTGTAAGGAGCTGCCCTCCATCACCCTTGGCATGAACGTTGTGTATCAATAGCAAGGATAAAAGGGAGAAAGGAGGCAGCTCAATCTTCCTCCAGGTGCTCTTTCTGCTCAAGGAGTCAGGGTGGTGCCCACAGTGAATCCTGACAGCTTCATCTTAGGACACTCCAAAATGTTTGGTCATTCCATCGTCCCACTGTAAGTGGCCACACTACCTGCAGCAGGTCAGGCTGAGCCATCTTTACAAGAGACACTCAGCAGCCAGAGGTTTTTCTCAGCCCTGAGCACTTGGATGATCTGACAGTTTTCACAGTCACTGAGTGACTCCACAACAACTGTGGATGTCAGGCCCATGCCTAGATTAACTAATCTGCAAAGAAAGAAGGAATCCTTTTGCAGACACCTCATTGGCATGTAAATGTGTATTCTCTTTTATTTTTCAGTAACATTTGCTTTGGTCTCACTTGAACTGACTCCTGTGCAGCAGCCTCCTGAGATATGGCCTTTCCCTTGGGAAAGCAGTGAGTGTTCCTGTACTCTATCTCATAACCCAATGAACTATGGAGCTGGCTTTGGGCAATCCAGTCAAAGATGCAGAGGTGATGCACACATTGCACATCAGGGGATATTGCCCTGGGTTGGTTCCTCACAAGGTAGTTTGTGCAAATCCTGCAGAGAGGTGACTGTCATCCACAGGGTGTAGAAACCAAAGGTCTTTTCTATGGCTAGAGTTCTCATGGCCTCCCATGAAACTTTTCATTCTCAATAGTGAGTAGGCAATGCACAACTGAAAGGTGTCTCTCACCATTACTTAGTGGTGGATAGTGTGAAGTATTCATGTTTGCGCACCTCATATACAGAAAACTCACTCACTGAGAACGTGTGCCATGACTCCAGTACAGAGTTGGATCCTAACATTGTACAGGACTGTAAGGGGAGAGAGGGGAGGAGAGGGCAGAGTGGGACTAATAACATCAAGTTGGAGGTAAGACTCGTAAGAAATCTGAGTGCTCCCTGATCTTCTCTTTCATTGAGGGATGGACTGGAATAATGCAGTTCTGCGTGTGTGTGAGAGTCCAGAATGTGGCGCTGGAAAAGCACAGCAAGTCAGGCAACATCCGAGGAGTACGAGAAGCGACGTTTCGGGCATAAGCCCTTCATCAGGAAGGCTTCCTAATGAAGGGCTTATGCCCAAAAGGCTGATCCACCTGCTCCTGAGATGCTGCCCAACCTGCTGTGCTTTTCCAGCACTACACTCTCGACTCTGATTTCCATCATCTGCAGTCCTCACTTTCTCCTTCTGTTACTTGTCCCATATGAAATTCCTGTCCCTTTTGTTGCTGCTGTTGCCATTTTGAGTGTTGAACAGTAAGGTTGATTCTCTTTCAGAATGGTGAGATTCAGCTATTTATTGGCCCTTTCAAGTACCAAACCCCATGTGGCCCACTACTTCTCTCAAATCTGTTACACTTTGTAGCAGCTGCAGGTCCATCAGAGCTTAGGCTCTTTCAGCTTGCCATCATTTTTTTAGTTTTCCTTTGTGGGATATGGGCATCACTGGCTGGGCCAGCATTTATTGTCTATCCCTAGTTGCCCTTGAGAAGGGGATGGTGAGCTGCCTTCTTGAACCACTGCAGTCCACCTGCTGTGGGTTGCCTCACAATGCCATTAGGGAGGGGATTTCTTGCCTCGGAATTATCACGTCACATCCAGGGATGAAATGAGTTCTGTTTTTATAGCAAATATGACAGAAAATGAAACCCTTCTCAGTCCACTTTGTGTAGAGAACACAATGCCTCCACAGCCAGCCTGTCCATAACAAATCAAAATGCAACACGTCACTCTCACCCAGTTCCCCCAGAAGTGGGTGGCTATGAGGTTTTCACATGCCTCCTGCCCTGTCATACAGTCATAGAGATGTACAGCACAGAAATAGACTCATCGGTCCATCTTGTCCATGCTGACCAGATATCCTAAATTAATCAAGTCCCATTTGCCAACACTTGGCCCATATCCCTATAAACCCTTCCTATTCATGTACCATCCAGAAGCCTTTTAAATGTTGTAATTGTACCAACCTCTACCACTTCCTCTGGCAGCTCATTCCATACACACCTCAGTATGAAAAAGTTGCCACTTAGGTCTCTTTTAAATCTTTCTCCTCTCACTCTAACCCTTTGGCTCCTATGCAGTAGCCTCCCCCATTACAAAGAATATATGTGAAGATCCTCCTTGACTACCCCAGAGGAGACCTCACACTCCTCCATCTTGTCCTCTCCCAATAAAACCCCACTTTGTCACATCAGGTTGAGTTGGATACAGTAGGCAACTATAATGTAGGACACACTGGATGCACTGCATTTCACCACCTGACTAGCCGAACCATCCGAACCTTATCTTCAGGAGCTTAGTGGTCTATGTTCCAATGGGCCTTGTGGAAGCTTGATCAACATTATGGCTTCTCCTCAGTGCCAGATTACTGTAGATTACTGACACATGCCATGAGCCAGGGTTTTAAGGAGGTCTCCCTTGTCACCAACCAACCCCGAGTGGGCCTGAAAGATGTGGACCTCAGTGAGTGTTCCAAAATGTAGTCATAGTGACAGCTGCCTGGAAAACATGCACATACCCCCTGGTGTACTTGCCGAAGATCTATTCATTTATACTGCAGAAATTTTGGCTGTTCATGAACAGATCTGGTCACTGATAAGGATGATCTGATAATTACATGGGGAAGGATAATGTGTGCTCAGTGGCAGTGTGCATTGTCTGGGGTATTGGAAGCATGCCAGCGCATATCTCCATAGGCATTAGTTAGCTGGCATTGAGGGAGGCTCAAGCAGAACCCCTTGTGAAGTGGTCTCAAAACGGTTACATTGCAAGTAAACATGTCCACCTTTCCCCTTACTGCCTAGTTCCTGCCACTCTCCCCTTGTGTGAGATGGTACCCAGCCAGAATGCCAGAACTTGCAGCCTACACCAACACAGCAGCTTACAGATTGCATTTGCCTCCTTTGTTACATTGCTCACAGCAGACTTCAGAGAAATGGAGTGACCATCAGGTGAAAATGTACTTTGGCTCGTGGCATTCAAAAGATCTCATTTGAATATGATTACTCAAGCACTTTAAGAAGTAATTACAGAGGCAAACATTCTGGATCATCCACTCACAGGACTCCTGGTTAATAGGGACATCATAACAGGCATATTCTGTTACTTGTCCCATATGAAATTCCTGTCCCTTTTGTTGCTGCTGTTGCCATTTTGAGTGTTGAACAGTAAGGTTGATTCTCTTTCAGAATGGTGAGATTCAGCTATTTATTGGCCCTTTCAAGTACCAAGCCCCATGTGGCCCACTACTTTTCTCAAATCTGTTACATCCTCACTGATTCACTATTTCCCTCCATTCTGATATCTTCACTGATTCACCCTCTCCCTCCATTCTGATATCTTCACTGAATCACCCTCTCCCTCCATTCTGATATCTTCACTGATTCACCCTCTCCCTCCATTCTGATATCTTCACTGATTCACCCTTTCCCTTCATTCTGATATCTTCACTGATTCACCCTCTCCCTTCATTCTGTTACATCCTCACTGATTCACTATTTCCCTCCATTCTGATATCTTCACTGATTCGCCATCTCTCTCCATTCTGTGGAATCCTCACTGGTTTGTCATCCTTGTTGCCCTTGTGCCCCTTTGTCCTGCCTCCTTCCTAACACCAGCAAACATTGAGATCCTCAATTTTCGCCCGGAGCCAGCCCCTGGACATCAGGATGCCACTGTCTCTGCTGAGTGTTACTCCTCCTTGGCCAAAACCATTGCACCCTGTTGTTCTTTAACCTCCTTATACGACCATCGGCTCTCCATCACTGACCTTCCAAATCTCCAACTACAACAAGCAACCTCTGTTCATCTCTGTGACCATTTGCCCCACTTCATCGGCTCCCAACCTCCTCGACGCCAAGTCCTAGACAAGAATTGGCCTCACTCTGATTGATGCACTGAAAAGATCCTTCGGCACCCTACACTGACTGCAAACCAACACCCCGACACACTAGCACCCAGGCCCTGGATTGACTGACTACAGCACAAGACACTGCACTGACTAAAGCACAAAGCCATCCCCTCAATTTATTGAACCGCTTGTCGCCTGGACTGACTGGAGCATACTCCCCTCTCCCTGCAAAGTGACTGAAACACACATACCCAACCCCATCCTGGGAGTGACTGGAGAACAACACCCAGCCCAGACTGAGTGTCATACATTCACCAGTCACACTCTCAGGGGACTAACCAGAGTACTCACCAGAATAAGCAACACCCCCCCTTCCATTCCCTTCCCTCCCCCACTCACTACCATGGGTAACTGGAGACCCCCATCCCACTCTCCCACCTGCCCCCCTATCCCTGCAGAGTTAATTAGGAAGGTGAAGACCACATCCAACTAGAAGGACAAGGGCAGCAAATACATGGGAACACTACCATCTACAACCTCACATCTCAGCAGCACATATCCCCACTTGGAAATATATTGGTGCTCCTTCACTGTCACTGGATCAAAATCCTGGGATTTGCTCCCTAAGGGCATTGTAAGTCAACCTGCAGCACATGGACTGCAGCAGTTTGAGAAGGAAGCTCACCACCACCTTCACAACGGGAACTAGGAATGGGCAATAAATGCTGGCCAGCCAGCGATGCCCATAACATTTTTAAAAGTTCATTTCAATTCTTTTTGGCATATGAGCTACCAATGCATGTGGATAAGCCTCTCTTGAACTTGATGGTGACACACCTGACCCACCAACTGGAGAAGGAGAACTTAATCACTGACATTTATCTTGGCACAGACAATTTCATTTTATAGCCAGAGGTGCTTTTATATACAACGGAACATTTTTTTCCCATCACCAAATCACTGTGACCTCTTTTTTTCATTATTAGCTCTTAACCGCTACCACACAATCACCTGAGAAAGCAAATTTTAATTTTTGCCTTTTATCTGATTGAGTTCTCCACTCATCATGTCAGAAAGTGGAAAACCAAATTCTATCATTTGATTAAAATTTTGACTTTAATTCACTTTGAGCTTTATTCCTTTTGAGTAGTAGGGATCTTTTTCGGTCAACCTGACATCAGAAAACCCATCACCATACTTAAAAGTCTTCCAGACAAATGACCAAGGGAAAAGTCGAGTTGTTTACGAAGTGCCTGTCTGGTATCAGATGCAGAGGGCTTCCGTGGAAACACATGATACATAATGTAAGCTCAAAATTGTAAGCACAGCTTAACAATTGTGAAGACTTAAACAGCCATATGTAGAGATACTGCTGGAACTTAATCTGCTGACTGGACTGTTTACCAGCACAGAACAGTGATATCTTCTGATGACATCTTGTCTGGCAAAGTCCACATTATTCCTCAGTGCAAAGTATTCTGGGTATCCTGGATTTCCTGGATTTCATGGGAGGAATCTAAGTTCCTATTCATAGCTGTCTCTCTCCAAATCAAATTAACATGTCTGTATCACCTCAAAATACTGCTGCCCTATCTGCTCAATCATCAGATTACCAAAACTGATCCACAGAAAACCTGTCCAGTAGCAGTGAATTTCATGTTGGGCCCTTAATTGTACTGTGGGCAAATTATTTAAATATGTAAATGATAGGCTTGTTTCTCAATGGTGTGATACTTAGCTTTCCCAATATCCTCCAGCACACAAATGCTAACAGATTCATGTGCGACAGGTTGGAGTCACTGATTCTGCATTTCACAACATAAGACACACATACTAGCTCTTTTCCAACCATTATTGTGAGAGTTAAATATCAAGGTCACCATCCCAACAAGGTAATGGCTATTAGGCAATAAGTATACACCATATTACATTTTTTAAAAATCATGCAAAGTGATTTGTAGTGAGTGGGAAATAGCTTTCATGTTTAAACAAAACAGAATATTAGACAGTTACTACAGGCTTGAAATCCATAATTCGTTTGGGGCAAATGCAACATAGTTTTGGTGCGGGTGGCAGGGATTTGTGACAGACGTTGAGTTACACCATTCTGAAGTACAGTACCTGCTAAATTCCAGTGCACCTGGGTGCATGCATGTATACAAATGACAGGAGATAGAGAGCTAAAGCTGCTCTTCCAGATATTATGTTATCATGCTTTTCACACAAAAATTCCACTGGATTTCTGTCCGTATAAAAGAGTCATAAGTTACCTGTAACTTATCAGCTTGGTAGCACTGCTGTATGTTGAATCATCTCAGATATTGGAGTTGTGCAGAGCATTGGACTTTACTGTGACATTCGTAGTCTTGCTCAGCTCCTTCAGGATGGTTTTCAGTACATCATTATAAATATGATGCTCATTCAGCTTTCTTCCACAGCAGGGGACTCATCCAGCATGTTTTTTTAAAGAGTCAAGCCCACAGACTCTTGAACCAGAAATTGGCTCATTTCTTTTTTGGCTAAGCTTTGATTCTTAACTGTCAGGTCCTATTTTAACCTCTGTCTTCATTAGAAAATTCTTGTGTTGTATTGCACCCAGTGAAGAGAATGTAGAATATTTATCCCTGCGTGGATTTCTTGAGATTGTTGAGCAGGACAATCTGCAGCTGCTCCTCTGCCCAGTAGACTTCTGGCTCTTGCGTAAGTCAGCCTCATAGCCAAGAAAACATCTGTGTTACAATGTCCATGAGGGAGTAGTGTAGCAGTACACTTACCCCTTAAGTTACATCTCCAGTTCTGCCCTGATCCTGCTGGGCGGTGGGAGGGGCTAGTTTAAATACTCCCCGTCTTTAAGATAGTTTGACAGATGTAAACATCTGCCTTATATTTATTTATATTAAAATTTTCCCAAAGTATTTGCAAACATTATTAAATTACCAAAATATAAATTGTTGTTTTTTAAATATACAGTACTAATACTTTGACATTTATTTAAATGACAATGATGATACTCATGTAACAATTTTGGGTAAATCACATTGCTAATATGATCTTAGTTAGGGAATTTAGAAATTAACAAAAAAGTGCTAGCCCAGCCTGCAATGCTCAATCCCAATTAAAACTAAATAAAATTCTTGATAATTTTGTGCACTGAAGATTTGTTGTCAAAGTAATTTATTTTTGTTCATTTTGCAGGATATACAATTCACTGGGTTTATTTTTGCCTTACAGCTTGTTGTTAACGCCTTGGTTGCTTCAATACCATCGATTTCGAATGTCATGTTCGTATGTCTTGTATTCTGGCTGATATTTGGCATTGTTGGTGTTCAGATCTTTGGTGGAACTTTCTTCCAATGTGTGGATCAAAATAATGACCGTCTTCCCATTAGTATTGTAAATAATCGATCTGAATGCAATGCATATCAAGATCTCGGATACCAATGGGTCAACCCCAAGATTAACTTTGATAACGTATTAGCTGCTTACATGGCTCTCCTGCAGGTGGTAAGTAAGCAAAGATACATTTGCTGAGGATTTTTAATCTATGATTTAAGATATTCTGCATTCTGCTTTTCAAGAGGAATTTATATCAACTGTGAATGAATAACATTTCATAACCTTATGACAACCCAAGGGATGCTATGGAATCTATTCACAAATTTTCTTTGCTTTCTGGCTTTGGAGCATGCATTAATAAATTGCAAAGTTGAGAAGAAATTATATGTTATTCCATGTTGTTGCTAAAATTGCTAATTAAATTGAATTTCACTTTAAATTTTGTTTTAAATGTAGTGTAAAGGCACATCTTTATACATCATTTACAGATTACAGATTACAGATTACATTACAGCGTGGAAACAGGCCCTTCGGCCCAACAAGTCCACACTGACCCGCCGAAGCGCAACCCACCCATGCCCCTACTTTTACCCCTTACCTAACACTACGAGCAATTTAGCACGGCCAATTCATTATATATTCTCTAGGTCATTTTGCTCTGCCCAAAGGCAAGCTTTCAGTTAATTGCCTGCTCCTGATTTAGATTTCATGGCAGTTTCCTTTTGCAATTGCCTTCCACACAAGAGTAAGGCAAGGAGATAAATCCAAGTCTATCTCAATGGAATGACAATTGAATCCATGCCATTGATGTTATTTTGAGCCATGCATTAGCCATCAAGTCAATTGAGCCAACCAGCCTGCATCCTCGGAGTAGAAAAGCAAATCAAACATTGGCACCATTTATGGTTCAATGTTTGTGGCAGATGCATAAAGGAAATAACTCAGTTGGCTGGACAGCTGGCTCTCAATGCAGAGTGATACTAACAGTGTGGGTTCAATTCCTGCATTGGCTGAAGTTCCCTCAAAGCACTCTCCTTCTCAACCTCTCCCCTCAGCTGAGGTGTGGTGACCCTCAGATTAAACCACCACCAGTTGTCTCTCTCTGATGTGAAAACAATCCTATGGTCTGGTAAGTTTACAGCATAAAGGACTTGTATTTAGTGTTTTTCAGTCGTGAATATTACCAGTGGCCCTTTTTGTATTGGAGATATCATGTTCAAGGATACTGTTAAGCTATTAATAGCAAGTTTTACTAATAGCATTGTGCAAACTAAGAATTTATGGTTGTCTACTCAAATCCTGTCTCTTTTTTTAAAAAAAATTAGCAAACAGCTAATTCTCCTGTTATGGATTTATAAAGAAACTTTCACAGCTTCAAAACATTCAAAGCTTTTCACAGCCATTGAATAACTTTTTTGTCAAAGCAATTTGTTCTTGATTAAAAGTGTGGCTTTACTGCAGCTGCTGTCACCCCAAGTGATGTGATAATTTCTTCCTCAAGGTGTGCTCACACCATTTGCCAAAGCCAAAACTTGATTCATACAGTTTTTTTTCTCCTGAGCTTAAGCTATCTCAAAAATACTTCTCAGCCAATGAATTGCTGTTGTTTTTGGCAGTCAAGTCTGAGCAGAGCAATGTCCCACAGAAGCATATGACCAGTTAATTTATTTGCGGGTCTACGTTGAGAACTGAATGTTTGCCAAGAAACCAGGAGAACTTCCTGCTCCTTTTACACAAATGTCATGGTATTTTGTACGTCTATCTAAACAGGGAAAAGGACTTTGGACGGGAGATAGTGGCTCAACTTTTTGCCGCGAATGAGAACATCCCCATCATGGCAAAAATGATGGATCAGCCATGAAATCGGCAATCCCTTTCCCGAACATCCCATTTTTACCAGACAGGAATGGGGCGGAATATGATATGTGAATTTCATGGAGACAGCTAGTTCTCAACTCTGCCTTCATCAAATTGACATGTTGGTCGTCCTAGAATGTTTAACCCAAAGTGTGCAGGTTAGACCTGTCAGAGCTGAATCTGAAGCTAAGAGCTTAGGTGTGAAGTTGATGCATTTCTTTAGATTGGTAAAATCCTCTTTTGAATCTGGTCTTGAGGCACTCTTGGTAGACATCAGGTGCCCTTTGGGGAGGCAAGGTGTCCTTTGAAATTAGTAAAAGTTGACATAATTGTTTGTAAGCCATGCATAAGCCCATCCCTATCATTGGATCTGTCAACAGATCTATAGGAATGAATTGTCAAAACTGTCTTTGAAGCTATCTGTCTAAATCTTGGCATGGGTCTATAGGAATTATTATGTAAGGAATGAGGGGCCAGAGTGGTTAGTCAGTGGGCATACATTGGCATCAGGATATGATGGGCTATGGGAGGAAAGCAGAGGAATGGGTTAGCGTGGAAAATGCCTGACTGTGTGGGAGATAGCGCTGGAAGGATATTTCATATTTATTCTTTATTTTTAAAATTGCTGCCACAACGGTAGATCTTCATGACAGGCCATCTGTCCAGCCTGGCTTCAAAAGTAAGAAGCCCTCTCTGTTCTTCCAGGGTCACCTACTAACCCAGCCTGCACCCATCCTGTCTGAAAATTCTGGGCAGCCATTTTTAAAGGGCAGGCTCACAGAGCCAAAAATTCTCCTATCTTTGCACATCCAAACTGGGAGTGAACACTTGACCCAATGCTATGGACAATTGTGCGCTCCCTCAACATTTTGTCATTTTAGATTGTGTGTTAAGACAAGAACAAATTTTGAACTGTAACTTTCTGATTATGGAGTAGCAGTCTTTACATTTGTTACAACCTGATCCAAATCAACCTCAATTAAGCAACAGTTGCCAAATCTGATTTGACATAATCCTGCAGGCGTTCATCACAAAACCTTCTGTCTCCAACAACACTTCCCGTCCAGTCCTGTCATTGATTATCCAACTCTCCATTTCATAGTTCAGCATCTTTCTCCAGTCAACTGGAAAGCAAATAATCCCTTCATTACCTGAGTAAATGATTTTTGCTTATCATTTAAACAGAGTCGAAAAATGTGGTGCTGGAAAAGCACAGCCAGTCCGGCAGCATCTGAGGAGCAGGAGCATCAACATTTCGAGCATACGCTCTTCATCAGGAAGCTCTTCATTATTCTTGAGCTCTTCCTGATGAAGAGCTTATGCTCAAAGCGTCAACTCTCCTGCTCCTCAGATGCTGCCTGACCGACTGTGCTTTTCCAGCGCCACACTTTTCTACTCTGATCTCCAGTACCTGCTGTCCTCACTTTCTCCCTATCAGTTAAACAGTCTCTGTTTGACATATTCAATATTTTTAAATTAATGAGCAAAATTGTTCAAAGGAATTATGAATTAAAAACTGTATTCATTGCTAAGAATAATCTAGAATATTGCAAAACTTTGAGCAATGACCAGGAGATTAGTCTTTAATTGTTGTAGTTTCCTAGGTAACCCTGGAAAGTTGGCATTTCTATTGCCAGACTTTTGCTAGATCTTGTTGACTTCACAAAGCTTTATAAGTGACAGGCAGAAGTCCTGCCCCTATTTCTGAATGATCTAAGTCTTCCCATCTGAGGAAGAAGGCTTGCTGTGACTCACCTGTGTAGGAAACCGTAGTTTATTGAGGCTGTTTGAACTTAGTACTGAATTCGACAGGTTCCACGTTGTCTGGTTCCAGGTCCTTAACTTGCAGTATGGGAGTCACAAATTTATGTAGCAGACATAAATTCCCTTAAAGAATATTTGAGGTCCGTTTAAGTGACATGATCTGAGCTTTTTTGAATCCTGTACTCTTTAAACATGGAAACCTACTGAAGCTGGCAGTGAGAGCTTAACAAGAAATCGCTGCTGGACTGCTTTACTTGACAGGCCGTCTGGTGGAGGTTAGAAGACAAGGCTGCTATCTGTCCATTTAGTTTCACCTAGGATCTGCTTCTAGGATTAGTGGACTTGTCATGAGGACTTTTTTTCTAATAAATTTCATTCTTTTGTACCCCAATCTCTCATTAATCAACAACTTAATTGATCCTTTAAATGTCGACTTGTTGAAATTGCTTTAATTACATCATTCACAATACTCTTTTTATTGCTGGGAGGAATTCTGATCTATTTATTCCTTTTATCACTGTACTCTGTTTCTTCTTAGGTCACAGGTGTTGTATTTCATTCTCCATTTCAGTAGGGCAATAAAAATCAAATCCCAATGACACAATATTGTTTATCTGAAGAGGATGTCTCTGCTGGGAAATTGAATTGTTTCCTTTCTCTGTTGTTTCATCTCAAATCTTTATTTCAAGATCAGCACTGCTTAGTAGAGTTCTAAACTGGATAAGTTTGGCTATGAATGGCCTGTCTGAAAATTTGCAAAATGTAAGCTGGATGCATACTTGACAGTTGTGGAATTTGCCACATTTACATCATCCTGGGAAGACTCTTTGAAGCCTAGTTGAAGACCCTTTGAAGTAAGTTATTAAGAGTCTATAACCAAGGACTCTGACAAAGTCTATCTTTGCGCTCAGTAACAGGTCCTAAAACCCAGACTGAAAACAAGCAATTGGCTGTAAAATAGACAACAAGGTGCTGAACATAAAAGTATTGTTTGACTACCTGATTCCTTAAAGTCGTGGGTTTGGAATGTTGCCTTTTCTTGACGCCTTTTAACTGAGCAGGCATTATTAAAGCATAATTCACACAAGGTGAAGGCAGTTTACATTGGTTATCCATACCTTGCAGTAGGATAACACATAATATCCAACTTAACCGAGGTGGCATAGGAAACAGACCAGAATGTTGCAGTCCATGGAAGACAGAGCATTTTACAAGTAATGGAAGTACAAGTCATAGTAATTTAGTAAGACTGGAATTTAGATGCCAAGGAGAATTCAAAAAGCAAAATATTGTGGATGCTGGAAATCTGAAATTACAACAGAATGTGACAGAAATACTCCATAGGCTCAGTAACACTTGGAGAGATAGGAAATGACCTTGCCTCAGAAAAATTGCTTCAGCAATAAAATAAAGTTCTACATGAAAAATTCGTTTCAGGTATAATATTAAAATGCTTACAAATTTCATGGTAATCACATTATTTTGCATTTGTTTTTATATTTACAGGCAACATTTGAAGGTTGGCTAGAAATTATGGCAAATGCTGCTGATACTCGTGGGGTAAGTTTATGAATCTTGTGTTTTGAAGCACTGAGTTTATATTTTATATTTTTGCTAGTTATGCTGACATTATGCTGTTGGGTGTGGTGATGTTAAGTCTTCCAGCTTTATGTTTAATCTTAAGATGGGTACCATCTCTAGCTTAATTCTTGTAGCTGCAACTGAAATAACAGTTGATCACAGCTAGTGATGTAAAGTGAATGTATATTGACAAATACAATATTCTGCTTAGAATAAATTGTCACATGTGCCACCTTTGTGCTCTCAGAAAGTGTTGCTGTCTGTTTCCTCCCAACCATATCTTGGTGCAGTACCAGGGTCCACAGCTGAATTGGAGAGAGTCTGGCCAAAAGTGGAATCTGTTGACCCTGAAGATTTAGATGGACAATCTGGAGGCACTTCTGGCTTGAGGGTCCAAACTTGCTCAGAGTGTCTTGGTCAGATGCAAGCTCACCCTTCTTGGTTTGAGCTCCCGCAGAGTTGAGAATTTCTAAAGTATGGAGGTGGAGGGAGTCGGCAGCTCTGGAGTCAGCAGCTTTAGAGGCTCCTGAGAAGAGAGTTCTAGAAGACCTGACTCTGGTTCCTCCTCTGGTTGGCACCTCCTAGTTACTGCCCTGTCTCCTTGTGAAGTCAAGTTCCCTCATCATCCAGGTGCTGAGCATCAATGGCTACAGCAATGTAATGCAGGTCCGTGCACATATCCAGCAGTCATTCAGTTTACTGGACCTGGATTTCCATGGAAGATGCCATTCTGTCTATGAAGTCAGCAGATGAACACAAGCCAGAGCCAGAATGGTACAGATGTGATGGACTTCTCCAGCCTCTGCTCCAGTATGTCAAGTGTCTCTGTTAACCCTGCCTACTCCTCCTTGATGAAAGCTAAAAACACCATACTTATAACTTTTGTTTTGTCAACAAGCAATAATTTTCTCAAAGGCGTCCTTTAAATTCCTTTGGCATGACATTACATCTTGCCACTGCACTTGACCTTGTTAAGTTTACAAGAAAAACTATGAGTGAAAATAATCTGTGTAAGTGGGTGAGAAATGAAAATAATTGGGCAGCAGGGCAATGGGGAATACAAGCTGAGCTGCCATTCAAACATCAAATAATCTGAAAAGAAGAACATGGGAATGTTTCCATCATGTGGGTCCTCTTGGCCACAATCAGCAGTATGGCAGAAGACTCTCAGCAGGTCAATGGATATAGATTGTCTGTAGCTGATAGAAACAAGGCTCACTGAGGCAAAGAGGGAAGTGATAGTCTCAGGAAAGAAAGGGAAGAACAATTATAGTGATCTATAATAATAATAACACGTTTCATTAGAGCAAAGTAAGTTGTACCTTTGAAAAACAGCATTTCAGGGAACTCCTTCCCAGTACAATGTATCAAGATGTCAAGATGTCAAACAGGACCAGGAGTAATTAATGAGCTGGCATTAAATTCTCTGCAAATGTGTAAAAATATCAATAACATCAAGGCAGAAGCTGCATCTAAAAAGTATCCTCTGGCAGAGGTTGACTGATCAAGCAACAAGCTTTAAATTTTGAAAATAAATCTCCTGAATAGCATGTATACATAGCAGTACAGTACACAACACTAGTTACTTATCACACTGGGGCTAAAAGTATTTACTTCACATAAGCGGTATCCTTACAGCCGACTCCTGGGCAGGGATTTTTAATTGCTGGTCTTTGAAAATAGTATTTCTGGATGAAATAGCTTTGGCAAATAGAGTTAAGGAGAATCCAAAGGGTTTTTACAAATACATTAAGGACAAAAGGATAACTAGGGAGAGAATAGGACCCCTCAAAAACAGCAATGCAGCCTTTGCGTGGAGCCGCAGAAAAAGGGGGAGATACTAAACGGATATTTTGCATTAGCATTTGCTGTGAAAAAGGATATGGAAGATTTAGAAAGTAGTGAAATAGATAGTGACACCTTGCAAAATGTCCAAATTACAGAGGAGGAAGTGCTGGATGTCTTGAAATGCATAAAGGTGAATAAATCCCCAGGACCTGATCAGGTGTATCCTAGAACTCTGTCGGAAGCTCGAGAAGTGATTACTGGGCCTCTTGCTGAGATATTTGTATCATCAATAGTCACAGGTGAGGTGCCGGAAGACTGGAGGTTGGCTAACGTGGTGCCACTGTTTAAGAAGGGTAGTAAGGACAAGCCAGGGAACTATAGACCAGTGAGCCCGACATCGGTGGTGGGCAAGTTGTTGGAGGGAATCCTGAGGGACAGGATATCATGTATTTGGAAAGGCAAGGACTGATTAGGGATAGTCAACATGGCTTTGCGAATGGGAAATCATGTCTCACAAATTTGATTGAGTTTTTTGAAGAAGTAACAAAGACGATTGATGAGGGCAGAACGGTAGGTGTGATCTATATGGACTTTAGTAAGGCGTTTGACAAGGTTCCCCATGGGAGACTGATTAGCAAAGTTAGATCTCACGGAATACAGGGAGAACTAGCCATTTGGATACAGAACTGGCTCAAAGGTAGAAGACAGAGGGTGGTGGTGAAGGGTTGTTTTTCAGACTGGAGGCCTGTGACCAGTGGAGTGCCACAAGGATCGGTGCTGGGCCCTCTACTTTTTGTCATTTTCATAAATGATTTGGATGCAAATATAAGAGGTACAGTTAGTAAGTTTGCAGATGACACTAAAATTGGAGGTGTAGTGGACAGCAAAGAGGGTTACCTCAGATTACAACAGGATCTGGACCAGATGGGCCAATGGGCTGAGAAGTGGCAGATGGAGTTTAATTCAGATAAATGTGAGGTGCTGCATTTTGGGAATGCAAATCTTAGCAGGACTTATACACTTAATGATCAGGTCCTAGAGAGTGTTGCTGAACAAAGAGACCTTGGAGTGCAGGTTCATAGCTCCTTGAAAATGGGGTTGTAGGTAGATAGGATAGAGAAGAAGGCGTTTGGTATGCTTTCTTTTATTGGTCAGACCAGGAGTTGGGAGGTCATGTTGCGGCTGTACAGGACATTGGTTAGGCCATTGTTGGAATATTGCATGCAATTCTGGTCTCCGTCCTATCGGAAAGATGTTGTGAAACGTGAAAGGGTTCAGAAAAGATTTACAAGGATGTTGCTAGGGTTGGAGGATTTGAGCTATAGGGAGAGGCTGAACAGGCTGGGGATGTTTTCCCTGGAGCGTCAGAGTCTCTTTTGGATGGAATTGTTAAAGTGAAGGCCGGGTCAGGGGAATCAGCTTGCTTGCTTCCAATTAGTGGGCTGTTCACGTTCGAGAGGAGCTTGGTGAAGGTTGAGGAAGACAAGAAGACAATTTTCAATTGGCAAACCATAAAGCCAATGTCTGCTACCTACTGGTGCCTAGCTGCTAGGCTCAAGGCAGGAAACAATTAAACCTGGAATTTTGCCATGCCTTAAGCAATGTAGACAATGGTGAGAAATGTGGGAAAATACAGCAAGATTAGAATAATCTAATTCCCAATGCAAGATTTTTTTTCCGATTTCAATTTTTGTCTTAAGGTTTCAATGACAAGATCAGAACCTCGGTGATAAGTGGCAAATATGTATTTGCATCTCATTAACACACCAACTTGCCTCATTTCTATGCAGTGTGTAGTTCTTCCCTAGTCTCTTGAGAAACTAGACAGTAACACTTCCTGACTTGAAAGTCAAAGTGGTTGCCTGGTGGATACCGTTCTTCACAAACATGTCCTTGAATAGTCCATGGACAATGTTCTCTTCTCCCTCTTATCTACAGAAGTCAGCATCAATAAACCATCTTGGATAATCTGGGACCAACTCAGCATCCAATACAACCCTTTAGGACTTCATTTTGGAGTTCATGAACACCTTTGATCTGCCTGGTCCTGCCAGATTACTTTATACACAGGCACATATAACCATTTCACCCATCTACATGGGATTATAGCACTTAGTTAATTTCTTACAGCTCTCTCAGTTTGCACTTAATTAAAGGCTGCCAGTATCTATAGGTTGAGTAACATTTTAGCCAAAAGGCAAGATGGGTTAGTAGCCATGGAAAGTGAGGTGGATGAGAGCCTTTGTGTGGAGATGCTACATGCAGTAGTGAGGTTGGCAGTCTATGAGCTTTAGTGAGGCGGTTGTGCAGTAGCAGAGTTTGAGTGAGAGGTAGCTGAGAGAAGATGATGCTACTTAACCCTTGCACAGCACAAATGATCATTGATGTTTTCCTGCACTGCTGTGCATAATTTCTCATTCTGGAGCCATCACTGATCAGGCAGCTATCAGTTTACATTGGTTATGTTTGGCGCCCTGACCTCCTGGTGGTCTAATGGGTAGACAGTGGCCTTCCTCTCAAACATCCCATCCATTAGAACCTCCATGTCACCATCTAAAATAGGGGGTCAGATTCCCTATCTGAGGCATTTTGATTTCCTAAAAGGACAATGGGTGAGATAGTTCCTGGTTTTCAGCTTTTAAAGTGGTATGCATCTTGACTTAAATATAGCACCAGCAACTTGTATGTTAGAAGGTCCCATCAACAGTGGGAATGTTGTCTCTCCTGCCTCAAGATTATCAAAGACGGATATTAATTGTTTGCCAAGTTAGTGGCAATTTGGATTTTTTTTAAATCTTGCAATGTATTGACAATTTTACTGTGCATTCACATTAATATTTGTAATGTGTTCTACAGATTGACCTACAGCCTGAAATGGGTGCAAATCCATACAGCCTCTTCTACTTTGTAGCTTTTATTGTAATTGGAACTTTCTTCACATTGAATCTTTTCATTGGTATAATTATTGATAACTTTAACACCATGCATAAAAGGGTGAGTATTGTGTTCCTCTCTCATGCATTTTGATAATAGTTCAAAAATGACACATGACTTTAAAAATCACTCTTTAACGTGCATAATTCAAATAGAAACTAGTTTCTAGTCAAATTTCTAAGGTGCAGAGGATTCACACAATTACAGATATGTCAAGCTTGGGACTCCACTCATTTTAAGATTCCAACTGTATCATATTGTTGTGGCATTGTGCTTATTTAGGTGATAATTATTGAAGTCAACAAATGAAAGTTCCATTTGATGATAATTCTTGACCTTCTTGTGCCATAAATTAAGCATTGGACTGTCTTGATGAAAAATTGAAATGAGAGCTGCAGAATATTTGCAATGAGTTTGAATTATCCAACATTTTCCAATGTAAAAAAGAAGGGCAACTGTTCATCACTAGCATTAAAATTTAAATTGCATTTATAAACAAAGGACTTTAGCTTAATATATTTTATTTACACAAGTGCCCCCTCAGATTGAAGGGTAACATGGGGCAGTAGCACTTTATCTCATTGCATGTGTTTTGCAGGCTCAAACTATTATATTTGAATAACATTAGGTCATAATTTATAGTTAGCAGATAATTCTATAATTTATACAATAATTTGGAAGTGTCCCAAACAAGTGAGTAGGCAGCTCAAAGGTCATGGAGGGTTAGTTCTTTATAAAGCAGAGCTAGGGATAGGTCTGCAGAACTGTCTAACCCATGATGGGACTAGTCTTTACATGTCAGGAGTAGTGGCTCTATTATGGTGTTCAGCAACAAAAAATGTCCCTTTCCATTCAGGCATCCTGAGTTATCAGAGTTTCTTTAACCAATCAGAAGTATTGTTAATGAGCAGCACAAAATCGCAACCAGGAAGTGTCCGTTAGTGTATCAGATTCAATGTCATCAAAACTACAGAAAGCCAGATCAAGAGAGGGAAAAGAAAGATTGGTTTAAGAGACAGAAAGAGAATGCTTCTAAAAAAACTTCAACAACAATTAAGCTTTAAAGGGATAACAGTTCAGACTTGTAACAGTGAATTCCCATTGACAGTGAGGTTGGTTGGTTTGAGTTAAGAATTATCATGCCATTAACAAATGTAAAGAGACTGAAATAGTAAATTCCCATCTTTCTGTTTTGAGCTTCATCCATATTTATCCATATTTAACAGACAAGAACAGGAATTTCATATCAATTGAAACATTTGAGTGGTGAGGCAGACAAACAAAATGTAAGGAAACATTAGGGCTGAGGAACAGAATCTAGGACAAGATAGTTTTAGTAAACATCTTAAAGGAGGAGAAAGAGGTAGAGAAACAAGCTGCAATGGCAAAGAAAGTATTGCAGAAAAGTCCAGAGTTCCAGCTGTACTTATTCCCAGGATCCCAACTTTTGCTGGTGTGGAAATCTAAACTGCACACAATTTGATGTCTCCATGGCTAGAGCAAACATCTCCGAAATCTCACTTTTAATGGAACCAGGCCAGCTTTTCCTTGACTCATGGATCACAGATCTTAGAGGATTCTCGGGGCAGCGGTTACTTCTCCAAAGAAGATTTCTGATTTTTTTTTTAACAGTTCCGCATGTTTCACTGGTACTGCCTTTAGTGTACACTGGGCGAATGGCCACAGAGAGCTGCATTCTTGGTCAAGGATAAAAAGGGGCATTTCACCTTTAACTTAGTTAACTAGCATTTTATGTAATCAATCCAATTTAATTTTATCATTTAATCAACTTATTTTTATCAATTAATTCAATTAGGTTAAATGAATAATTTAATAAGTTATAATTTATTCTTAATTTCTATTTATACTATTTATTTCTATGTTATTGTAGTTATCTTTAGTAGCTTTTAAGTTTGTTTTCCATATTAACTTGTATCAAACACTAAAACATGAACAATTTCTTACTTCCTAAGTTTGCACACATCATTGCAAACATTTAAGGTGGAAGCATTCCCATAACCATTACCAAGTTTCAGCTGTCTAAATGGATCAAGAACAATGTGACCAATGGTTTACGCCAAATGCCGTAGGCGTGCAATTACCCCGATCATCCCTTTCAACTTGGCTGGCTGTCAATTATGAAATAGAGACAAAAAAATTGAAATGAAGCGTCAGTTTTAAAATTACTCATATTTCCAGATATCCCAGCTATTAAAAACCTTAACCCAACCCCTTCTTTACCCTCCTGTAAATATCCAGGTCCAAGGAACAATACTTAAAAACAAATTCTTGTTGCTTATAATCACTTCTGCATCTTTTGATTTGGAAACATTAATTAGGTATGCTTTGAATTTAGAGCAGCAAAACTGAAAACCCTTAGGGATGGCTTTTAACTTTGATAACTGAATGATAAACTTGGCACTGCAGGCTGGCCTACGTTATATATTTTGTCCATGTCAATGAACTGGAGAATATATGTTGGAAGATAGCCTCTAATCTCCAAACAGCTGATTTGAAACTTTGACTCATTGTAAAATGACCTTCTGCCAATCAGGATTCTGAAAGGAAAGAATACTGCAATCATAACCAACTGGGGTTTACCAGACCTTACAAAAATGGTTAGTACCATCTTTTGATCAAACCAGTAATATCAGTTTCTCGCCATTCTCACAGGTTTTTTTTTCATGCAATTCAAATGCAGTGATTAGGATACTTCTAAAGGCCTACTAGCATAGGGATTTGATAGGCACTGCCATAGTGCTGCCATTGGGAGGTCCACTGGCATTGCTATTGTTTGAAAAAGTAGCCATACCAATGTCTCCAAAACTGAGGTTTGCTATCCCTCAGGAACAGAAAGGCAAAGGGCTGGGATACATTAACTAAAATCAAGTGGACGCCTTACACAGTGAGCATTTTGAGGAATTGAATGCCACCATATGTCTGCATGGCTAACTGTATCACTATCTTCTCAAATTCAGATGAAAGATGACTATATGATTCTTTCCCAAGACTTGTTCTAAGAAATGCCATTTCCAGTGTGTTAGTGCACTGAATTGAATTGAATTGAATTGAAGCTATTGTCACGTGTACTGAGGCACAGTGAAAAGCTTTGTCTTGTGAGCATTACAGGCAGATCACAGAGTAAAATAGCATAGATAAGTAAATAATAGGTAAACAGCAGCAAAAACCAAAACACAGGTGCAGGCGAATGCTATGAGTCTGTAAGTCCGTTCAGTATTCTAACAACAAGTCGGGTAGAAACTGTTTCAAAACCGGCTGCTGCATATGTTCAGATTTCTGTACCTTCTCCCCAATGGTAGAGGTTGTAGAAAAGCATTGCCAGGGTGGGATGGATCTTTGAGAATGCTGGCGGCCTTTCCTTGACAGCGGGCCTGGTAGATGGATTCAATGGATGGGTGATTGTCCGGGCTGAGTTCACCACTCGCTGTAACCGTTTCTGATCTTGAATGGTACAGTTGCCGTATCAGGTAGTGATACATCCAGCCCGAATGCTCTCGATGGCGCACCCATAAAAGTTTGGCCGTCATGCCAATTTTCTTAGCTGACTGAGGAAGAAGAGATGTTATTGGGCCTTTGTAACCAGCACGTCCATATGAACAGGCCAAGAAAACCTGTTGTTGATGACCACTCCCAGGAGCTTGACACACTTGGTCCAGCTCTGTGCCGTTAATGTATAGGGGGCATGTCACTTTTAATGGGTGGCATGGTGGCACAATGGTTAGCACTGCTGCCTGACAGTGCCAGAGACCCGGGTTCAGTTCCCGCCTCAGGTGACTGACTGTGTGGAGTTTGCACATTCTCCCCGTGTCTGCGTGGGTTTCCTCCGGGTGCTCCAGTTTCCTCCCATGGTCCAAAGATGTGCAGGTCAGGTGAATTGGCTATGCTAAATTGTCCGTAGTGTTAGGTGAAGGGGTAGATGTAGGGGAATGAGTCTGGGTGGGTTGCACTTCGGCTGGTCGGTGTGGACTTGTTGGGCCGAAGGGCCTGTTTCCACACTGTCAGTAATCTAATCTAACATCCCGCCAAAAGTCAATAATGAATTCCTTTGTTTTGCTGGCATTGAAAGCTAGGTTGTTCTTAGTGCACCATTTTTCCAGGTCTTCCACCTCCCATTGGTAGTCTGTTTCATTGCCATCTGAGATTCATCTGACTATGGTGGTGTCATCAGCGAACTTGTAAATGGCATTAGTCTGGTATTTGGCGACGCAATCATGGGTATACAATGCGTACAGTAGGGGGCTGAGTACGCACTCCAGTAGGGGGTTGAGTGTTAGTGAGGATGACATATAGTCCCTAATTTTCACTGATTGTGGCCCATGGGTCAGGAAACTGAGGATCCAGTTGCAGAGAGTGGGGCTTAGTCCGAGATCACTAAGTTTAGTAATCAATGTCGAGGGGATAATAGTGTTGAAGGTTGAACTGTAGTCAATGAGTAAGATTCTCACGTAGCTGTTCTTGGTGTCAAGATGTTCTACGGAGGAGTGAAGGGCAAGTGATATGGCATCTGATATGGACCTGTTGGTCCGATAGACAAATTGGAGTGGGTTAAGGGTAGTGGGGAGGCTGGAGTTGATTAATGCCATAACTAACCTTTCAAAGCACTTCATGACCACCAATGTTAGGGTCACTGGGGAGTAGTCATTGAGACATGCTGCATGAGCCTTCTTAGGCACAGGGATGATGTTGGCCCTCTTGAAACAGCCAGGGACAGTGACCTGCCTCAGGGAGAGTTTGAAGATGTCTGAGAAGACCTCTACCAGTTGATCTATGCATGCACTGATCCAAAAAACAAAGAAATGTAGATATAAATCTTGCCAGTATCAGCTTCTACAGTCAATTCTATTGTCTTTCTTTGTTTGAATCCAAATGTGAACCTTCACTGTAGCAATTAAAATTTGTTTTATTTTGTTGAAGCACCTCATGTGCATTGCTTAATCTTGTTTATTTATGTTGACATTGGGAATTGAGTTTAATGATGGATTATCCTGTATGATTTAGTAATTGAAACCAGACTTGTATTTCTTTGTCAAGGATATTATCATTGGGAATACTGATAAACGAAAGAAAACACAACAGAAATTGCACGTATCACAAAAGGCAGACAATATTTTGTTAAAATGCTGTAATAAGAGCTGAAATCTATGATGCGATAAGTACAGATTTTGTCTTAGTTTATGCATTTCTGAATTTCCTTTTGCTTTTGTTGCAGTCACGAAAAGAAGGAGCTTTAGTCACAGTTCTAACTGAAGATCAAAGAAGGTTTTATGGCACACTTAAGCGTCTGTTTAAGACTAAACCATTTAAGAAAATTCCAACTCCTAAGGTACGCTTTGACAAAAAGAGGTTGCTTCATAAAAATACATATAAAATGCATTTATTTTACAAAATATAGCTACTATCCAGCTGTAAAGCATCCATAAAAGGCTGTAATTTTGAAACTGAAAAAATTAATTTGAACAGTTTTGTACATTTGATTTCCATATTCATCATGCTGTTAGATGCTTCGACCTGGGCACTTGCAAGAGTTGGTCTGGTTCCTTATTTATTTATTAATTCATCCATGTTTATGGGTTAGGTTTTGACTCTGAGTGAACTTGTGTGCCAGACAGTGAAAGGACCAAGCCTCAGGAAGAGTTGAGGCAGTTATGGGTAGCAATGGTCAAAGTAGATTTTATGGAGGAACTGAATGGAGAAGCTACAGCTCCACCCAGTCCCACAAAAATAGACACAAACTTACCTGGTGACTATTCTATACACCATGAGCAGGCTGATATTGTGTAGTGCGTACTTTTGGATTTTGCAGTCCCCAACATGGCGAGAAAAATGGTGAACAGGTAAAATTAGTCAGGTGAGAGGCAATAAAATCAGAGTCTTGCCATTAAGATAAACTTCAGTGATTAAGGTCTCCCTCTTCAAGTGATGGATCAAGTCTTGTCACCAGTAGGTGGCGAAAGGCCTATTCCCATGCATTGACATTTCACTAATGCTACAACTCACAAGAATTAATTTCAATAAACTGAATGGCTCAGAAACCTGACAGCAGAAAGCAGGCATTTACCTAGTGAGTTGCACTTCTTCATCCACCTGAAATGTTAACGCTGTTTCTCGCTGCCTAAATTGCTGAAATTTTACAGAAAGTTTTATTTTTATTTTTATTTATTTCCTTCTATTTATTTTCCCTCTGCATCTAATTAGATTATAATCCAAACCTGTTCCTTTACTGCTATTTTACTGCCTCATTTTCTAACCTTACATCACATTTGTTAAGGAAATAAAATACTGATTCCATGAATCATCAAGGTCCCTGATTCGCACTTTGCTCTCTCAGTTCCAGCAGACTGAAGGATGAGGTAGAAAACCTAACCAATAGAACCCAAAATGAGATTGAAATAACTCCATGAAGGCAGATATCCTGTCACCAAGTTGCCCTTGTTTATACAGGCATATTGGAAGACACTGACCCAGCTAGCACAGAGCCAGCTCCTGGAATGAACAGAGCCGCAACACTCTGGTTTATATCTGTCAGCCAGGACTTCCTGATGGTTCAGGTTAACAGCCCCAACCAGAGAACTCATATTCTATGAGATCGACCTGGATGACCTCATTCCAATCGCTACAGAGATATTCAACTCCAGCAAATCCAGACCCATTAATTTACTGGCCCATTAGCCCCCTTTATAATAGGCTGCAAATCTTGTACAACTTTCAATGATCTTTAGAAGTCTAGGACACAACTCCAGCTCCCTATATTTCCAACACCATCACTTTTACCAGGCATTCCAATTCACAAAGTCTCAATCAACCAGCAAGTGACTAGTGAAAACAAAAATTGCTGGAGATCACAGTGGGTCAGGCAGCATCCATGGAGAGAGAGCAAGCTAATGTTTCAAGGCTAGATGACTCTTATGATCGCCAACACTTTTTGCTTTCAATACAGATTCCAGCATCTACGGTCATTTTTTCCAACAGAAATTGATTAGTGTTCTTATATCTTTTCCTTATTGTTATGTTTCGGCCTGCTACAATTGAGGAGAAAGTACGCTTATTGTTCATGACAACCAGTTCAGCTGTATGTGCCCAGTTGATCAACCATTTTTCTCATGTTCACAAGGAGGAATACATTGAGCTTTGCTTTTCCCCAGCGGCAGTTACTTAAACCAGAAAACTAAATATGATGCAGCTCGAAATTAAACAATACCTGGTAACACTAGGGGCTTATTATTCATACTCAGACTCTGGCAACTTTTTCAGTAGACTTAATTGAAAAAAAAGACTCTTATCCAGTGTGTGAACAGGAGAAATATATTAATATCAAGATTAGGCAGGGAGTGCACTCCATGGGGATTTACCCTGGCTGACACCACCAGAATGAGCCAATTACACTTCCTTAACAACTGAATGTTTCTTTGAGTGTTGCAGAACGGCATTCCAAACACATTTTTCAAAATTAGCTGCCTGGAAAGTATCAACTGGGATGTCAGATTTAAAGTATTTACAACTAGGTCTAACAACAAAAGCAAAATATAACAATCGCTGGAAATCTGAAATAAAAATAGAAAATGCTGGAAGATTGGATCAGGTCACACAGAGAGAAACAGAATTATGCATCAAATCATTGACCTTTTATGAGTTCGGTGCCAGTTCACCAAATGGGGCATTTTCAAAGTCAGTCATTCAATTGCTTTTTTTAATTATTTATTCATGGATGTGGGTATCACTGACTGGGCCAACATTTACTGCCCATCGCTGGAGACTGGCAAATGTTACACCCTTGAACAAGAAAGAATGTAAAGATGAGTTCAACAGCTACAAGTCAGTTCCACTTCAGTGGATGAGAAACGTCTAGAAACAATATATCGGACAAATTGATGATCACATGGAGAATTTCTGCTTAATTAAGGAGAGCTAATTCAAAGGAAATGGCATTAACTATCTTGCTGGAGTTTTGTGAAGTGGTAGCAGAGAGTGTTGCGAGGGATGATGCAGCTGATGTTGTGCATGTGGACTTCCAGAAGTGATTTGCCACACAACAGACCTGTAACCAAAGTTAGAGATCATAGGATAAGAGACATTAGCAATATGGATATGGAAAGGCCAAGTGACAGGAAACAGGCAGTAGTGGTCAATGCATATATTAAGAGCTGAAGGAAGGCTGAAGGTCCGAACCACATTGTCATGGGTTTGGAGTTATATATACACCAGGCCAGGTAAGGATGGCATATTTCCTTCCCTGAAGGATTTTAATGAACCAGATCGTTTTTTTTCAATGACAATTTGTTTCACGGTCATTGTTAGGTTCTTCATTCCAGATTATTACTGAATTCAAATTCCAGCATCTGCCATGGTGGGATTCGAACTCAGGCCCCCAGAACATTACCTGGTCTCTGGATTAATAGTCTCGCAATAATACTAGTGGGCCTACCCCAATAAGCCAGCTATTCAATCCTAGAATCGTGGCTGTGGGGTTTTTTTGTCAAAGCAAACCAGGCATAAGTAGGATTGGCAGTAGTCTGAAGAACTAGGAGGAGAAAGCATTGGGAAAGAGTGAACTAAGACATTACCTTTGATATGTCACTTCCAGTACTCCCTTTAAGAATAGATCTGAAAACATTAAGTGGGGCATTGATACTCTAAGTGAGATCATGCCTGCTGAATTTAGAGACAGATTGCTAAAGCAGATGCTAGGACCATAGGATGGTTACAACACAGAGGGAGAACATTCAGACCCAAGCTGGTTCACTGTAAGTCCAATTTAGTTAATCCCTCTCCCCAGCCGTTTTCCAATAATCCTAGAATATTTTTTCTGTTCAGGTGCTTATCTAATTTCCTCTTGAAAACCATCATTGAAACTGCTTCCATTTTCAGGCAGAGCTTTCAAAGTCTTAAACACTCACTGTATATAATAATGTTAAATTATTTGCTCTTCTGTCAGCCATCTTAAAATCTTCTTAATGGCAGACCCTGCATGATTCTGAACAATTCTCAAACTTCCTCTTTTCTCAGAAAAACAACTTTAACTTCTCCAAAGGCATTAGGCAGTGTTTGTTGATACCTGCAACTGAAGACACGTGCTCATTCGGGAACATGCCTGTGCGACATTCCAAATATAATATGTCTTCACCTATCATCCTCTGAACTCTACTTTCAATCTCTCCCTCTCCTGGACCGCATTCCCACAGAAACTGTTTGCACGTGCACGCACGATTTAAATTAGCATGTAGCACACAGGTGCTGGAGGCAACAAATGCAGCCATCCATTTAACTAATGTTCCTCATTCCTGGAAAAACTCTGAATACTCCAGTCTGTATTCTTTTTAAAGCCTTCCCTTTTTTTGATACAGTGTGATGATTACAATTAGGCATAATAGTCCTTGCTAAGACTAACCTCATGCTTTGTATAAATTCATCATAACTTTCTTTTTTCTTACTATGTGCCTTTACTTCGAAAGCGAAGGACTCCTGTACCCTTGTAACCACTTTCCCTGATTAGAATATTTTCGGACCTCAGGGTTGTTGTATGTTGGCTCCTAGAGTATTTTCACACCATTACCGGCACCCAACATACTTCCAGGTTTGAGATTTGGAGATACCGGTGTTGAACAAAATCACACAACACCAGGTTATAGTCCAACAGGTTGAATTGGAAGCACTAGCTTTCAGAGCGCCGCTCCTTCATCAGGTGGTTGTGGAGGACACAATTGTAAGGCACAGAATTTATAGCAAAAGTTTACAGTGAGATGTAACTGAAATTATACATTGAATAATATCTTGATTATTTATTGAGTCTTTCGTCTGTTTGAATGCAATGATAGTTTCACTTCTTTCATGTGTAAATCACAGAACTTTTTTTTAAAAGTTGCATTCTCAGGTTAACTGTAACAATTGGTGTTAGCTAGACAATATGTTGAAGGTATGAAACATGAAAGAAGTGAAACTATCATTGTATTCAAACAGACGAAAGACTCAATAAATAATCAAGGTATTATTCAATGTATAATTTCAGTTACATCACACTGTAAACTTTTGCTATAAATTCTGTGCCTTACAATTGTGTCCTCCACAACCAACTTCACCAACACCTTCCACCCCGACCTCAAATTCACCTGGACAGTCTCAGATTCCTCCCTCCCCTTCCTCGACCTTTCTATTTCTATCTCAGGCGACCGAATCAACACGGACATCTATTACAAACCGACCGACTCCCACAGTTACCTGGATTGCACCTCCTCCCACCCTGCCCCCTGTAAAAACGCCATCCCATTCTCCCAATTCCTTCATCTCTGCCGCATCTGCTCCCAGGAGGACCAGTTCCAAAAACGTACAACCCAGATGGCCTCCTTCTTCAAGGACAGCAATTTCCCCCCC
>NC_057710.1:67114557-67199816 GCF_004010195.1 Chiloscyllium plagiosum
ACCACAACAAAACGACGGTTGGAGAAAGAGCGCTTCATCTTCCGCCTAGGAACCCTCCAACCACAAGGGATGAACTCAGATTTCACCAGTTTCCTCATTTCCCCTCCACCCAGTCAAATCCATCAAACCCAGCACTGCCTTCCTAACCTGCAATCTTCTTCCTGACCTCTCCGCCCCCACCCCAGTCTGACCTATCACCCTCACCTTGACCTCTTTCCACCTATCGCATTTCCGACGCCCCTCCCCCAAGTCCCTCCTCCCTACCTTTTATCTTAGCCTGCTGGACAAACTTTCCTCATTCCTGAAGAAGGGCTTATGCCCGAAACGTCGATTCTCCTGTTCCCTGGATGCTGCCTGACCTGCTGTGCTTTTCCAGCAACACATTTTCAGCTCTGATCTCCAGCATCTGCAGACCTCACTTTCTCCTCCACAACCACCTGATGAAGGAGCGGTGCTCCGAAAGCTAATGCTTCCAATTCAACCTGTTGGACTATAACCTGGTGTTGTGTGATTTTTAACTTTATCCAGGTTTGAGAACCTAGTTGCAGGAAAAAAATGTTCAAAAATTGCTTCCCAACTTCTATTTTTCATCGCAGTACGCAATGACCACTTTCTCTCCGCAATATATATACCCTGTAAAATTTAATGAACTGGCTTCTTCATGATTGTCTTCAGAAATTTAAGGCCATTCTCCCGCAAAAATTGTGCATAATAGAATCCATTTGCATCCATTCATGAAAACTGTGGACTCTTTTCCTAATTTAACTATTCCTGCGTTGCTTTAGTATAAATACTCAAGAAGCATAACAATTAGTTGGCTCTTTTGAACTGAAAGCATATATAATAAACTTCATTGATTAGATCATAATTCCATACTTCATGGCTAATTTCCCTTCACAAGCAGTACAACTGATGGAAGTTCCTATCATATTCTTCACCTCAAAAGTACTGACATGCCTTTTCCATAAAGATTTATTTACAGTTTTGCAACATTCAACAAGTTAGGCAGAAATTTACCCAACTATTTCACTCTGTAACTCAGACCAGCAGAGAAATGGGTCTTTGGTTTTCCCGTGTATTTGATTGTTTCACTTTTTTAAATTCCTTTTGTATGTGTTCAATGTGTCTGGGTTAATTAGTGTAGGAAAGCACTTGTTCTTGTTTAGCATAAGGACCTTTTCTAGCATAGGTCATATTTGTTTCATTGTTTCCTAAAATCAGGATATTATCTGTAACAATATTTATTCCTTTGCTGTCATGCTACACCTGTGTCATGATGTATTCAATAATTTCCACAGTTGAAATGGCCCCAAAGGGCATATCTGCCAAAAGGATTAAAAAGTTAAACTTTGATAAGTATAGTTGTTCTTTTCCATGGTCAGAATTTATAACAAGCAAGCAAAGAGATGTTATCATTGTTAACTTTGATGCTATGTCCTCAGTGCTTTATGTTGGACAATATTCTTCTCTATAGCTTTTCTTTAATGTTTAATATTTAATATGTAACTTTTACATTATTTTCCACTCATCCATTATGTAACATAACCACTGTTATTATAATTTTAACCCAATGACTTGGATCTTTCACCTTCTTTATTACCTAATTTTCTTCATTCTAGCTGGAATGTAATGAACTTTAGCACAAAGTGCAAATAACATTCTTTTTGTTGAGCGTATGTATCTGTAATCAATTGTAACCAATATCTTATTTGTCTCAGATCATCATCTATTTGACATAAGTAATTGTCTCATTCTTATCCTCAGACGGCTACGATTTGCTTTAGGTTCTTTGATTCATAAGGATATTTTATTTTACTTATCATAAAATTAAAACAATTTTATTAATTACCACAACATACATATGTTTAGCTATAGGTTAGACTTTGTTCACTTGACACAATTAACCTCAACTTCAACTTCAAAATATTTTTTGATTAACTAATTCTGATTAGCTTTACTGCTTGAAAAGAAAGCTCTATTCCAGTCATTTATAAAGGTGCAAGCATTTAATAAATGTTCAGTTATCCTGTGATGCACTGCAAATATCTGCTTCCTGCAGATCTAAACTCTTTTCTCCTGAATTATCTGGCTGTGATTCAAACAACTTTTGGTTGAATTAGTTGCACACTCTGCTTTCCTGCCACACATTGTAAGTTTTTAATTGTATCAACATACCTTTCTGTCACTTTTATGCTCTTATTGACTACAATATTTCTTTGATCTGCTCTACTGTTGGCATGTGTAATGTGCAAGGACTGGCTGTTCTCACAGTTCCATAATTGGAATTCTAGATTTTGGTGCTTTTCTTTATCTTTCGTGCACAACATTTCGTGGGCATTTTCCTATTGCTTGATGTTGTAATTACTGACTTTGTATTAGATTTGCATAATATTGTACTTGGCTTCTTATAACCTACCAAAAGACAGCACAACATTAATTGGATTAATTTGAAATAAACAACAACGCTATTGCTGTATACTTAAAATCATCATGTGTCCAACATCTTGCCCATCTGATATCTCTACAATCCCCTATCCTTGCATTACTGACATCTAATCCATCTAAAGTTATTAGCTGACTAACGTCCTATTTGATTGACAGAATGACCTGTCTGCCATCCTTACCTGTTTCATTTTCACTCTGAGACTGTCATTCCACAGAATGAATGCAGTTTTGGTTCTTGTTTGGCTCACAAGGATAATTTTCTTTTCCTTATCACAATTTAGCAAAATGGTTTTATCTTATCACCTCACATTTGGCATTAGGGTGGGCATTGTCCATTTCATGAAATTTAACTGAACTTGCAAAGATACTTCAATGAAAGCAAAGAACTGCAGTTGCTGGATATCTGAAAGAAAACCAGTAAGTGCTGGAGAAGCTCAGCAAGTCTGAATATCTGCGGAAGAAAAACAGATTTAATGTTTGACCCCAATGATTGTTTATCGGAACTGAAAATAACTGGGAAAGGGTGGCCTTTATGCTGATGGCAAGATTGGGGAAGCGAATACATGGATTCAGGATCCAGAGAGAGAGAAAAAATGGATAGGCACAAAAAAGAGATACCTGATGATAAGCCAAAAGAGATAAATGCTAGGGAGGTGCTAACAGAAAGGGTAAATGATTGAAAATGGGTTGGCTGTACTGGAGCAAGAGTCAAGAGTGTGGTCTTGGAAAAGCGCAGCAGGTCAGGCAGCATCCTTGCTTTTCCAGCACCACACCCTTGACTCTAATCTCCAGCATTGGCAGTCCTCAGTTTCACCGGAGTGGAGCAACCTACAAATCAGGACTTGGGTATGTGGGGAATGGTAGTGGACACAGAGGAGAGTGTTCACATTCTGAAATTGTTAAACTCATGTTGAGCCCTGAAAGCTGTAAGGTCCTCAGGCAGGAAAAGGTGTTGTTCTTCCAGCTTACGTAGAGCCTCACTGTAAAACTGCAGCAGGACCTGGGAAAGAAATGTTGCGATAGGAACACAGTGCTGTGTTGAAGTGGCAGGCAACTGGAAGCTGGGGATCATTTTAACAGTAGGTATTTAGCAAAGCGGTCAACCATTCTAAGTTTCAATTCCCCAACGTACAGGAAACTACATTGTGAGCAGCAAAGACAGTGGACTAGATTGAATAAGGTGCAGGTAAATTGTTGCTTCACCTGGAAAGAGTGTCTGGTGCCTTGAATAGTCAGGACAGAGGAGGTAATTGGGCAAATATTGTACCTCCTGCAATTGCATGGGAAGGGATGTGTGAAGAGGTGTTGGAAGTGAAGGAGGAGTGAACCAGTGCTACTCCAGCACTTTCTGCTTTTGTTGCAGTGATACTTCCACTGATCATTCAAACTTCCACTCGTATTCCTTTAAAGACTGCTGGTATTGTATAAATCTTCTGGCTGTCTTTTATTGACTTCTACTGATCTGCACATATATTCTCCCTGCAGATCCAGATTTGTTTTTCTTTAGTAACATGCTGTGACACATCCAACTCATATTTCAACTAATATTCTCTCTCTAATTATGTTTTCCACAATGATCTGTATCCACATGGCTTGGCAGCAAATCTAATGCATATTAGCTAGTTCTTCCTGTTTGAGATTAAAATCTTGTAGTGAACATATAGCCTTCTCTGCTATGTCCATTAGTAGTTCCAGATTCCAGTCTGCTCTCACTCAGCTCCACTCCTTGCCTCGTTTATCCAGTAAATAGCAATAAAGTGTTCTAATTGGTTTCCAAGACCCATGGTTGTATTAAAATCAGAGTATTTTCTTTATTTTACAGCAGTGCTGCAATAATTGATTAACTAGTCAACACTCAGTAAACGAAGAAAGAGAAATGAAGAAGGAGTGAAAGAGTAATTAAGCAAATGTGTGTGAGCAAGACAGGTTTTCTGATTTATCAATACCAGTTTCCATTGCTGAAAGGGCAAAATGTACAATCGGAACATTTTGGCACATGTCAACAACACACACATTTGATTGCTTGAGTCCGCAATATAGAAAATTAAATGAGATCCTTTGAAAAAATCTCTACAACAGTATTATTCCTCCACCCTGCTTCCAGCAAATCCTGTGTCCATTGCTCATTATTAAGCAAAACGTTCTCACATATTAATGTGACTCCACAAGCTTTGAGGCTTAATGGAGTTTTGTTTGGAATTCCAGGCCATTATTATGAACATCATGCAGAAAAGCATTTTACTCATAACTGACTATGGAAATTATGTTCACATTGATACTACAGTGAAGAGTTTTGACACTATTTTAAACAATTTATACAGCTTTGAATACAAAATTATTTCTTAAAGTCTGAATTGCTATACCAGTTGCTCACATTCATTGCATGAAAAAGTGGCAGGGTGTAAAATAAGATTGTCTATTAGATGGACAAGCTACATATGACAGATGGTGAAAATCTGAAATAAATCAGAAAACGTAAAATATTTCTCACAGTTACTAGTATTATTTCAGATTTTCCATTTCTGAATGACATTACTTGAAGTCAGAGAAGGTTAACCTAACCAAATTATTGGCTCGGTTTTAACTCAAGTTGAGCACATTTGACTATACATCAAGGTTTTTCAGTGTTCTATCCTTAGCGTCTGGTAATAATCAAATGCTTAGATGTTTTCAGCTTAAATTACTCTCAATTTGTCTGTAAGTGACCTCTTCTGAAGAAGCCTAAGATTGTGCTTTGTACCATGCGTGAATATATTGTGAATGATTATTATTTATCTGGCATTAGCAGCCATTGTAAGGCTTGACTAGATCTTGGTGAGAGGTCCAAAAAACCTTAACTTTTCCATTTGTACATCAGTGATACAGCATGATTTACTTCAATTTAAATCAATCGTAGCTTGATATCAACATAAAACTATATAACAGAAAAACAAAATCATCCAAATTGATCTAAGCTCCAATGGATCTGTGGTCAAAGGACCTTAAAAGACTTTCTCAATGTCTTTCCCTGCTATGCAAGAGTCGAATCTACCATATCACCCGATTGCTCTTCATAACCCCAAACAACCAAACTTTCTGCAACTCATACATCCCATCTGCAAACCCCTACACATTCGATAGCTTCACCATCGTTAAATCCCCCACGATCAATATCCTAGGGGTTAGCATTGATCAGAAATTGAACTGGTATAACCATATAGATATTGTAGCCCCAAAGGCAAGTCAGAAGCTAGGAATCCTGCAGTGACAAACTCACTGCCTGACTCCCAAACATTATCCCCCATCCACAATATAAAAATCAATATAATAGGGGTGGGGTGGGGGAGTGATTGCCCAGTGATGTTAATGCTAGACTATTAATCCAGAGACCCAGATAAAGTTTTTCTGGAGACCTGGGTTCAAATCCGCTATAATAGATGGTAGAATTGAATTCAATAAAAATCTGGAATGAAACATCTAATGAATCCATTACTGATCATTATGGGAAAACCCATCTGATCCATTTAGGGAAGAAAACTAACATCCTTACCTGGCCAACATGTGACTCCAGCCCCACAACAATGTGATTAACTCTTAATTGCCCTCTGTGCAATTAGGGATGGGCAATAAATACTGCCCTAAGCAGTAAGGCCCTCATTCCATGAATAATTAAAATAAAGACATACTTTCCGCTTTCCTGGATGGGTGCAGCACCAACAATACTCACCACCCAGGACACAGCAGCCCACTTGATTAACATCACATCTATTAATATTATTTCCCTCTACCACTGACGCACAGTGGCAGCAGAGTGCAGCATCTACAAGACATAAAATTCACTAAGGCTTCCAACACAACTTCTTCCAAACCATGGCCACAAACATTCAGAAGAACATTGACAGCAAACACTTGGGAACAGCATCACCAGCAAGTTCCCGTCATCATCCATACTGAGAAAAATATTGCTGTTTGTTCATGGTGCTGGGTAAAAATCTTGGAACGGCCTCCCTGATGGCTCTGTGGGTATCACTACATCCCAAGGAAATCAGTAGTTCAAGAACAATAGGCTGAAGCAATAAAGGTGGCTCTCTGAGGCTAGGGAGTCTCTAATTGACTCTCCAACATTGAGAACCTGACCATCACCCTTAACTGGACAGGTAACCTCTTTACATGCCAATTATGATTCACCCACATGAAAAATCTTAACTTTAAGCAACTTCCCCAGGAGAAAGATTTCGGATTTAAAAATTATCTTGATTCTATCTGTGACAAAAGTTAATCCTAATTCAGCTGCACAATTCTACCTTTAAGAGTACAAAACAATGCTTTATAAAGATTTAGCAAGCTCCTTACTTTTGTACTCTTTGCTCACTTAAAAACGCCAAGGCTCCTACACTTTGCATATCATTTTAACAACCTTCTCAACTTACCCTAACACCTTCAAACATTTGTGACACCCCTCCAGTTTTGTCTGGTCCTGTGCCTTTGAAATTGCGCTAAATAGGACAACAATTATCATCAAAAATTGATAAATTCAATTGTCATCATGTGTGAGGATTCCATAAGGCCATAAGGTATAGGAACAGAACTAGGCCATTCAATTCAATGAGTCTGCTCCGCCACTCGGTCATGGCTGATATGTTTCTCAACCTCGTTCTCCCCCAATCTCCCTGTAGCTCCTGATCTCCTTACTAATCAACAACCTATGTATCTCTGTCTTAAATACACTGAATGACTTTGTAACCACAGCCCTCTGCAGCAATGAGTTCCACAGATTCACCATCCTCTGGCTGAAGAAAGTCATCCTCATCTCAGTTCAAAAAGGTTGTCCCTTTACTCAGAGGCTTGGCCCTCAGATCCTAGTTTCTCCTATGAGTGGAAACATCTTCTCCACATCCACTCTATTCAGGCCTCTCAATATCTGGTAAGTTTCTTTGAGATCCCCCAGTTATCCTTCAAAACATTGACTATAGCCCCAGAGTCCTCAACTGCTCATCATATGACAAGCTCTTCATCCCCAGGATCATTCTTCTAAATCTCCTCTGGACTCCCTCCAATATCAACATATCGTTCCTTAGATACAAGGCCCAAAATTGCTCACAATATTCCAAATGCGGTCTGACCAGAGCCTTATACAGCCTCAGCAGTACATCTCTGTTCTTGTATTCTAGTCCTCTTGAAATGAATGCTGACGCCTCATGTGCATTTCTAACCGCCAATTCAATCTGCAGGTTAACCTTAAGAGAATCCTGAACGAGATCTCCTAAGACCTTTTGTGCTTCAGATTTCTGAAGCCTTTCCCCATTTCAAAAATAGTCAACCCCTCTATACTTCTTACCAAAGTGCATAACTTCACACTTTGCCACATTGTATTCCAGCTGCCAATTCTTTGCACACTGTCCTCACCTGTCGAAGTCCTTCTGCAGCTTTTCCACAGACTCAACACTACCTAGCTCATCACCTATTTGTGTGTCATCTGCAGACTTAGCAACAATGCCCTCAGTTCCTTTGTCCAGATTGTTAATGTCTAACGTGAATAGTTGTGGTCCCAATACTACTGTCTGCAGAACTACATTAGTCACCAACTACCAACCTGAAGTCTCCTTTATCCCAACTCTTTGTATTCTGCCAGTCAGCCAATTCTTTATTGTATGCCGTACCTTGCCCCTAATGCCATATGCTCTTACCTTGTTCAGCTGCCAAATGTACAGCATCTTGTCAAATACCTTCTGGATATCCAAACAGTTCAGGGTATATGAATAGGTAGGGTTTGGAGTGATATTGGCCAGATGCAGGCAGGTAGGACTAGATTGGGTTGGGATATCTGGCTGGCATGGACGGGTTGGACCGAAGAGTCTGTTTCCATGCTGTACATCTCTATGACTGTGACTCTATGACAATGAAATCCACTGAACAAGTTGTCCAACTTGTTATCTCCTCAAAGAATTCTAACAGAACTGTCAGGCATCTTATGATTCTATGACCTCCTCTTGACAAAGTTGTGTTGACTCAGCCCTATGTTATTTTGCACATCCAAGTACTTTGCAATCTCATCCTTATTAATGGACTCTAAAACTGTACCAACAACTAAGGTCAGACTGACTGGCCTATAGCTTCCTGTCTTCTGCTTCCCTCCCTTCTTAAACAGGGATTTTACATTAGTCGTTCCAATCCCCAGGACCTTTCCTGACTCCAGTGATTCCTGAAAGATCACCACCAAAGCCTTTACACTCTCCTCAGCAATCTTCTCTAGAATTCTGGGGTGTAGTCCATCCAATCCATGTGATTTATCCACCTTCAGACTTTTCAGCTTAACCATCACCTTCTCCTTAGTGATGGCCACTCACCTCTGCCTACTAACTCTCTTGAAGTTCTCAAACAGTGCTGGTGTCTTCCACAGTAAAAACTGATAAAAAGTACCTATTCAATTGCTCAGACTTTTATTTGTTCCCCATTACTACTTCTTCAGTTTCATCTTCCAGTGGCGCAATGCCTCTCTCTTACTTTTTAAATATCTTGCAATTTTCTTTTATATATGTGTGAGCTTACCCTCATATTTCAACTTCTCCCCCTTTGTTGCTTTTTGTGTTTTCCTTTACTGTTTTTTATCATGGCTTGCCAATCCTCTGGCTTCCCACTAACCTTCACCCAATTGTATATTTTTCCCTTTGCTTTGATGATGTCCTTGACTTCCCTCATCAGCCACAATTGCCTTATCTTCCCCTTAGGATGTTTCCCGCAGGAAAATGGCCCTTTTCAGCAAAAACAAGACAACATATGCCAGTGTATCTTTACAGTTAATTACAGTTGAATTAACTTTTTTTTAAGTTGACCAAGATGTGTGATTCCCTCCCCAAACCACCCAACCTCTCAACCTCCCTTTACCCATTTAAGACTCTTCTTAAAACCAATCATTTTGACAAGGCTTTCAGAAGGAATGTTGTTCCAACAATCCTCGCTACTCTTTTGTTTCTTGGTAGTACAGGTCACAGGATGGAGAATAATAGCTTTGTATTCTGTAAGGTCCACTTCTGCCTCCTCAGCAATTGTTGCTGACTCAGCAAAGAGTGAGCTGGTGATCCCAAATCTTCATCTCTTGACCTCACTGGAAATTTTCATGAGCATTATCAAAGCCGTACTAATTCATCATATTCATGTTGAATTATTTAATGGCAGATTGACTTTGGTGGATAATATAGGGGTACTTGTAAGATGCTAGTCACAAAGTAAACAGACTCAACTTACTTCAACAAGGTAAAGCTATAGCCACCATAGCCTTAGTAGACGTAAGGCTGTTCTCTCAGGAGAGAGACAATTATTGATGGTTTAACCTGGGGTCATCGGGCAAGAGAGATTCCTTTATGGTAATCTCTGTCAGTGTGGGAATAAAACTCATGCTGTTGGCATCAATTAACAATACAAACCAGCTGTCCAGCCTACTCAGCTAACCAATCCCCTCAGCCTGAGTCTTACAGCCTATGTTGGTGATTAGGCTGATCCAGTTAGTGGTCAGTGTTGACCAATTAACAGTCAGAACAAAGTAAATGGGTCTCTCTTTGGAAGTTTTCATGGATTGCAGCATTGATGTCTGGTTCTGGAAGTTACTGCAATGTACAGACCTTGGAGGCCCACGTAGCCAGTAAGAAAATTAGAGAAAAGGTGCCTGTCGACCACCTGCAGCAGCAGCATGACAACCATCACAATCCCCTGCCACATTGCAAGCCTGAAGGCTGGGGCAATGGAGTGAATGTTTGTGTACATCTCCAGCAGTCCCTGAGGAACGAGTCCTAGTTCTCCAGGGCAGCCACCAGTCAGTCAATTGTACTGTCACTGCACTGCTACAGCTTCAGGGCAATGAGGGTCATTACATCTCGGATGTCTTTTTGCCACTGCTGCTCCTCCTTGTGGATTTGGATGAAGTCATTGATTGCCAAAACCACAGGGCCCTTTTCTGATGGGGATTGAGCCAGTGTCTGGTTTCCAGCAGACCTCTGAATGATAGTAGCCTGGGGCAAATTTTTCCATGGCCAGATTATGTATGAACGCGCTCTCTGTCCACAATTCTCAAATTATCTGGGTTGTTGGAGTGGCAGGAGGTAGCTTAGATGATGTTTGCTCTGAGGCTTCAGTACTCTTGTCCTCAGAGGTCAAGATGGCCACTTCTGGGGGAATCAACTGTTTCTCCACAAAAAGTAATGAGTAAGAGGCTGGAGAAAGCTACAAGATACAAGTGAGGGAAGGCTTCATGGCCAGTAGTTTATGATGATGCGTAATGTTTGAGAATGAGAGTGTGGTTAACAGGAGAGTGGCAATGGGATAAAAAGGTTTGGAGGGATGTGGATGTGTTGGCATCCCCACAGAAATGGTCCCAGCATCCTCCTGTGAGAGCAAGGACTCCCTCCTTATAGGAATTAAGAAGCCAGATGTCGGGCAGCAGCTCAATCCATACCCACTTTACCTTGTCCTTGTTGTCTTCACCTTTAATGACAGAAAGTAAGAGAATGAGAGGGATAATAGTGATTGGCAAAATTGTTTGTGTTGGAGTATTTGGGAAAAGTTGGTTATGTGTTCTGAAGACCTGACACAAAGGCCATACAACATTAGTGGTGTGAAGGTTGGGAGGCAACAAGAATAAGTGAGGAAAGTTGGTACAAGTGATGGTTTGATGGCAGAGAATGAGCCTTGGTGGGAGATGGGTGCAATAACAAAGGTAGAGTGAGTGTGAAATGGCAAAGGGAATTGTGGTGCTTACCCTGGCACAGCAGAGGACACCAGAGAGTCATTGAGCCATTGAGTCATACAGCATGGAAATAAACACTTCAGGGTCATTGGGACAAAGTGAGGACTGCAGATGCTGGAGATCAGTGTTGAGTGCGGTGCTGGAAAAGCACATCAGGTCAGGCAGCATCCGAGGAGCAGGAGAATTGACATTTCGGGCATAAGTCCTTCGTCAGGGAAGGCTCAAAGTCATTAGCCTTCTTTCTGCAGAGCCAGCTGTTTCTCTGCATCATGGAGATGGCACCGTTCTGGATAGCAATATTGAATCAAGCTGGGAGAGTCTGGCGGTGTGGCCTCCTCTGCTAGTCCTCTGGAAAGAGGATAACTCTCAACTGTGCCACGCTGTCTACCAAGACCTCTAAGTTTCTGTCAAAGAAATGTGATGCCATCTTCCCTTTCACCATCATGCCTGACTCTGCCTGTTGTGAACAAGACAGCTGTGCAATGCTAGTGTTCACCCAGGTGCACAATGGCCTTTTGAACATGGTCCAAATGAGAAGGGTATGGTCTTTCAGCAGATATCTAGTGATTGGTGTATGGGAATGATGCATAAGCTAGAATAGAAATCATGTGAGAGTTGCCACAGGGGTGTGGTAAGTAATTTAATCAGGTGAGTTTGGTAAATACAGCAAGAAACTTGCTCAATCTTCTGGCAACAAACCCTCTAAACTACAGAACTTTGGTGAGATCACAGCTGGTGTACAGTGTGTATTTCTAGCCACCACACGACAGGAAGGATGTGATTGCACTGGACAGATTTCAGAGGAAATTCACCAGCATGTTGCCTGGCTTGGAAAATTTTATCTAAGAAGAGAGGCTGGATGAGCTCAGGTTGTTTTCTTTTGTGTAGAGAAGGTTGGTGGGGGGAGAACCTGATTAAGGTATTTAAGATTGGATATGATTGCCAGGATTGGAGGGCTTGAGCTTATAGGGAAAGACTGAATAGGCTGGGGCTGTTTTCCCTGGAGCGTCGGAGGCAGAGGAGTGACCTTAGAGTCTTAGAGTCATAGAGTCATAGAGATGTACAGCATGGAAACAGACCCTTCCATCCAACTCTTCCATGCCAACCAGATATCCCAACCTAAACTAGTCCCTCCTGCCATCACCTGGCCCATACCCCTCCAAACCCTTCCTATTCATATACCCATCCAGATGCTTTTTAAATGTTGCAATTGTACTAGTCTCCACCAGACCTTACAGAGGTTTAAAAAATCATGAGGGGCAAGGATAGGATAAATAAACAAGGTCTTTTCCCTGCGGTGGGGGAGTTTAGGGTGAGAGGAGAGATTTAAAAGGGACCTTTTAAAAGGGGCAACCTTTTCAAGCAGAATTTGGTGTGTACATGGAATGAGCTGCCAGAGCACGTGGTGGGGACTGGTGCAATTGCAACATTTAAAAGGCATCTGGATGGGAAATGAATAGAAAGGGTTTAGAGGGATATGGGCCACGTGCTGGCAAATGGGACTAGATTAGGTTGGGATATCTGGGGAGCATGGGTGAGTTGGTTCTGTTGTTCTGATCAAAGGTTCTGTTTCCGTGCTGTATATCTGACTCTATGACTCAATTGAGAGGTATGGACAGGGAATTTAGGAAGGGTCAATAACAAGGGTGAAAAGTAAAAGACTGAAGGTTGAGAGGGATTTGAGGAAAACTATTTTCATCCAGAGTGTAGGGGAGCCTGGAACTGCACTACCTGGGATGGTAGATGAGGCAGTAAACCTCACAACCTTTAAAAAATATTTGGATGAGCACTTGAAGTGACATAACATTCAGGGGTATAGGCCTAATGTGTGAAAGTGGAACTAATGCAGGTGTAAGCATATATGGGCCAAAGGGCCTCTTCTGTACTATATGATTCTATGAATCTATGAATGCAGCAACCATCAGTGGAACACTTTTCATTGCATGTTACAATATTCAGATTGCTCACTTCCTCAGCACAAGTGAATAAAGAAGAATGGATGTTACCACAGTACAGTGGCTGCACCGTACCTTAATATTAGCTGATGTGAATCTATGTAACATCTGTCTCCTGTTCTGGATAAGTTAAACTTGGTGACCTGCCGCATCACCATTCCCTTGGGAGTGGAAGGCAATGGCAAACTACTACTGACAAAAAATGACAAGAAAATTGCTCAAAGTGAACTATCAGCAGTCAATGAGCTAGGAACTTGCTTTTGACCATTGCGTACATGAATGTATGAATAGTTATATTTATCTACACAATATCAAACAAAAGAAAGCAGAAACAAATATGGAATTTAACTTGCATTGTTTCATTTTGGTTGTCTTTCTAAGTTCTTGTTCTTGTATTTGTAAATCTTAATTAAATTGCAATTATTAGAGCCAAAGATTCTTCTAAATATGTGACTGAGATTCCTATGATTTATTTTCCTAATTCTTCATTTCTCTTCCCTAGAATGTGATTCTTTACAAGTTCTACAAGTTAGTGAGCCATAGATGGTTTGAACCATTCACCATTTTCTTAATAACATTGAATGTGCTGGTGATGGCATGTGATCATTATGGACAGACAAAAAGATTTGCCTTAGTTTTAAATTGGTTCAATGTAATATTTGCAGCTCTATTTACAGTTGAAGCAATTTTAAAACTGTTAGGCCAACGCCAATACTATTTCACTCAAGCTTGGAATATCTTTGATTTTCTAGTCGTCGTTCTTTCCCTTGTAGGTAAGTCGCATTTTACTCCTGTTCTTTCTGATTTAATAAAAATCACTTTTTTAGGGAGATGTTGTTCAACAGAGGGAAGTAAAAATAACTTTGTGGAGAAATGCTCAGGTACAACACCAAGTCAATCATCCAAGAAACAAATTAAATTAAATTCATGGAGATCCTCCTCATTGATATTAAATACACTAAGATACATTTTAAGATTTTTTTCATAACTTTTAAAATGGTTAAAACTTTCATTTTCCTTATGATGGTGGAGTAAAGAAGACCATTCAATCTTTGTTATAAAAGTGGATGGTTGAGATCTAAAATAAAAACCGAAAGTACTGGGAAAACTCAACAGGTCTAACAACATTTTTGGAGAGTGAAAATCAGAGACAATTTTTCAATTCCAATATGATGCTTCAGAAAAGCATTTTCTGTTTTTATACAATCCTATCAGGTATTTGCTAATTTCTTATGTAAAACGTTCTTTCCTTACAATACTGAAAAAAGTATGTTTTGAAATCTTGCATTGAGTATCCCCATAACATGCATTGCACATTTTGCAATGTGTAAAGTGATGTTTTCAATATTTCAGTGACTGGTATTATTTATTCTTGGGATGAGCTGTCTGTACACAATATCTTTTGGGTTTTTTGCCTTGTGGTCTTTGTTCAGCCTATATTCCAAAAATGCACAAGTAATGAACCATGGTTGTTTCTTTGAAAATTGTTATCTTTGTTTTACATGGAGAATAATGGATGTTTCTATATCAAAGGAAATTTTACTCAGGAAAGAACTTATGTTCATTTCTAAAACATAAATATGCAACCCTACAAAGGTCATATTTATATTTTCCTCTCACTAGGGGTCTAGCTCATTGGGAGCATAGATTCAAAATAGATTGTAACACCAGTCTGATTTCCTGCCCATTGGTTAAAATGGTTGGGCAGTGGCATAGCAGTGATGTCACTGGTGTCATAATAAAGAACCCCATCTAATGATTTGCAGTTATCACTTGAATTCTGCTATGGCAGACGATGAAATTTGAATTCAATAATATCTGGAATTAAAAGCTGACCTAATTGTGAACATGTAACCACTGTCAATTGTTGTAAGAATCTAGATGGTTCATTAAAGTCTGTTTGGGCAAGAAAATCTGCTGTCCTTACTTGGCTTGGGTTACATATGACTCCAGACCTACAGCAGTGTGATTGGCTCTTAGCTGTTGCATGAAATGGCCTAGCAAGTCACTGAGTTGCACTGGACTGCTAAAAACAGAAAGGAGTGACACTGGAGGGACTACCTGGCATCAACCTAGTTGCTGGAAATGACATTGGGAAACCATTCCTGATAATTCTGCAAGGTTCTTCTTGTCAACATGTTGGAGGCTCATGCCAAAATTGAGAGAACCATTCCAAAGACAAATCAAGCAACTGCCGAGTAAAAACATACTCAGAGTCATACCTCAGACACTGCCAACACTGTTCTGCCCTCTCAGAGGTTGCAACACAATGGAGAAAGTTGTCACAGAGGTCTCAACAATGACTAAGATCCCACAAAATCTTGTGGCACCAGGTCAAACATGCACAAGGAAACCCCCTGCTGATTACAACCTATCTCCACCCACTTCCTGAGATGACAAAACAGTGCTCCATCACATGGAAGAAGCACTGGGAGGGTATGTCTCAGAATGTACTCTGCATGCAGGATTTAAAATTCCATCACTGAATGTGGCTCAGTGGGACTGAACATCTTAGCAGCTAGACAGGGTCTGTGGCAAGTAGTAAGGGATCCAGCAAGGGGGAAATATCTACTTCAAACAGTTCAAATAGATCTAGCAACTCAGTACCTGGATTGCATAAAGTGCTGTGGGCTACATCAAAATTGTATAATCTGCAAATTCATGGCCTTCATATCTGCCATGCTATCATTATGATCAGCTAGAAAATCAATCTTTTTTCAATGCAGAGTGCCTGATAGCTTTGCAGCAGCAGCAGCAGGTACACCTAAAAACATGGTGTCAACCTGTTGAAGCTACAACTCAGGACTACTTACATGTCAAAAAGTGAAAACAGCATGTAATAGACCGGACTAAGTGACCCGACAAACAACAGATTAGATGTAAGCTCTGATGTCCTGCCACATCTAGTTGTGCAAGGTAGTGAGCAATGTAACTGTTATCAGGAAGTGAAGGCTTCACAAATAACCCCATCCTCAATGATAGGGGTGGGTGTGTGTGTGTGTGGGGCGTGGAGCAGGGTGGGGTGCAGAGCATCAGTGTAAAAGCCTAGACTGAAATATTTGCGTACATCGTCAGCCAGCAATGCTGACTGGATGATTCATCCGAAGGTCTTCAGGATCACCGATTCCACTCTTCAAACAATTGGATTCACTTCATGTGATATTAAGATAAGGCTGAAGGCCTGCAAAAACTTAAATATGACTTCACAACAGTCAAGCAATAATACTGAAGGCTTGTGCTTTAGAATTAGCCAAGCCCCTGGCGAAGTGTTCCATCACAGTTACAACATCTGCATTTCCCAAACAATGTTGAAAATTGGTCAGATATGACCAGTGCAAAAAGTAGGACAAATCTACTCCAGCCAATTTCATCCCGATCCACCTACTCTCCATCATCAGCAAAGTGATGGATGGGGTAATTGACAATGCGATGAGACAGCACTTAGAAAGGAATTATCTGCTCATTGATGCTCATGCTGGACCATCAGCTCCTGACTTCATTCGAGCCCTGCTTGAAACATGGACAAAAGTGCTGCACTCCAGAAGGGAGATAAGAGTGCTCGTCCTTACTAACAAAGCAGAATTTCAGTGAGTATGGCATCTAGTAACCCGGCAAAACTGGATCAATGGGAATCAGAGGGAAACTCTGTACTGGTTGGAGTCATATCGAGCACAAAGGAAGATGATTGCAGTTTTTGGAGGTCAGTCATCTCAGCTCCAGAACATCTCCGCAGGAGTTCCTCAGGATAATGTCCCAACCTCAACCATCTTCACCTGCGCCATCAATGGCTTTCCCTCCACCATAAGGTCAGAAAACATGGTGTCATAGTTTATCAGCATTAAAAGTAACCCTTCAGCCCACTGTGTCCACACCTGTCATCAAGAATCTATCTACTTTTATAGCACTTGACACAAAGTTTTACATGCTATGTTGTTTCAAGCACTCATCTTGTCAAAATACTTCTTAAAATACAGTGATGGCTCCCTCTAATACCTTTTCAGGCATTGAGTTTCAGATCTACACATTTGCTCACCAAGTACTTTCTGACCCCTGATACTTAAAGTGTGCACACCATTGCCTTGCTATTTCTCTTAAAATGCAACACCTCACACTTTTCAGGATGAAATTTTATTTGCTTGACTGCCAAAAGCCTGTCCACATCCAGGAGGTAGAAGTCAAGAGTGTCAAGAATGGCCTGAATGAGTGCAACTCCAGTCATACACAAAATCCTCGATGCCAACCGGGACAAAGTAGTCAGTTTGATTGGTAACCAATTTGCCAACCTGAAAATTTCTTTCCTTCACCACTTATGTGTCGGTGGCAGCAGTACGTTCCATCGACAAGATGCTCTGCAGTAACTTATCAAGACTTGTCTGACACAACCTTCCAAACCTGCACCCTCTAGCACCTGGAAGAACAAGGGCATTGGATGCATGGGAACAATACCACTTGCAAGTTCACCTCTAAGGCAACATACTCTCCTGATTTGGAATGACATCATAATTTCTTGACTGTCACGAGTCAAAATCCTGGATCAAATCCTTCCTAAAAACAAAAGAGACAAAGGATTGCAAATGTTCAAGAAGGCAGCTCACCACCATCTTCTTCAGATCAACAAGTGATGGACAATAAATGAAGGCTTAGCCAGCAACATCCATATGCCATGAAAGACTTTTAAAAATTCATATGTAACTCTGCCTAAATTTTGTTTTAATACCTTTTGATGGCTTATGCCTCTAGAATGTAAAGAATCACACAACACCAGGTTATAGTCCAACAGGTTTATTTGGAAGCACTAGCTTTCGGAGGGCTGCTCCTTCAAAATGTGATTGTGGAGAATAAGATTATAAGACACAGAATTTATAGCAAAAGTTTACAGTGTGATGTAACTGAAATTATATATTGAAAAAGATCTGAATTGTTTAAGTCTCCCAAGTTACATTACAAGTTACAAAAGTAACTTTTTAAAAGTTACATAACTTTTTAAAAGGTTTTGTGGTTTACATATGAAAGAACTGATACCAACATGGTCATTCTAAAAGATGAGTGATTGAACAAACAATTCAGGTCTTTTTTCAATATATAATTTCAGTTACATCACGCTGGAAACCTTTGCTCTAAATTCTGTGCCTTACAATCTTATTCTCCACAATCACCTGATGAAGGAACAGTGCTCTGAAAGTAGTGCTTCCAAATAAAACTGTTGGACTATAACCTGGTGTTGTGTGATTATTAACTTTGTCCACCCCAGTCCAACACCGGCGTCTCCAAATCATGCCTCTAGAATGTTATTGGAAAATGGCCTTTCCCTAAATGCAGCTAATGTTGTGATTTATAACCACTGAACATTTTCTGTATCATTCAATTCAAACTATCTAATTATATTATAATCAGTGGTAAGCCATATCTCAGTCATATCTGATTCTCATCTACCAACGTTACATCCACTAAAATACTTAGTAAAACCACAAAATAACAATAATAAATTGTAGATCAGATTTTTAAAAATTCCAAAATCAGGCCATATTGAGCACATGCCTCAAGCTTATGCCATTGGTCAAACTGTTACTATAATCGCATTCACAAACAACACTTAGATAATAACAAAAAATTTTGTTTAATAAATGAAATTCAACAGTTTAAGATGAATATGATCTCTTCAGTCATCATAATCAACAGAGACAAGTAGAATTTTAATAAATCAATCCAAGTTAAGGATGATAAAGTTTAGACCGAACAACCTTCACCCAATTTTTACTTGCCTAAATTATGCTGTAGATGTACGATGAGGATTGAGAATGTTCATGCTACTTTTTGATACCAGCCTCATTCTAAAGACAGATTTTATTCATTCTGGGGGGAGTGCTGTGTTTACTAACCAAATACTCTGAAGTATCACATCATTGCCATAAAATCCTTGCTGTATAACTATACAATCTGAAATGCAGCAGACTTTGTCAGATGCCCAACTGCCTGATTTTTTTTCACTCTCTTAGGAGACTTTCTGCAGGGCTATATCTGTTTTTCTTTGCGTATTCTCGATGTACATTTTTTCATGGTTTGTTTGGACTCTATTTTAATTCATTACATGATTTTGAATTGCATTTTGCTCCACTATTGTTCCAAATACTCCATATTCTGAGTTTGATGCAAAAAGTGAGCATTTCTCTGGGAATTCCCCTTACCTTTGGGAAATTGGGGAAAGTGTCATGTCTGTAATAGTCAAGTGAAATTGTGCCTATCCAAGGAGTCTCAAACCTAACACATATCACATATACTTGTACACTTACTCTTACATGATGGAGTTCGTGCTGTAGTATGGTGGATGGTAATAGACATTGAGTATCTAATAAGATGATACAGCAGTGCTAATTACGTAACATATTAGCTCAAAGTGCAAATGAAGGAATAATTCCAAACAGGAAGAGAAAGATGCAAGAATGGGAATTGACCTAAGAGTCAAGTGGCTCTTGCTAACTACTTTAAAACTCAGAAATAATCATTTTAATGTCACTACCTCTTATGTTTGAAATCACCTGCAAGTTTAACAAATTCATATTAAGTTTAGAAACTCAAGTCATTGACAGTAAATGAAATTAAAAATCACACAACACCAAGCTATAGTCCAACACGTTTATTTGGAAGCACTAGCTTTCGGAGTGTCGCTCCTTCATCAGGTACAGCCACCTCGAGCTTCCAAATAAACGTGTTGGACTATAATCTGGTGTTATGTGATTTTTAACTTTGTCCACCCCAGTCCAACACTGGCAACTCCAAGTCATAGTAAATGAAAATAGTAGTGTTCCCACTACTATTGACCTCTGCCATACCTTAGTTTATTTCTTCAGCCAAGTGTGAGCCTTGTAACCAGTAACAATTGATTTCTGCCCTACCGTTCAAAGAACAGCAAGGTTCCCTGGCCAATATTTCTGCTTCAGTTAGCATCATCGCAAAAAACAGATACCCTAATCATTACCTCCTTATTTTTGTGGGCCCTTGCTGAACAAAATTGACTAAAATACTTTCTTTAGTACACAAGTAGCTACACGTCTAAACTATTTAATTGACTTAAAATACATTGTAACATCCTGAAAGAAAAAATTACATTAAGGCTACATTAATGCATTTTTAAAATTCTAAGAATATTGTATTTTATTGTATAACATTGTTATAGTCGGTCACCTTGCCTATACAATCTTAATAAATACATTTAGAATGTCTAAGTATTCTCTAAATTTACCATTTTCAGTTTAGATTGTCACTTTACAAAGGAATCAGGGAATTTTGTCAGATAGAATTTTTTTTCTCACCTGAAGCCATGCTGTTTGATGTTTGTTGAATTATTGTGGGCTGGAAAATCCTTACGTTGCCTCCTGAAAATCAAGTCCATTATATACCACAGATATGAACTAAGACTTATGGATCTGTAGCTGCCTGTGTCTAATTTTTCACTATTTTAGAAATGGGCACTATATTAACCTATTTAAGTATCCTTTGACTTCTCTGCTCCATTATAATGATTGCTAGTGTCTCAACAAATCTCCTTAACAGTTGCTTTCAACAATGAATGAATATCTCATTATCCTCACAATGTATTTGTTTTCAGTCCCTTTGGCACATATATCACTTTTATTGATATCACTGTCTTATATTATGACTTGGTAATCTTTTCACATTCCAGTTCTTCATATGCATTTTTGGTGGATCAACTTTCAAATACTCCTGATCAATTGGCAATAATTTATTTCCATTTTAGTTTGTTCTTCTATTAAACGCACAGAGATATCTCTATAGCATTTTTAAAAATTGTCTGAGACTGCAGTAAAGGAGCATTGACTCCCAAAATTACAGTGTTCTGAATTAAAGAAATAGGGAAATTTCTCTAAAGAAAACTCTCAAATAGAATTATCATTCTATTCAAATTATCACTAACTTGTAGAAGTTTTATTGTCATTTTACCCATTTCAAAAATCCCAAATCCTAAAAACACATATTCTAAGCTATAATATATCTATCAATCCTTCTAACGGATGAACAAAGTTTGCACTGACATTTTAATACAGATAAGATTGAAAATCTGATAACAGAACTGGCTATATATGTAATTAAATAAGCTATAAATAGGTTTGATTTTTATTACATTGGCGAGTGTTTAGTGTTCATATATAATGTTAAAGACCGCATTTTTAAATAGTTAACATGTTTTACACAATATTCCAGGCTGACCCTGATATATACCTCGAAAGGACACCATTTCCGTGAGCAAAGTAATTAATCTTGTTTGGAGTTTACTACCGTGTGCGTAATGGGTTTTTCCCCCCTTCGTTCACGGAATGCAGGCAGCGCAGCTCTGATATTACTCAGCCCTAAAAGTGCCAAAAAAAAAGCGTTATTTCAGGTCGTGTGATTATGAATTGTACCGAATACAAACAAATACAAATGCTGAACAATGTGTAACTCAATGTCAACAATCGAATCAGAAATTGCTGGAAAAACACCGCGTTCTGCAGAAGAGTGGCTGGACCCGAAACTTTAACCCTGCTTTCTCTCCACAAATGCTGCCAGACCTGCTGAGTTTTTTTCCAGCAATTTCTGATACGGTGTTTGATTTCCAGAATCCGGACTTTTTATAACTCAACGTATCCCTTATGCTCCTATCTGATCATTGTGATTGTAATTATTTTCAGTCTTTATTGCAAACTTTCAATGTTGCCAGTGTTTCAATTTAGTCTTTTAAAAACAAAATCAATGGCACTTCGCATCTGGAGCCTGTATACATGCTTTTTTCGTGTTTCTTCTACTTATCAATGATCAATGCTTCAAATGTCGAAAACGATTACCCACCCCCCTACCAGGCAGAGTCCGCTGAGCTTAAACCAAGTTAGATGCGAATGATTATCTGAGAGAGCAGGAATACATCCCATAACTGAAAATCTTCGCCTGACGTTGAAGAAGTATTGCTCTACATGCAATTACAGCATGTGCATCCATTATACTCTAGTTAACGGTCCCAGGATCAGACAAAACAAATCATATCTGTATTAATGCCCATAACTGAAAATCTTCGCCTGACGTTGAAGTATTGTTCTACATGCAATTACAGCATGTGCATCCATTATACTCTAGTTAACGGTCCCAGGATCAGACAAAACAAATCATATCTGTATTAATGCATTTGTCATTCCGGAGTGAAAATCTTAATCATATTATTTGGATTGGTTTGCTTTAATGGTGTTAACACCATTAAATGGAGTCATAGCTTAAATATGCGTTTAAAATTAAAGTGCGTGATCATTTGGAATTTAACTACTCCCCCTTTTGTACTGATCATTTTACTGTTTTATTCCTTCAGGAATCTTGTTGGATTCATCCGCATCCAAAAAGCAAGGGGTTTCTCCGACTATTTTACGAGTGTTCCGAATTGTCAGGCTGGCGCGGTTGTTGAGGTTGGTGAGATCCTTGAAGGGGATTCGGAAGTTGCTGTTTACGTTGGTGATATCAATCCCGGCCCTTTTCAATATCGGCCTGCTCCTCGGCCTGGTCATGTTCATTTATTCAATATTGGGGATGAGTTTGTTTCGAGACCTTCCGAGAGAATCGCCAATAAACGACATGGTCAATTTCGAAACTTTCGGCAATAGTATGATGCTTCTGTTTAGATTGACAACAGCCGCCGCTTGGAATGAGATTCTCCACGTGATGATTAACTCCCCCGTCCAGAGGCAGTTTGTATCGTTCACCTACATGACATCGTACATAGTGGTCGCGTATATCGTGATTATCAACATGTATGTCGCTGTCATTTTAGAAAACTTCCACGAAGCCCAAGAGCAAGAACTCGCTGGAGTGACAGATGAAGACGTGGACATGTTTTACGAGGTCTGGAGTAATTATGATGTGAAGGCGACACAATTCATCACATACGACCAATTATCTGACTTCCTAAATGAACTCAAATCTCCTTTACGAATACCAAAACCTAACGCAGTGAAAGTTGCGGCTCTCAACCTACCATTAACTAATGGTGACAAGCTGCACTGTCTGGATGTACTGGAAGCTCTCAGTGCTGTTATCGTTGGCAAAGTCACGGAGTCAGAGCCCCTCAAGAAGCTCAGTGGAGAAGTTTATAAAATGTCAGTGAAAGTATTCCCCATTCGGAACACCTTGGAAACGATCACTACCACATTCATGTTACGAAAGGAATTCAAGGCTGCGTTAACCATTCAGAAAGCATTTCGAAAGTGGAAATTACGTCAAAACCATACAACAGCCAAAAAGAAACTTGAAAGATCTTTCAGCTCCTTGAGAAAATCGCTCCGAAGTCTCCGTTCCAGCAGGCCGACCTCTCCTTTAACATGATTTTCACCTGGTTATTAGTAGAAGCGTAGACAGTGCGAAAGCGGAACCCTTCACTTTTAATGGGTGTCTTTTGGTGATTTTAAAGCAATATGTTAATCACCGTTACGTTTCTTAATCCTCTTGTGTCATTGTTATGCACGAATTTGACTTTATAACCTAAATATACCGTTTATTTGGGAAAGTTCATCAATGACAATGGATTATCGAAGGCGTTGGCATATCAACTAAATGAAGTATCAATCATCTAATTGCAGTTACATGGACAGAAGTGTCTTCGGGGAGAGGACAATAGGTCATGGTCAATAAATATGAATATATCATTAATTTTAAAAAGGTTAAATGAATGTAAATAGTAATATCTCATCAATAAAAAGTCGAAATGAATGTTGGAGCCATAACCAAAGTATGTGTTTGCGGCCCATAAAACACGTAACACAGTGCACAACAGGCAGCGCAAAAAGTTAGTCCTGTAATTTGTACATGAAAGGCGTGATAGTTCCATATGTCAGTAAGACCTTTCTTCGGAGCCCCTTTAAAGCCTCGCAGCAACGTCACATATCTTTCAAGTAGCGAGAATACTTGACCTTTGTCAGTGATCTTGAATGGCAAATAACTTATCATAGTTCAAGTGCCTTTTCGAGTAACGCTTGCACCGTTAATTCACTTCTTTTGATTTCTCTACCTGGCAGTTCACCGAGGATTCCAACTTGAACCCAAAGTCCGAATTTTGGAAAATTTTAGTTTGCACCAGATTTGTGACATACTAGTATTTTTGTAAGGATGGGGTGATTTCCTATAGGAATTTACTTTGAAATTAAGTATAACATTGTCGAAGACAGATGTTGTTTAAACCTTTCATTTTGCACTCCTGACAACAAATGTAAGGTTTCCAAACTTCACTGAGTCATAACGAATTAAACTACAGGAGAGATGGGTGCTGATTGGTTGGCAAGACAACTCTGATTGGCCAAAGCATTACCAAGGGCAAAACAAATGGGAACCTTTCTGTCCGTTCCCAGCCAAATCAAAGACAACGCACCCTGCTTGAACATACTGCTTTTGTTTCCAGAGAATTGATTCCGCATTAATGTTCCATCTCGCAAATAGAAATACACCACGTTATGATCTGAACTGATCATTGTCAGTGGAGCTATCCGTGACTTCAGGATTGGTGGGCAATGAAGTTCATTTGCAGAATCATATCTAAGAGTAAATATTTTGGTTTGGGGTTTTGCAAGTAGAACTGATCAAGTACGGTCTGTCCTCTGCCTTCTCTGAACAACAGAAGAAGTATGTTGGTTGATTCAACCAGGCAAAAGCCGGGATACACAACTTTCACTTCTGAAATCCCACTGGCACTCAAGTTCAAATGCAGCATTGCTTAACTGCTTGATTTTGCGATTAGATTGCACTTTTTAAACAAATTTGAGTGTGCTAATAGCTACACTAACAGCCAATTTACAATATTTATCCAAGTTCATAAAGTGACTTTTATGCTTGCAACAAATCGTACCCATTTTATATAAAGAAAAGGAATACGTTCAAGCTTTGCATCTTTTGTGAACGACCTGGAAGGTGGATGCCTGTAATTCCCAGTAGTTTTCTCCTTAGCAATGCCTCAGCCAATCAGAGTCCCCTTGCCAACCGCTCAGTATCTTTTTCCGATGTTGTATAAAATTGCTGTGATCATTAAAAATGCGACATTCTTGTATTTGACCTGATGAGAGCAAAATGAAAAAAATTAAGCAACGTATATCTTTCATTTGAGCAAATTTCAAATTTTGTACCACCAAGTCAGTGCAAGAGTGATATAGAATGGGTACCTGAGTGACGAATAAGTAGGGTCTGTATCTGTAATCTTGTGTATATCAACCCTTTTATTTATTTAAATAAAACAAGGCAAAGCACTAAGTTGTGTTTTTACAAAGAATTGCTACAAAGCCAACTTTTTAACGATAACAATTTAATGAACGAATACAGACATTGAAAATGGTAAACATTGTTTTATAATGCGATCGTGTAAAATAACGAGGGTTTGGATAGAGAAGAGACGTCATTTACCGATGGGTACAACTTTAAGGTGGTTGGTCGGAAGATTAGTGGGATAGAAGAAAATCTTTTTTTATCCAAAGCGTGATGGGTATCTAATATTTACTGCCCAATGTGTTGATTGAAGAGAAAACCTATAAGCAAGTTCTGAAAAGCGGGAATAGAATGGGCAGCTAGCTTATTCCGTTGAAGCAGACGCGATGAGCCGAATTATCTCCTTCTATGCCGTAACTTTTCTTTGGCTATGTTGTTCTTTGGTCACTTGAAAGTTATAAATTATGTTCCAATATTTTGCTTATTTCTCAACAATAGGGGAAAACAGTATCTTTGCGTGCTGTACAGAAATGGATCATTATTGCATTATATCAGCATTATGCAAGCCTCCTCAGTTCTTCCAGTGTTTTCAGTCCATTCAACCGATTGCCAATGCATGCCTATCTAGCGGGTGGCCTTGGATGTGTCATTATACGAATGTCTATCAAAACACCCAAGACAATCACTTGTGTTGAAATTGGAGGTTCTTGTCTTGAATGTAGCTTCTGGAAGGTGTCTCTCTTCAATCTGACCGGACTTTGGAATACTTGGTTTGTCACGTTTTGATCTTATTGGTCTATTTGCTGAAGCCCGGGATACAGTCCTCATTCCGTGATCTAATTGGGCCATTCGCTAGTTTCTTCACTAAACTAATAATTGTTTAAAATAAACCTTTCGTTAAGAGGGAAGATTTTGAAAACAGAAGCCAAGTAAGACATCAAGGATAAATAGAAACAGCAGCTTTCCTTTATTTGGCTGTTAAAGGCAGGGAAATGTATAAAGAGCATTATCAAACAATATTTGGCGTGATTAGTTTTCGTCACATCCACAGGATTACAATAAAAACACGTCATCTTTATTGTCCAGCACCTTAATTGCAAAAACATGAAAGCTGTCTGACAGCTATATCCAGGAGTTTGTTCATGGCTAGAAATCAGTCAATCCGATTCTTTCACATGACGTTCTTCGGCACGTTGTACAAGTCGGGTTTGCGCTCTTGATGACAGCATACCTCAACTGTCAGCTCAACCTGCGGCGTTAAAATTAATGAATGTCCCAGAAGTAGATTTAGTGATTACATTCATCAAAATATTATAGGCAAATTGTTAAAAAGTCGGTGTAATCAATAGAACAAGACAGGGATTAATATATCATAAATATGAACTTGTTTACATTCAGTAGCAGGATCTCATCTTTATTGGGTTTCTGGTCATCCTTCAACCTTATTTATTAACAGCGAATATGTCAAACGGTCAGGAAAATCCACTGATGAAACTGTACATTTACCTTTCCCTTTTAACGCATGTTTGTATTATATAATGAATTTGATGTAATAAATTCCAACTTGAATCTGATTTTTTTTAAAATACTGAACCTTAAGCTGCCAGTCATGCATCACGTTTCTTTGATTTTGACCTTTAAAACAATCTGCAATAAGAGATTTTGAACGTATATCAGATTAAATGTAAAGGAGTTGTCTTGACACGCACTAAACAGCAAGACTTTTATAGAATTTATTGACATTCAAAAATATGACATTTTATTTATGTCGACACATACTTGGGATCCTTCGTGGTCCCGAAGGTAACACATTCAGCGAAGTTGGATATTACATCAAAGAATCTAGTTTCCCGTCAGTTTTGTATAAATCGAGATCTATGTGAGAATTTGCCTGACAACATCGAACAGAACAATCCAAACCTTCCTGTTGATTCATTTGAAATACATGCTCATGGTGGGGCGCTATCCAAACGCCACATTTTGTTTTGACTGGTGACAACCTCTTTCGGGCAAGTGCGTCACTTGTAGACATGTTAACGGCTCCTCAAATTAGTCAAAAACAATTGTTTGGTGGTCTGCGCCACCTCCTGAACAAATGTTCATTTGTTTTGTTTTATCGCTGAACGATTTCAGATATTGAAGACTATTAGTCATTTCATGTCAGTCAATATCTGTGAAAAGCAATTGACTAGGTCAGAATCTGTTAAGTGAAAACACACACACAATCAGAACACTCTCTCCAGATGCTGATAGACCTGCTATGTTTTCCCGTTATTTCCTGCAGTTATTAACTGCTTGATATTTTTTAGTTTTCTTATGTTTATGGATGATTTAATAACAAATGTCTCCTTATGGATGTAAATTAGTAAAGACTCGCCTGATCCTCGTGCAGCTATGAAGACGTTTTAATTTCTCGTAGCACTTATAGCAAGTTATTGAAAAATGGCTGGGTGGGGGGGGGGGGGGGGGGGGGGTGGAGGTACAAAAGCTTTTTCGAATAAAAGCTGACACATGTTTGCATTTATTTGTTAGAGGCAGACGACCTAAACCGCTGATTTCAATTCTACATTAAATGCTACCTAGCAATTAAAGGCCAAAACCCCTTACTGTTAGTAAAATATTTACTTCCATGCAGTCAATAGGCATAGAAAGAGAATAAAGCTAATTTGCTTCATTTAATTTTGCAAAATAATATTTGATGTAGATTGTGTTCAGATCTTAGAATGAACTAAACCGCGTTGTATATGTTATAAGCATTAACTTGGCCTATGCTGCATGACGTGTTGTAGTGTCTAAGGAAGTATCCATATTCATAATCAGCTTAGAAATACAAATGTATTGATAAATATTATCGGACTTGTATTGAAACAATTCTGATTGCTGAAGAACGCAAATTCCGTTCCACATTCGGATTGGTGAATGATTAATTAATAATGAAGCAGTTTTGTGAAAAACACCAAATATTGTAATTACCTAGGAACTGCAGATTGATTATTTCGAACGTACTGAAATTAAAAACGATTTTGTTTTTTTAAAGTTGAAGCAATGGATTATCTTAAAGTTTTTGGTTGTCAAACTAAAATGTTGCTAGTCATCATAACTGCCCACGTTGACTCAGATTCGTAATTCCTTAAGTTTACTATGAAACACATTAACATCCGTGGAACTTCCAACAAGCACCTGTCGGATTCTGGAAACTGGGTCAAAAATGTGCACGAGCGCATACAACTTTCGTCCTGCAGAGGTCTCACTTTAGTTTCCTTTTAGACGTGCAGAGATTGCATTTCAGTGCCCTACTTTTTTATTCTCATAAGTTTCTAACCTCGCCATATCTGTTTCCCGTCCTCAATATCAGTCCCCTCATCACTATCTCACTTCTCTATTTTCTATTTTTCTTCGTTGTGGCATTTGTCCTTGATTTTCATTACAGGACTTAATCGTCTTTAACATTTATGAATAATGATTTACATTGTGCAATATTCATTTTCCATTATCTCTCACACTCTTCTATTTGCCTCCAATATTCACCTCTCCAATTCCATGTCAACTCTTTTTTTTTAAAAACTCTTGCTTTTCCTTTCATTGTTTTTGAGGATGCAAATTGCTCAACAGTCGGTATTATTCGCCAGATGTATCAGGACAGTGTGAAATTGTCCAGTTCGTCAGTCTTCGTCTTCAATCTGGAATAAATATTTGTTGTTAGATTATAAACGTTGAGCAGCCTTTCGCCATAGTGACACGCACATAAAACAAAGAAAAACGCGAGAATATGTGTGCTGTTTCTGCTGGAAGAGGATTTCAGAAACAAATACTTACATAGGCATATGAACAATATTGGCAAGAAACACAGGACACAATAGTCGTACAAATAACTTCACATTGGTAATTTCCACGAATGTATTTAAGAGCTAAATATAACGTAATGTGATGTCCCATGTCTACCTAGTGTTGTCTATTGCTGCGCAGTTTGATTTGGAATGGTAGGTGTATATAGGTATGCTTTAGGTTTATCTTAGTTGTTTACCAGTATCTTCTCAAACCCAGACTTTCTTCACTAATTGAAAGTTACATCCATATTTCAACTCTACCAACAAAACACGCAATCTTGATTTGGCAATAAGGGAAATCTTTAGTCGTTTTGCTGAGATAAACTGGAAATCACTGAATGGTGCACAATTTAGCTGCAGTTGCCCTGTTTTTATCGTTAGGGGGCTGCATTAGTGTTTTTTTGATCGCATCAAACCACAATTCCGATGTTATGGAATAAGAACCCAGGATGATCTGGGACAGAAAATACGTTTCTCAGCATTAAAAACGGAAATAATCTGCGTGGAATTGCCTTGTGGAAGAAGTTTTCCTACTGTCTGCTGGCATGGCATTGCCAAGTCTATTTTGAACGCTAAATATTGTAAATACTATCAGCAGACTGAGGCACCCAAACAACTGTCTCTTCTAATATTAGAACGATTGCATTTCTGACGATTATTATAAAGAGACTTTAAGAGTCTATTGTAATAAGTCTTTATTAAAGGATTACCACTCTAAGCCGCAGCTGGTGGAAAATGTCTGTTATCGCGGAGTTATTTCTAGTCAGATCAATGCACCTATCAACACTAATAAAAGTTGTCTGATTCTTTGTAGTTATTAGGCTGAGTCGGATCGTGAGTTTCATCTTTTTCTTGGGGTAAGGTTTCGGACAGCACGTAATAGCGCCAAAACGGTAATGAAACAGGGAAGCGTAATCCCTGAGATAGGCGGCGACAGATCGCCTACGTACATTTTTCTCCCTGCCAAAAGCAAGCTCATTGAGCAACACTAACATTCGATGTCACAATCTCTTAAATGGAGAATACGAGACCGCCTACGGCATTTCATGGACATGCGAAGTCTGCTCCAGTTACAGAGGCGCGTAACTTTGCCAAATCTGGGTATTAAATCTAACTGCTTTTCCAATACCTACTGGCTGAACACACCCACGGTGTCAGTGTCCTTGGTTCCCACTATAGTTATTTATTACAATGATGTATTTCCAGAAATAGTCAGATGGCAATAAATTAGTAATATAAATAATAAAACCAAAAAATTAGTAATAATGTAAACTGTAGGCGTCAGCAAGAAAATACTGCAATGGAAAAACCACCCCATGTGCTTTTTGATGCTGAGGTAGTGGAGGTTAGTTCTAACAATAAACTCTTTTCAGTGTAATCAACCCTCCGAGACATAGACATGAGACGAAATATCGACATTACGTACACAGGTTATGGGCGAGCTGGGGGTGGAGTTGTCGCTTTACCAGAGAAATCGGATTAGAAAAGCTAGGCTCCATTTACTTTGCCATGCTTTTGTATTTTTTGATGGATAGATTGGACCGGGTGCTTTCACCCACAGACGCTTCTATTTTCGGGATATAGCTTGGTTAAAAACTCAGCAGGTTAGAATATTTAATGTACTGTAGATATAAAGATGACCCAATAGGAAAATAAAAGAAAGCAAAAGTCTTAATACACTTAGGAACAGTACATCTTCCTTCACCCCCTTCCCTCCCCCGCATTGTTTCTGTATGAGCTGGTACAATCTTGTCAATGACAGAGAAATTGACACTACGACCTGTAACCAGACTCGGATGTTATAGAAATGCGTTTGTGAAATTGACTGAGATTTCAAGCTGAAAAGTTTAGAGGAGGCGGTGAAATGTCACCTGATTAAGTTTCCGTCCACCTTAACTTTTTTTATCACTTCCTCCTCCCCCATCCTGCCAAACACATCACCATGCCATCAGAAGACCGCCCACCAAACAGACCAGCCAAGACCCCTTTCAGCCAAAATATTTAAGAGTGACTGCATTCACAGATTGACGTTCATTCAACACAGCGATCGGACTTGACTGGTGCTCTCAGATCAGTACTTAGCTGCGGTGAAACTGCGTGCCACAATGCTAAGGATGCTAAACAGCAGAACTGCGTCTCTCACCGTTTCACTTTTCATCTTCCTCACCATTGGAGACCAGCGAGTGCAGGGTAAGTTAAAGCAGTTTGGAGACCTCTTATCTGAGCACATTTGTGAACATGGCTCGGAGTTTCATGTTTTGTCCGGTCATGTACCTTGTGCGTTATTTTCTCGGGTGAAAATACTAAAAAAGCCCAACGCTGATTCGGTTTATTGTTTCCTTTTATTCCAAAGTTTTCAGGTCAAAATGCGATGTAGCAAGTTACGAGGCGCACACGTGTTTCTGCACTTTATTCACAGTTACCAGAATGTCGTCGTACAGAATTAAAGCAGAGTGTAATTTAGCATTGTCTGTTAGCAAATACTTGAGCTATTTAGAAAATAAATAAGATGCGATGGGATTCCGAGAGTCAAAGTTTACTCTATTCAGTTTCTGTATAGTGAGAAGCAAAGGGGAATTGCAGAGAGAGAGAAAACGTCTCATTGATGTTGCAGATGAATCGACGTGTAAACGTCCGATCGAGCTGTTAAATGTTGCTCACATCGGTAATACCACGCGACTGAAGCGAGATTAGGAAGCGGGTGTGATTACTGGGTCCAATGGAAATAATTGACTTGTGTGTTGTCAAATTTGCCTATTCTATATTGCTACCTCAATAACGTCTCTTCCATGAAACTGAAAACTCGATATACAGTATATATTTAGATTGATATCAGGCGGTATCAACAAGAAGTCTAGACTATCCAGAAGAGGCAGCAGAGTTCAGGCATTTTTGGAACGAGTTAATACCACAGAAAATAGATTATGTTTCTATTCCGGAGTGACTGTATGAATAGATAGAAAAATCAACGCCAACGCTTTATACACAGCCGACGCTGAAGTTAAATACTGATTAAATCCAGACGCTTGTCAAACTGTCAACCATAGTTCGTTTTCGCATGAGTCTGAGATAAGTAGACCGCTAACCATTTATTTATTTCGGATTTTGCGCTCTGTTTTTCGTTGTAAGGATGAGTTCTGGCAGGCTTTTTTTCTGTCCCACTGCACGCGTGTCTACAGTACTTCAGCTTGTGCTGTTTTGGGGCAGCGCCAAGTCACTTTCCAAGTGGAACAAATCACCATTCAAAGTGAGAAGGAGGTGGTGGCATAGAGATGTTCATTTCGGTGGCAACCTGGTTGCTGTCGGGAAATGTCGGCGGTTTCAGGCTCCTCAGTTCACCCAAACTGAGACAGAAAAAAACTCAAAAGTAAACACTCGGGTACCGTCAATACAAAGTGCACGTGTTGTGTCTGAAACCGTGAAACTGACACTGCTCTGACTGTGTGTTGCAGCTGGGAACTGCTGGCTCCAGCAAGCCAAGAACGGCAAATGCCAGGTTCTTTACATGACCGGGGTCAGCCGCGAAGAGTGCTGCAAAAGTGGGAGGTTGGGCACAGCGTGGACCGAAGATGATGTGCCATCCAGTACCCTTTTCCGATGGATTATCTTTAACGGTGGAGCCCCGGGTTGCACTCCTTGTAAAGGTACAGATTTCACTCGGTCTATGTGAATCGAAACTGTTTGTATTCGTCTTCATTGGATCCTGCAAGGTGTATTAAAGTTTACAGATCGCTCGCGAAATCATTCTAATGCGCCCTTTGCTAACCACTCTCTCAGTCTCGACTCATTGGAATAAATTGCTTAAGAGAGAATCTCTTGATTGCCATGGCTTTCGGTGCGGGTTATTAAGATGGCGACTGAGTCTGCGCTGTTTTACTAAACCTTTCATTAAACATCTGGAAACAGAAAGCTCATAAAAATGCAAAACGTCTGTCATAAAATGAATACGTATTCAGTTTAGTTAATACGAATGAGCTTTTATCCTTACATTTCGAACACTACTTTGATGCATGGAAGTAATTTGCAGAAAACTGTGTATTTCTTCCCCTGTAATAGAAACCTGTGATAACGTCGATTGTGGTCCAGGTAAAAAGTGCAAAATGAACAAAAAGAACAAACCTCGGTGTGTCTGTGCACCCGACTGCTCGAACGTCACTTGGAAGGGCTCCGTTTGTGGGACTGACGGGAAAACATACAAAGATGAATGTGTCCTGCTGAAGGCGAGGTGCAAAGGGCAACCTGAACTGGAGGTCCAATACCAAGGCAAATGTAAAAGTATGTGTGCAACAAGTACATGCTCAATAGCAAGATTCTGCAAGGGAATGAGCCACTCGCTTAAAGAATGCTTACATTTCATTATCCCACAGTGCGAAATAACAGATTGTTCAGGTCACTTGCAGTGTCTATTGTTGAGTGATTCCCCACACAGCCCCCAGAATAATTTTCCATCACATTTTGTTCTTAAATTAAATTGTGTTCAGTATATGTCTGTAATTGGGGAAGTATAGAAAGTGAATTATTTCACCCCTATTGTTCCAAGTTATTGCCTATTAAATAAATGTTGCAAATTTAAAAACAATCTGTGTTTACTATGAACACTAAACTTTAACTTCATAAAATCAGACGATTGTATTGCGGAAGATTACTTTCAGTGGTGCTCACCTCGCTTTTGTTTTTAATTGCTGTCTTACAGAATCGTGCAGAGATGTCTTGTGTCCCGGCAGCTCTGTGTGTGTGGTAGATCAGACAAATAGCGCCTACTGTGTGATGTGTAACCCGAGAATGTGCCCTGAACCTTCGAGCCCCGAGCAGTATCTGTGCGGCAATGATGGGATCACGTACGCCAGCGCCTGCCATATCAGACGCGCCACCTGCTTGATGGGCAGATCCATTGGAGTGGCGTACGAAGGGAAATGTATAAGTACGTACCACGAGACCTCACAAAGTGGAAACTGCAAACCATTACGCAGTTACGAAACGAGTACTAATACAATGTGGGAGGAGTTTTCTTTTTGTCTGTATAATTAGGGTACAATGGATAAATGTCAAACTAAACCGAACAAATCCCATTTGGATATTCGATTTTGAGCTCTAAAAAGTACATTGATATCGCGGAGAAAAGATCATCTGTACTAATTAACTTAATTTGTTATCGTTTCTTTTAAACTCATTCTTAAATCTGAGAAATGAAATTGTCAATCTTTTTTTTAATTTCCGACATTATGTTAATTTTATAAATTTACATTTATAATTGCAATTGTTGAAGGCTGAATGACTTTTTACTTATAATTTTTCAACTGGAGCTATGGTATTTAAAAATACTTTAGGACAATATCCTGGGTTAATGCATTACAGAAAAAAGATTCAGAATTGAATCTTTCGGATTGCGGTTTTTAACGCTGAAGTGTTTGTTGCTGGGCATATGCATAATAGCTTCAACGTTTTCCAAATTCTTCAACAACCAGATTAGAAAGGCAGCCTCAGTGTGTGTGGGTGGAGTGCATGTTTGCTCATGTGGACTATGACCTTTCAATGTTAGAAGTAAATGTACAGCTCTGCTAATTGGTTTAAATATTCAACTCATTCATGTTTACTTTGGAAAACATATTTCTGAGTGTTTTTAAACTATTGACTTAAAGTCATATGTACAAAATAAGGTCTTTAATTACAGATAATGCTGGATGCTAGCATCAATGGTGGACCTCTTTAGATGTGTTGTCTGCTCTTAATAGAAAAAAAATGACAAATCTATTAAACATATTGTATTTATCAAGATCCATATTAAAATTTGAACAATGAACACAGTGAGGGTTGTAGGTTAATATGGTTTTCATTCTGAATTCTGTCATATAAATCATTGTAATTGAAGAGTTTAAATTTACTTTCTGGTCCAAATATTTGACTGTATTGTTAAAGATTGAATGAATCATTCTATTCATAAATATGAATTTGGTTTCCTCTTTTTCAGAAGCCAAGTCCTGTGATGACATACAGTGTAGCCCTGGAAAAAAGTGTCTCTGGGATAGCCGACTTGGCAGGGGCCGGTGTGCTGTTTGTAATATGTGTCAGGGTGGACGCTCAGATGAGCCAGTCTGTGCCACTGATAACACCACCTACCCGAATGAGTGTGCAATGAAAAGTTCAGCCTGTTCCTCTGGCACCCTCCTGGAGATCAAACATACAGGATCGTGCAATTGTAAGTAACTTCTATTCCACAATAAGATTCACTGTGTATGCCAGATTTTATGTTATCAGCTTTACAAATATTTTGCTGTACCAAATATAATCTTGCCATTTGTACCTATCAACATAAAAATATGCATGCCTTTCATGCTGCTATAGGGGCAGTGCCAGACAAGACATTTGTTAATGATAATCGTGCTTTAAGATTTTGTCACATGTTGATAACAGGATGTACCTATCTCCTCCCCCTCCCCACCATCAACAGTCTCAATGAAGAATCACTGTTTTTACTGAGCAGTTAGGAAATTTGACACAAGGATTTGAGCAATGTATGATAGCAGTCGTACAGGTACTTTCATCATTGATACAGAGAAAGCATATCGTGTCCATTCATCTATGTTCAATCACTACATTTCATTAGGATTATTGCCCACCATTATCCATTCCTTCCATCTCTGATATCAGTTATTAAATGCTGCCAATGTTGGTCTAACACAACAATCTTATACACATACGCTTTAAGTATTGTACATTTTTCATTTGGAAATGGCATATGCTCTTTTCTTTCCTGAGGCAGAATGTCTAATTAAGGATCTAGTGATCATGGTGTGAAAGTAAATTACATAATATTTCAAAAACATAACTAGGCATCAGAGTATCTTGCTGTCACTGCAGTTAAAATTAGTTGATTTTTGAAACTGCAATGAGTTATAATTGTATTAGATTAAATTCCAAATAAATGTTATAGCTAATAAATGGTGAAAGTTTTGGGTCCAGAAGAGATTGCTGTCCACATTGAGAGGAAGAAGATATCATGAGGGATTAAAATGCCATGATAGTGATAGATTGGAACAACTATTATTTTTGAAGCTGATGCTTCCTTATCAATAGTAATCTTCCAAAGGCTTCACCACAGTTGTTTTGGATTTTAAAGCTATTAAAATAGTTGATAGGTTTAAATCAGTAGCACTGAGGAATGCAATGGATGAATACAATGTAAATTTAGAACACAAGAACACTTTTATGTAATTCCAGGAAACTGCCATAAAGCCTGATCATTGATTCTTCAGAACACACTGCAATGTTGCTATTATGTAAAATTACTTCATAATAACAAATGGTGCAAATTCCATTCTTGTGCCATATAAGAGACTATTGTGGCTATCCAGAGAGATTTGAAAACATGCACTGAGGTTCTGCGCTGTTGTGATCCTTATTTATACAACAGCTACCATATATTCCCCCATAGCCATAAATGAAGAAGATGAAGATGAAGAAGATGAGCAAGAAAATAACACCTTTCCTAAATCTCCATTTCCGATTTGGTAATTTCCTTCACCTTTGGAAGAGGAAGGAGTCGCTGTACTTATATGTAAATAAGTGTACGCTTATTTATTTTGAAGAAGTATACATAGTTAAGTTTAGTAGATTTTTATTTATACTGTCATGTTTTATAATTTATGCATAAAATCGGTTAACTATACCTGTTTTGGAAATATATTCATCAAGAGAGCAGTGTTATCATTAATTTATTGTGACGTATGATGCTTGTAAAGTACACTCTTTCACACAACCTGTAAATTGCATTATGGTAGCTGTAAATGTGGCTGGTCATTTTCTTTTTGTACTACAAATTTTTAGTTATGTTATTTGCATGTTTTACCTGGTTTATTTATTTATTGGAATATGTTACACATTACTGTAAATAAAACTCCCTATACTTTTTACCGCGTGCCATATAACTGACCAAATGTGCTGCATTTGGAACTTGTCAACTTGAAATGCTCTGCAGCTGTGTGGCTGTCAGATCACTTTCTGGCCGCATGTAATCTGATTGACTTTAGTGGTTTGTTTCTCGAAATGTTTTAACATAATGCAAATATTTCAGGGTTTTCATTTTGCTTAAAATATTATGTTGCAGATACAATTTTATATTTTCGAACATGACAGATTTAAATTCATCTAAATATATAGTTTTGTACTTTTTCTATTATGTAAATGTGCATTGTATATAAAAAGTAATAACATGGATTTGTAAATACATAATGAATAAACAATAAAAACACAAGAATTTTCATTTTAAGCTGTTTCTTTGTTTGTACTACTCAATTTAAAGAAATAAAGTCTTCACATGAAATGAAACAACATACTAATTTCTACAATAATAAGAATGCTTATTTTACATTCCATACACATATAATATTGAATCCACAGAAGAAAACATATGGGTGTTCATGCTATTCTCTAAAATTTGGAGCTAGTTGTTACACTTCAAAATCTTGCACCATTTCTGTTCTCCTCATTTCAGAACCATACTTCCCAGAATATGTGCCCAGTCAATGTACATTTTTCATCATAAGCATAACTAAGTTACATGGTTATGATTAGAATAATCTTTGCAGTTGGTGGATACAGATCTCTTACAATTTACATTCACATCTCCAATACATATATAACTTTAGTTCTATGGTATTAAGAATAAATTATTAACATTGCAGAAAGTGCAAATAGGATTGGAAAAAAGACAGTAAATAATCTGACAATCTTAATATCTTCCTTCACTTTTGACAGTCTACATGGATTTACACAAGAAGTGCAACAAAGGAATTGGCATTTCTTTTATGATTCAAACTAGTTTCCTTCTGCCTTCCTTCATTTAACTTGCCATTCCAAGTATTTACCTTCCTTGCAAATGCATACTTACAATATTTGTCATATTTAAAATTTGATCAATGACTTGATTGTGCTTGCTAAATTCAAAGTGATACGGCTGCCATTTTTATAAGATGGAATAGCCTTACTATTAGAAAGAAATAGTAGAGTGTGATAGCTAATATCAAAATAGATAATCATAAAAAAAAGAAAATAAACTTTTATTTTACTATAGACACAGTGCTAACATGTGAACATTTTTCAAAATATTTATCTTTTATCAAGAGACTTTAAAACTCAATGTGTCCTTAAACTGTGTGTGTGACAAAATATTATCATCTACATTGAGTCAACATTGGACTATTTTCGCTGATTTATTTAAAAGCAGACTTAACATAGTAAAACATCCCTAGGTACTCTACAATTTGACACAAAGCCACGTAAGGCAACATTTGGGCAGGTGATCAAATGTTTGGCTGAAGTGGTAGGTTTTAAGAAGCTTTTTAAAGATAAAGAACAAACAATGTCAATTTCCATGCTTGCACCAAAGAAACCCAGCTTTACTGTACCATTATCTTTTCATCAATGTCTCTAGGTTCTCAGACCACTGCCTGACATCTAGCACTGAAGGAGCCCAAATTTCCTCCATTTAAGCATTAGGTGGAACAGAATCTTTACCTAAAATCTCTGCTACAAACTGCATGTTATAGCTACTAACTCTATCCACTCTAGCAACTGCCTAAGGCTGAATCAGTTTGCAACCTTGTCATCTTTGACCACAAATGAAATTCAGACCACTTGTTGCTCCATCACCAATATTGCCTATTTTCATTGATGTAACATTGGCCAATTCTAGAGCGAATTATACAATGAATGGAAGAGCCTTGGGAAAAGTTAATGGGCAGAGAGATCTGGGAGTGCAGGTCCACTATACTCTGAAGGTTGCTGCACAGGTGGATAGAGTGGTCAAGAAGGCATATAGTATGCTTGCCTTCATTGGACGGGGTATTGAGTATAAGAGCTGGCAAGTCGTGTTAAAATTGTACAAGACATTGGTTCGGCTGCATTTACAATATGGTGTACAGTTCTGGTCGCCACATTACCAAAAGATGTGGATGCTTTGGAGAGGGTGCAGAGAAGGTTTATGAGGATGTTGCCTGGTATGGAAGGTGCTAGCTATGAAGAGAGATTGAGTAGGTTAGATTTACTTTCACTAGAGAAAACGAGATTGAGGGGAGACCTGATTGAGATTTACAAAATCATGAAAGGTATAGACAGGGTGGATAGAGACAAGCTTTTTCCCAGGGTGAAGGATTCAATAACCAGAGGTCATGCTTTCAAGGTGAGAGGTGGAAGGTTTAAGGGCAAGTACTCCACATAGAGGGTGGTAGGCATTTGGAACGCATTGCCAGCAGAGGTGGTAGAGACAGGCACGGTAGATTCAGTTATGATGCGTCTGGACAGATGCATGAGTAGGTGGGGAGCAGAGGGATACAAATCCTTAGGAATTGACCGACAGGTTTAGACAGTACATTTGGATCGGCTCAGGCTTGAAGGGCCAAAGGGCCTGTTCCTGGGCTGTAAGTTTTCTTTGTTCTTTTTTCTTTGTACATTCTGCTTCAGTTCATCTGCTGCTGAAATCTCATCTATTCCTTTATTACTTCGTATTTTAATTATCCCAATACAGTCTTGGTCAGCCTCTCTGTTGTATCCTCCGTAACTTGAGCAAGCCCAAAACTCTGTGGCCTAATGTTAACTTGCACCAAGTTCCATTCACGCTCGCATTGTGCTCACACTGGCTCTTGCAAAAGCAATGCTTTAATTTTATAACTCTCATCCTTATTTCATTTCTTTTCCATGCCCTTGTACCCTTTTTCTTACCTCCACAAACTCTTCCAGCTCCATAATGCTCTAAGCCACCCATTCGCTCCTCAAATTCTGGATTTTTATGCTGTCCTGATTTAAATTGCTCCACTTTTCTACAGTTGCAAATCTGAAACCTTTCCACCTCTCTACCTCCTTTCCACCTATTAACATGCTTCTTAAAATGTAGCTTTTTATTGACCATTTGATCTTCTGATCTAATATCTCCTTTTATGACTCGGTGTGAAATTTCACCTTAAAACATGCCTGCTGGGTCCAATTGGACATTTTATTACATCAAAGGAGTTACATAAGTACAAGTTGTTATTATTGGATAGAGAAGCAGACAGATTTAGAAAGAGAATTCTCAAGCTCAGGACCTAAGCAGCTGAAAGCACATCTGCCAATGGTGCAGCAATTAAAATCTGGATGTGCAAAATTCCAGAATTGATTGTAAGCTCTAAGCAAGGTCAAATGCAAACTAAAATTTTGAACAGTTTGCTTCAATCTCAGGCTGTTGCCAGAGAGAGAGAGGATGTAAACACTTCAATTGGTCTCATGTGGCATAGCTTATAATAAGTAGGAAAGAATGCTGTTTTTTAAGGGCAGGAACATTGCTGCATATTATTCTGCTTTTGAAATAGAGCTCCAACCTTTAAGAACACAAAGTCTGATAAATCTAAGTTGGCAAACATTGATATCAAATTAAGATTCCTGACAAAGATCCATATGCAATTTTTTAAAAACCTGTATCCATAACATAGAGTCAGAGAGTCATAAGCATGTAACCAGACCTTTTGATCCAACTCATCCTTTAGAATCATAAAATCCCTACAGAGTGGAAACAGGCCCTTCAGCCCAACAAGTCCACACAGAAGTCCTCTGGAGAGTAACCCACCCAGACCCTTTCTCCCTACCTTATTATCCTATATTTACCCATGACTAACATACCCAACCTACACATCCCTGAACACTACGGGCAATTTAGCACAACCAATTCCACAACTGTGGAAGGAAATTGGAGCACCCGGAGGGGACCCACGCAGACATGGGGAGAATGAGCAAACTCCACACAGACAGTCACCTGAGGCTGGAATCGAACCCAGGTCCCTAGCACTGTGAGGCAGCAGTACTAACCACTGTGCCATGGTGCCACCCCATCTAGGCCCATCAGACATTCCAATCTGCCCTAGGTGCATTTGCCAGCATTTCACCCATAAACCTCGACACCCTTTCTAATCATAAACCCATCCAGATAATTTGATAGTTTCACAAAGATATCATTTGGATCAGATTTTCAATATATTATTGTCATCCTGTAACAAAAATGTCTCTATGAGCATAATTTTAATCTAAATTTCTAAAAGATGCATTTCAATAGTTTTAGCAAAAATACCAAGTGTCTTTCTAGTAGCAGCTACGCCTCTGAATCAGGGTGTAAATCCCACTCCAGACGCTTATGCACAAAATCCAGACTGATTCTCCAGAACTGGTGTCTTTTCAATGTGATGCTAAACTGAAGTCCCAGCTGTTCTCACAGGTAGATATTAATGATCCAATGGCACTCTTTCAAAGAAAAATGTTCTCCATATATAAAGAACAAGAAGTAAGTAAGGGCAGAGGAGAACCTCTAAGTTAGAAAGTAAAAAGGAAATGTGTACATAGAGGCATAAAACAAGCATGGTTCTTAATAAATCTTTTGTTTTGTCTGCAGATTGTCTGATTCAGACATTGTTAGTTAAATATTGGATAGGATAAGCATAGTAAGGAGTGAAATATTAAAGAGTTCAGCATCTTTGAAAGTCAATAAATCATCGGCCAGAATGTATCCAAGACTGTTGAGAGAAGCAAGAGAGGAATTACTGGAGACTTTGGTGACCATTTTCTAATCCACTTTCGCTACAGATGCAGTGCTGGGAGACTGGAGGACTGCTAGTACTGTTTCTTTTTTTTTAAACAGTGAGGAAGGGATAGACTAAGTAATTACAGACCAATCAGTTTAAACTTAGTGGTGGGAAAATTATTGGAAAACATTCAGGAGGATGGAAAAAGAAAGTTGTTTGGAAAGACAAGTTAATCATGGAAGGTCAGCATTGATTTGATAATGTGAAGTTATGTCTAAATAATTTGGTTGGATTTCTTGAGTTAGTAACAAAGAGTGCCAATAGGACAGACTGTTTGACATAGTCTTTCCACCTGCATTCCAGTACAATATGGTAGCACATGGGGTCCAAGGGAAGATGAAAATTGGAACCAAAATTGGCTTCAGGGCAGGTAGCCAATGGTAATTGTTAATGGGTGTTTTTGTGATTGCCTGGCTAATTATTATGACATGTTGCAATATTCAATGGTAAATCTCTTGCATTTTGTGATTTATAGTCAATGAATTAGTCTCAAGTGTGAAGTGTGTAAGTAAAAATGTCTTGTGGCGATATGAAAATTGGCTGGGTAATTAATTAGAGAGAAGGAAAGCTGTAGATGAAGGAAGATATGGAGTCATGGAGTTATACAGCAAAACTTAGGTCCAATTCATCCATACCAACCAAGTTTCCCAAAGTAAAGTAGTCCCACTTTCCTGCATTTGGCCATATCCCTCTAAACCTTTCCTATTCTTTACTTATCCAAATGTCTTTTAAATATTGTAACTATATCTGCATCTATGACTTCCTCTGACAGTTCATTCCACATACGAATCACTCTCTGTGTGAAAAGGTTACCCCTCGGATCCCTTTTAAATCTTTCTCCTATCACCTAAAAATATGCCATCTAGTTTTTAACTCACCTGCCCTAGGGAAAAGACCTTTGCTATTCACCTTATCTATGCCCCTCATGACTTTATAAACCACTGTAAGGTCAGCCCACAACCTCCTTCACGCCAATGAAAGAAGTCCAAGCTTATCCAGCTTCTCCTTATAACTCAAACACTCTAGTCCCAGCAACATCCTGGTCAATCTTCTCAAATCTAATAATATCTTTCGTATAGCACAGCAACCAGAACTGTATGCAGTCCTCCAAAAATGGCCTCACCAACGTCCTGTACATCCTCAACATGATATCTCAACTCCTATATTCAATGGTCTAAGTAATGAAGGCAAGCGTGCTGAATGCCTTCTAAATCACCCTGCCAATCTGTGATGCAACTTTCAAAGAACTATGTACCTGAATCCCAAGGAGTCCCTGTTTGACAATACTACCTAGTCAATGGACTGGTCATGTGAGCACAAAGTTGCAAATGGAACTCAATACAATAGGAACATACTTGGGGAGAAAACACTGTAACTGGAATACGTAATATGTGGGAAGACATTGAGAAGTGTAGAGGTACAGAGTGAGTCATTTTGGTCAGAAGAACAAAGTGTTGCAATATGAAATAAATGGTATTCTAAATGAGCATTAAAATCAAAGGATTTGGGGAAAATATATATATATATATATATATACAAATCATCCAAGGCAACTGAGCAGATTGAGAAAATAGTGAGAAACATAAACACATAGATATAGAAGCAGGAAAAAGCTTTTGGTCATTTAAACCCATATTGCCATTCAACATGATTGTGGCTGATCTTCTACCTCAATGATGTACTCCCATTCTTTTTCACATCCCTTGACACATTTAGTTTCTAGAAATATATCTATTTCCTTCTGATATATATTCAGAAATTTTGCTTCCATAGCCTCTGGGCTCAAGAATTCCAAAGATTCACCACCCTCTGAGTGATGACGTTTATATTCATCTTCCCTTGCTCCTACACTGAAAGCTTCTTGCAATGAAGGCAAACATACCATTTGTCTTCCTAAGTGCTTCTTATACTTGCATACCTTCTTTTACTGTTTCGTGTACAAAGACTCCAAGTCCTTTTGCACATCAAATTTCCTAATCTACATCATTAAACTAAATGTTCTGAGAAACATTAACTCTGATTTCTCTTCACAAATGCTGAGCTTTTCCAACAATTTCTGTTTTTGTTTCTGATTCACAGCATTTGCAGTTCTTCCAGTTTGCGTTTAAATAATATTCTGTCATTATATGTTTGCAACCAAACTAGATAACTTCACACATCCAAGATATATGCATCTGCCTTCCATTTACCTGCTCATTCAACTTGCCTTAAAAGCCCTAAAGCTCTTTATATCCTCCTCACCATTTAAAATCCAACTAGTTTCATGTCATCATAGAGTTATAGAGATGTACATCATGGAAACAGACCCTTTGGTCCAACCCGTCCATGCCGACCAGATATCCCAACCCAATCTAGTCCCACCTGCCAGCACCCAGCCCATATCCCTCCAACCCTTTCCTATTCATATACCCACCCAAATGCCTCTTAAATGTTGCAATTGTACCTGCCTCCACTACTTCCTCTGGCAGCTCATTCCATACACTTACCACCCTCTGTGTGAAAAAGTTGCCCCTTAGGTCTCTTCTATACCTTTCCCCTCTCACCCTAAACCTATGCCCTCTAGTTCTGGACTCCCCAACCCCAGGGAAAATACTTTGCCCCTCATAATTTTGTAAACCTCTATAAGGTCACCCCTCAGCCTCCGACGCTCCAGGGAAAACAGCCTCAGCCTGTTCAGCCTCTCCCTACAGCTCAAATCCTCCAACCCTGACAACATCCTTGTAAATCTTTTTCTGAACCCTTTCAAGTTTCACAACATTTTTCCGTTAGGAAGGAGACCCGAATTGCACGCAATATTCCAACAGTGGCCTAACCAATGTCCTGTACAGCTGCAACATAACTTCCCAACTCCTGTACTCAATACTCTGACCAATCCGCTAAAGCATACAGTGTCATTGGCTTCATCAATATAAAAGCTGAAAATGTGTTGCTGGAAAAGTGCAGCAGGTCAGGCAGCATCCAAGGAACAGGAGAATCGACGTTTCGGGCATAAGCACTTCTTCAGGAAAGAAGGGTTTATGCCCGAAACGTCGATTCTCCTGTTCCTTGGATGCTGCCTGACCTGCTGCGCTTTTCCAGCAACACATTTTCAGCTCTGATCTCCAGCATCTGCAGTCCTCACTTTCTCCTCCCTTCATCAATATAAAGACAAGGCTGAAGTATTTACATTCATTTTCAGACAGACGTGCTGATTAGAATATCCAAATCACCCTCCTACTGAGGTCCTCAGCAAAATAGATGCCAATCTCACTCTGCTCCTCATAATATGAAGAAATGACTGAAGGCACTGTTTACTGCAAAAATCACATTTGCTACTATATTCCAGTAATAATGCTGAAGACATGCGCTCCAGACCTAGCCCTGCTCCTACCCAAGCTGTTCTTGCACAGTTCCCAGACCTCCATCTACTTGACAATATGGACAATTTCCCAGGTAATTTCAGTCCACAGAAAGCAGGACAAATCTAATTTTACTAATTAACACCCTATTAGCCTACTGTTTGATCCACAAAATAACAGATTTCTGAGTGGCCTTATAGTCTTGGTCCAATCATTGACAAAAGAGCCGAATTCCAGAAGGGAGGGGAGAATGACAGACCTTGACAATCAAGGCTGCATTTGATTGAGTATAGCATAAAGTAGCCTTAGCCAAACTGGAGTCAGAGAATTAGTGGGAAAACTCTCCAGTGAGTTTGAGTCATACTTTGAACAAAGGCAACACAGTCAATAAAGTGTGGTGCTGGAAAAAGTACAGCAGGTTGGGAAAGTAGGACGGCTCAGTGGTTAGCACTGCTGCCTTACAGTGCCTGGGACCCAGGTTTGATTCTAGCCTCAGATGACTGTCTGTGTGGAGTTTGCACATTCTCCCTGGGTCTGTCTGGATTTCCTCTGGTGCTCCAGTTTCCTCCCACAGTACAAAGATGTGCAGGTTAGGTGAATTGGCCATGGTAAATTGTCCCTAGTGTTCAGGGATGAGTAGGTTAGGTGCATTAGTTTGAGGGAATGGGTCTGGGTGGTTTACTCTTTGGAGGGTCAGTGTGGACTTATTGGGCTGAAGGGCTGTTTCCACACTGTAGGGATTCTAATTAAAGAGGTCAGGCAGCATCTGCATAGCAAGCGAATCAATGTTCCGGGCATAAACCTTCATCAGGAAGGCATGATATTATTGGATGAAAGCGAGGACTGCAGATGCTGGAGATAAGAGTGTGGTGATGAAGGGCTTTTGCCCGAAATGTCGATTTTCCTGCTCCTCAGATGCTGCCTGACCTGTTGTGCTATTCCAGCACCACAGTCTCGACATATTATTATTGGATGTCAAGCATCTCTGTCAGAGTTCCTCGGAGTAGTGTCCTAGGCCCAACCATCTTCAGCAGCTTCATTAATGTCATTGTCCCCTTCAAAATGTGAGAAGCAGGGATGTTCACTGATTACACAATAGTCAGCAAAATTTGTCACTTCTCAGGCATTGAAGCTGTCCATATTCAAATTCAGTAGCACCAAGGAACACCTAGGCCTGGGCTAAAAAGTAGCAAGCAATTCATGTCACACAGAGATGGGGCAGATATTAAACAGGTATTTTGCATAACTATTTACTGTGGAAAATGACATGAAAGATATAGAATGTAAGGAAGTAGATGGTAACATCTTGAAAAATGTCCATATTACAGAGGAGGAAGTGATGGATGGCTTGAAATGCATAAAAGTGGATAAATCCCCAGGACCTGATCAGGTGTAACCTAGAAATCTGTGGGAAGCTAGGGAAGTGATTGCTGGGTCTCTTGCTGAGATATTTGTATCATCGATAGTCACAGGTGAGGTGCCAGAAGACTGGAGGTTGGCTAATGTGGTGCCACTGTTTAAGAAGGGTGGTAACGACAAGCCAGGGAACTATAGACCAGTGAGCCTAACGTTGGTGGTGGGCAAGTTGTTGGAGGGAATCCTGAGGGACAGGATGTACATGTATTTGCAAAGGCAAGGACTGAGTAGGGATAGTCAACGTGGATTTATGCGTGGGAAATCATGTCTCACAAATTTGATTGAGTTTTTTGAAGAAGTAATAAAGAGGAGTGATGAGGGCACAGCAGTAGATGTGATCCATATGGACTTTAGTAAGGCGTTCGACAAGGTTCCCCATAAGAGACTGGTTAGCAAGGTTAGTTCTCATAGAATACAGGGAGAATCCAAGGAGCAGGAAGATCTACGTTTCGGGCAGGAGCCTTCGGGAATTTGAGGGGCAGGAGCAGACTGAAGACGGATCGACCTGAGGATCTAAAATCTGGCCTTAGGCTGTTGTCAGGCGCAACCATTTTATGCTTTTTTTAGATTAGATTACTTAGATTAGATTACTTACAGTGTAGAAACAGGCCCTTCAGCTCAACAAGTCCACATCGACCCGCCGAAGCGCAACCCACCCAGCCCCACATTTACCCCTTTACCTAACACTACGGGCAATTTAGCATGGCCAATTCACCTAACCTGCACATTTTTGGATTGTGGGAGGAAACCAGAGCACCCGGAGGAAACCCTCGCAGACACGGGGAGAATGTGCAAACTCCACACAGAGAGTCGCCTGAGGCGGGAATTGAACCCGGGTCTCTGGCACTGTGAGGCAGCAGTGCTAACCACTGTGTGCTTTTATTAACCTCAAAATGGCTTCTTATGCAAAGTAACATAACAAAATGGCTTCAGGCTGCAAATTAACACTATGTTTAAAATGGTTTCTCACCCAGCTAAAGGCTACATTCCTCCCTTGCTGAACTAATCAATCAAAGATAAAGCAGAACAATGGACAGTTCACAGAATGGAATTAACTAAGCGAGATAGGACAAAACTAACCATCCAAGCTACCCTTGAAATGCAGGTGGAAAGAAAATGAGTGGGAAAGGAAATATCATGGGATTAACGTGCCACCCATTATGTTATTTTATTACACTTTATTGGATTCACTTTGCAATTAAGGCTGTACCATTTCTTAAGAAACATATAAAATCTGTCTTTGTTCCAAGTGAAATTGCACAGTTTCTCCAAGGAACACAGAAGCTGTTAACTAGGAAGTAGTAAATGCAGGTACAGTTGCAACCTTTAAGAGATATTTGGATAGGTACATGAATAGGAAAGGTTTAGAGGGACTTGGCAAATGCAGACAAGTGGGACTAGTTTAGTTTGGGAAATCTAGTCAACCTGGATGAGTTGGACTGAAGGGTCTGTTTCTGCACTGTATGACTCTAAATTTAGTGGCCGTGGTCAGTGAAACATTGTGAGCCGAAGGGCCTGTTCTGCGCTGTATTTTTCTATGTTCTAACTAGCCATTCGGATACAGAACTGGCTCAAAGGTAGAAGACAGAGGGTGGTGGTGGAGGGTTTTTCAGACTGGAGGCTTGTGGCCAGTAGAGTGCCACAAGGATCGGTGCTAGGTCCACTACTTTTCATCATTTACATAAATGATTTGGATGTGAGCATAAGAGGTTTGGTTGGTAAGTTTGCTGATGACACCAAAATTGAAGGTGTAGTGGATAGCGAAGAAGGTTACCTCAGATTACAATGGGATCTTGATCAGATGGGCCAATGGGCTGAGGAGTGGCAGATGGAGTTTAATTTAGATAAATGTGAGGTGCTTAATTTTAGGAAAGCAAATCTTCGCAGGACTTATACACTTAATGGTCAGGTCCGAGGGACTGTTGCTGAGCAGAGAGACCTTGGAGTGCAGGTTCATAGCTCCTTGAAAGTGACATCACAGGTAGATAGAATAGTGAAGGCGGCACTTGGTATGCTTTCCCTTATTGGTCAGAATATTGAGTACAGGCGTTGGGAGGTCATGCTGCAGCCTTACAGGACATTGGTTAGCCCACTGTTGGAATTTTGCATGCATTTCTGGTCTCCTTCCTATCAGAAAAATGTTGTGAAACTTGAAAGGGTTCAGAAAAGATTTATAAGGATGTTGGCAGGGTTGAAACTTTGAGCTATAGGAAGAGGTTGAATAGGCTAGGGCTGTTTTCCCTGGAGTGTCGGAGGCTGAGGGGTGACCTTATAGAGGTTTATAAAATCATGAGAGGCATGGATAGGATAAATAGACAAAGTCTTTTCCCTGGGGCGGGAGAATCCAGAACTACGGGACATAGGTTTAGGGTGAGAGGGGAAAGATATAAAAGAGACCTAAGGGGCAACGTTCTCACTCAGAGGGTGGTACGTGTATGGAATGAGCTGCCAGAGGAAGTAGTGGAGGCTGGTACAATTGCAACATTTAAAAGGCATCTGGATGGGTATATGAATAGGAAGGGGTTGGAGGGATATAGGCCAGGTGCTGGCAGGTGGGACTAGATTGGGTTGGGATATCTGGTCGGCATGAATGAGTTGGACCGAATGGTCTGTTTCTGTGCTGTACATCTCTATGACTCTAAGTCCCAGACAATGACCATCTCCAACAAGATAGAGTTCAAACATCGACCCTTGACATTCCTTTGTATTGCCATCACTGAATACTAAATACTGTAGCTACAAGAGCAGGGCAGAAGTTAGGAATATGCAGCAAATAACTTGCCTTCTGGCTCCTCAAAACCTGGCCACCATCCACAAAACACACATTAAGATCATGATGGAATACTTGCTTGGATGCAGCTCCAACAGTACCCATGACAGCATCCAGAGAAAGTAGCCCATTTGATTGGCACCACATCTACCACCTTCAACATTCACCTCCCCCACCTCAGATGCACAGTGACGCCAGTATATACCACCTACAATGTACACTGCAGTAACTCATCAATGCCCCACAGACAACGCCTTGCAAAATTATAACCTCTAACACCTAGAAGGGCAAACAGCAGGTGCATGACAGCCACTAACTTCAAGTTCTTCTCCAAATCACTCATCATCCTGATTTGGAAATAGATCATTGCTCCTTCACAGTTGCTGCCTCAAAATCCTCCTTACCTACTGTGGGTATCCCTATACCATGTGGACCACAGTGATTCAAGAAAGCAGCTTATTGCCAACTTCTCAAGGGCAACAGGGGATGATGAACAAATAAATAAAAATACATTTTTTGTGATTCTCTACTGTTTTGACCCTACACTTAACTCCCTTCCAGTATCAGAAGAATCTCTTGTTCCTAGCACCTCGCTTTACAGGAATCTACTACTTTCCCTTCCTCATTACCTTGGTGCCTGCACTTGTTTATTGCCACCTTTTTTTTTGGAAGACGCTTTGCCGCATGTTGAGTGAACTGCTAGAAATAAACAGTTGGGTGGGTTCACACGAAAAATAGGGCCGCCGCTATAAATTTATTTTCATAACTAAAGTATGCGGGGAAAAACCTCTAATGCAGCGCCGGCAGAGCGGCGATGGCAGGGTTTTGAGATGCGGACGCGCAGGGGTGAGGTTTGATGGTGACGGCATGAGCAGGAACCTCGGCGCTCGCCGTAGACCGGAGTCCAAGATGGCGGCCTCAATGTCAATGGCTCTGAATCGGATTCGTCTGGTCCGGCCTCTCCCTCGGTGTTTACTGAAACCGAACAGGTAAAGGCCTTCTCGCGCCATTTAACAGCCGTTATCCCGGGCTTTCTACCTGCGTTCATTTTAATACCCGGCTCATAGGTTTGTGGTGATGCTAATTTATCTCGGTTCTGAAGTGGCAGCCGAAGGGACGAGGAACCTTTTGTGCAGAAGTGACTTTGTCTCATTTTAAGTTAGGCTCAGCGCTCCGCCGCTGCTGTCGGTCCGTTGACCGGCCGAAGCTGCTCGCAGCTGCGAACCTACACTTACTTCGCTTCAGAAGACCCAGCAAAGTGGTGACTGAGTGACCCGGACAACGTGGGGAGGTTAAACATAATGTGCTTTCCCGGTCTTGGTAGCTCGGTACATAAGAGTGCGGCATTCTCCCTGACACACACACACAAAACCCAGATCACGAAACATTTTATTCTCAGTGAAAAGATGTAACGGACAAAATCAATGTCGGGGAATTTTGACCTCTGCAGTTTGTAGCTGCTCCTGCCAGGCGATGGTCATGATGGTCGCCTGTCTTGCGCCATCCTCTCAGATGCAAATATAATTAATTTGCAAATGTAACATCCGTCATCGACTTTGTCTCGTTCGGACCCCCAGTCCCTCCCGCTGCTCTCCACTTTGCTGACTGGAAAACATTTCTGTAGCTTTTCAGCTCGGATCAAATGGTTAAAATACGGACAATTTTTGTTCTCGGCGTCATGGCTAATCAAAATTTCTGAGACGTATACGAAAGTGCATTGAATGTAGCATTTTCAGATTTTTTTTTGTCCTTGATACAAGCATGACTTTTCTGATTGTTGACATATCCTTCAACTTCACATAATTATTAAATGTGTTCTCCATCCTTTCAACTTTTGCACGATATGTACCATCTTCTATTATCATATGTCTTAAATTCATAAGCTTATCTACTTGTCCTGTTGGAATATCATTCACTTCATTATCATTTTTGTTTCTTCTAATGTGTTACTTCTATCTACCCATTGGTTTTTGTGTTGTTTTGGTGATCAACCCATGTTTAGACTTCAAGATTTTACTTGATCTATGATATTTTGTAGGGCCTTTTCTGATCTTAAAGTAGTACTATCAGCATACAAGTTTAGTGTGAAAGCAATGTACCGCAAATGCTGAAAATCTGAAATAATCAAAGTCAGGTTGAAATTTTGCACACAGCTGGTAGGTTTATTCTCTGACATTTTGTGACCATGCTAGGAAATATCATCAGTGAGCCTTTTATGAAGCCTGGCAGTCTATCCCACTTGCTATTTGTGTGTCTTGGTCTGTTGTAGTGGGTAATATCACTTTTGGTTCTTTTTCTGCGAAGTTGGTAAATGGGGTCCAAATTGATATATTTGTTAATGGAGTTCTGGTTTGAATGCCAGGCCTTTAGGAATTCCCGTGTGTGTCTTTGTTTAGCCTATCCCAGGATGGATGTATTGTCCCAGTTGAACTGGTGCCCCTCTTCGTCTGTGTGTATGGATGCTAGTGATAGTTGGTCATGTCTTTTTGTGGCTAGTTGGTGCTCATCTATACTGGTGGCTAGTTTCCTATCCATCTATCCAATGTAATGTTTGTTGCATTCCTTGCAGGATATTTTGTATATGAAGTTCATTCTGCTGGTTGTTGCTACGAGGTCCCTTAAATTCATCAGGAGCTGTTTCAGTGCGGTGTTAGGTTTGTGGGCTACTATGATACCTAGAGTCCAGAGTAGTCTGGTCCTCATTTCCGAGATGTCTTTAACATATGGCAGGGTGGCTAGAGTCTCTGGGCATGTTGTGTCTTCTTGTTTAGGCCTGTTGTGTAGGAAACGGCAGACTGCACTTCTCGGGTACCCATTGCTCCTGAATAGTTTGTATAGGTGTTTTTTCTCGGCTTCTTGTAGCTCCTGGGTGCCGCGATGTGTTGCGGCTCATTTAAATAATGTCCTAATGCAGCTCTATTTGCGGGTATTGGGATGATTGTTCCTGAAGTTGAGTATCTGGTCAATGTGTGTCGCCTTCCTGTAGATGCTGATCTGCAGCTCTCCACTGGCTTTTTGTTCCATTGTGAAGTCTAGGAAGGGGAATCTGTTGTTCGCTTCCTCTTTGCTAAACTTTATACCAGTAAGGATGTCGTTTATGTTTTTGTAGGTTTCTTCTAATTTATTCCATTTTGTGATGACAAAGGTGTCATTCATATAGCAGACAGAAAGTTTGGGCTAGATCGTGGCAAGGCTGTTTGTTCTAACCTCTGCATAACTGCCTCTGCGAAGAGTTCTAATATTGATGTTCCCATAGTTGTTTTGTTGATTTCTTTGTCGATCTTGTTGTTGAAGGTGAAGTAGGTTGTGAGGCACAGGTCTACTCATTTGTGGATGTTGTCCTTACTGATGGAGTTGATGCTGTCAGGTGTTTGTGTCCTTGGTTTGTCTAGCAGTGAGGCCAGCGTTTCTTTGGCTAGGGTGATGTTTATTGATGTGAATAGGGCTGTCATATCGAAGGAAGCCATCACCTCGTCATCATCCACCTTGATACCTTTATTGATGTTAAGGAATTCCTGGGTGGAGTGGATGGAATGGCTTAAGTCTTCTACTTGGTGTTTCAGTTTGCGTTGCAGTTCCTTTGCAAGTCTGTATGTCGGTGTACCAGGAAGTGAAACTGAGTCTGAGATGGTCCCCTTGTTTATATACCTTTGATAATCCATAGAAACAGGGCGTATTGGATCCTTCATATTTCATTCTTTGGAGGTCTGCCTTAGAGTCATAGAGATGTACAGCACGGAAACGGACCCTTCTGTCCAACTTGTCCACGCCGACCAGATATCCCAACCTAATCTAGTCCCACTTACCAGCACCCGGCCCATATCCCTCCAAACCCTTCCTATTCATATACTCTTCCAGAAGCCTTTTAAATGTAGCATTGTACTAGCCTCCACCACTTCCTCTGGCAGGTCATTCCATATACGTACCACCCTCTGCTTGAAAACATTGCCCCTTAAGTCTCTTTTATATCTTTCTCCTATCACCCTGAACCTATGCCCTGTAGTTCTGGACTCTCCCACCCCAGGGAAGAGACTTAGTCTATTTATCCTATCCATGCCCATCGTGATTTTATAAACCTCTGTTATGGACTAGGCCAGACCACTCTAAACATTCTTGAGCAGGCAACCCAGACCATAGCATTTGTTTCTGTAAATGTACCGGTTTGAAAGGATATTGGAGTGGGAGAAGGAGGATCCATTTGTTGTGGTCCACATTGACACTAACAACATGGGCAAGGCTAGGAAGGAGGACCTGTTTGGGGATTATCAAGCACTAGGAAGAAAATTGAAGAACAGGTCCTCAAGAGTCATAATATCTGGATTACTGTCTGAGCCAAGTGCTATTTGGCATAGGGATAAGAAAATTAGGGAAGTAAACACGTGGCCAAGAGATTGGTGTGGGAAAGAGGGATTCCATTTCATGGGACTTTGGCATCAGTTGACATAAAAAATCACTGGAGTCAGGGAAGGTCCCAGATGATTGGAAAATTGCTGTTGTAAACGCCTTGTTCAAGGAAGGATCAAGACAAAAGATGGAAAATTATAGGCCAATTAGCCTAACCTCAGTTGTCAGTAAAATTCTAGAATCCACATTAAGGATGAGGTTTCTAAATGCTTGGAAGTGTAGGGTCAGATTAGAACAAGTCAGCATGGATTTAGTAAGGGGATGTCATGCCTGACAAACCTGCTAGAGTTCTTTGAGTAGGTAGACCAGGGAAGCCCAGTGGATCTTATCTATCTAGACTTCCAATGGACCTTTGATCAGGTGCCTCACAGGAGGCTGCCGAGTAAGGTGAGTGCCCATGGTGTTCGAGGTGAGCGCCCATGGTGTTCGAGGTGAGCTACTGGCATGGATTGGGGATTGGCTGTCTGACAGAAGGCAGAGAGTTGGAATAAAAGGTTCTTTTCGGAATGGCAGCTATAGCAAGTGGTGTCCCACAGGGTTCAGTGTTGGAGCCACAGTTGTTCACTTTAATATATTAATCATCTGGATGAAGGGACTGAGGGTATTCTGGTGAAGCTCACCGATGATGTGAAGTTCAGCGGACAGGCAGGTAGTTCTGAGGAGGTGGGGAGGTTGCAGAAAGATTTAGACCGTTTAGGAGAGTGGTCCAGGAATTCGCTGATGAAATTCAGGTCTTGCACTTTGGAAAAACGAATACAGGTATGGACTATTTTTTAAGCAGTGAGAAAATTCATAAAGCAAAAGTACAAAGTGATCTGGGAATGCTAGTCCAGGATTCTCGAAAGGCTAACTTGCAGATTGAGTCCGTGATTAAGAAAGCAAATGTAATATTGTCATTTGTCTCAAGATGGCTGCAATATAAAAGCAGCGACGTGCTTCTGAGACTTTATAAGGCTCTAGTTAGTTCCATTTAGAATTCTGTGTCCAATTTTGGGTCCCACACCTCAGGAAGGACATACTGCACTGGAGCGTGTCCAGCAGCGATTCACATGGATGATCCCTGGAATGGTAGGCATAATGTATGGTGATTGGCTGAGGATCCTGGGATTGTATTCATTAGAATTTAGAAGGTTGAATGAGATCTAACAGAAACTTGCAAGATAGTGCATGGTTTAGAAAGGGTGGACACTGGGAAGTTGTTTCCGTTAGGCAGGAAAACTAGAATCTGTGGGCACAACCTTAAAATTAGAGAGGGTCAATTTAGAATGTAAATGAGGAGACATTTCTTCAGTCAGAGAGTAGTGGGCCTGTGGAATTTATTCCCACAGAGCACAGTGGAGGTCGGGTGTCTTCAAGGTAGAGATTGATAAAGTCTTAAGGAATTAAGGGCTACGGGGAGAGTGCGAGCAAGTGGAATTGAAATGCCCACCAGTCATGATTAAATGGCGGAGTGGACTCGATAAGCCGAATGGCCTTGCTTCCACTCCTATGACTCATGGTCTTATGCTCAAAGTGTACAGTGAGAATTACCCAGAGTAAGTTAGCTAGGTTGACTACTAGGTTTTAAAACAGACAGAAATTTATTCACAAGATTACACAATGAAACACAAAAACAGAATAAAGAATCTCTACAGAACTCAGTCTATCCAAACTAGACTTGATTATGCTGTTCCATATATACCCAACAATAATCAAACACCCTTAAAAACAGTTAAAAAATGGAACAGATGTTTACAGCTTGAAGTTAGAAGGGCAGAAAGAGAGAGTGCCTGTTTCCACACAGCTGAACGCCTGACTGGTTCTGGACTGAACCGCTCAGCTAGAGAGCAGACCACCCCCCTCCCATCATTTTACAGCTCAAAACATGACCACTTTGGCCTGAAGTCTCATCTGTTTACATATAAACAAAAAGGCTTCTCAATACCCTTTAATCTGGATGTAGGTTTGCTCGCTAAATTGGCAGGTTCAGTTTCAGACGATTTGTCACCATACTAGGTTACATCTTCAGTGAGCCTCTGGACAAAACTTTGGCCAGAGGCTCACTGAAGGTGTTACCTAGTTTGGTGACGAAACATCTGAAAATGAACCTTCCAGCTCAGCGAGCAAACCTACACCCAGAACCTCAATCTGAGCTACAAATCTTCTGAAAACTTGCTAACCCTTTAATCTCTATACCAAACTACTCTAATTGGAACCTGGACTGTTTACGACCCCTCTGAAAAAAATCAAGGACTCTGTGTTTTTGAGAAAAGGAACAGCTTTTCGAGAAAAAAGGGGACCAGCTTTGTGACATTTCTATAAGGTCAATCCCTCAGCCTCTGATGCTCCAGGGAAAATAGCCCCAGCTATTCTACCTCTCCCCATAACTCAAGTCCTCCAACTCTGGCAGCATCCTTGAAAATCTTTTCTGAACCCTTTCAAGTTTCACAACATCCTTCCAATAGAAAGGAGACCAGAAATGAATGCAATATTGCAAAAATGGCGTAAATAATGTCCTGTACAGCCGCAACATGACCTCCCAACTCCTGTACTCAATACTCTGACTAATAAAGGAAAGCATATCAAACGCTGCCTTCACTATCCTTTCTACCTGCGACTCTACTTTCAAGGAGCTATGAACCTACACTCCAAGGTCTCTTTGTTCAGCAACACTCCCTAGGATGTTACCACTAAGTGTATAAGTCCTGCTAAGATTTGCTTTCCCAAAATGCAGCACCTTGCATTTATCTGAATTAAACTCCATCTGCCACCTCTCAGCCCATTGGCCCATCTGATCAAGATCCCGTTGTAATCTGAGGTAACTTTCTTCATTGTCCACTACACGTTCAATTTTGTTGTCATCAGCAAACTTACTAACGATATCTCTCATGCTCATATCCAAATCATTTACATAAATGACTAAAAGTAGTGGACCCAGCAATGAATCTTGTGGCACTCCACTGGTCACAGGCCTCCAGTCTGAAAAACAACCCTTCACCAGAACCCTCTGTCTTCTACCTTTGAGCCAGTTCTTTATCCAAATGGCTAGTTCTCCCTACATTCCATGAGATCTAACCTTGCTCAATCCTATGGGGAACCTTGTCAAACACCTTACTGAAATTCATAGAGATCATATCTACCGCTCTGCCCTCATCAATCCTCTTTTGTTAGTTCTTCAAAAAACTCAATCAAGTTCGTGAGACATGATTTCCCATACATAAAGCCATGTTGACTATCCCTAATCAGTCCTTGCCTTTCCAAATACATGTACATCCTGTCCCTCAGGATTCCCTCCAACAACCTGCCCACCACCGACGTCAGTCTCACTGGATTGTTGTTCTCTGGCTTGTCCTGACCACCCTTTTTAAACAGTGGCACCACGTTAGCTAAACTCAAATCTTCCGGCGCCTTACCTGTGACTATCGATGATACGAATATCTCAACAAGAGGCCCAGCAATCACTTCCCTAGCTTCCCACAGAGTTTTGGTACACCTGATCAGGTTTTGGGGATTTATCTACTTTTATACGTTTCAAGACATCCAGCGATTTGATTTAACACTGGTTAATATTTGTCCAAAAGGAAAAGATCTGCAGCGGGTCACATATGGATCTTACAAAGTAGTTCTGTTGTACAAACGGAACAAAATATCCTTTCTAATTCTCTGACACTTCATTTGTCATTTAAACTCGTGTTATGTTTAACAGCAGTATTCCCAACATTTTCATGTTTTGTTAATTTCACCTTGCATTCCATGAGCATCTCAACTATGTAACTGGTTTTTGTATTGACTGCACATCTGTTTTCCATGGTTTGTAGCAAGGTAGCAGCCTGGCACCAAATGAGAGGCGTTTGAAATTCCAGTTATTTTTCATTCATTCATGGGATGTGGATGTCTTTGGCTGGGCCAGTATTTATTAGCTATCTCTCATTGCCCAGAGGGCAGTTGAGAGTTTACCACATTGCTGTGGGTATGCAGTCGCACACAGGCCATGTAAGGGATGGCTGGTTTCCTTCCCTAAAGGACACTACTTTTCATCACTTATATAAATGATTTGGATGTGAGCATAAGAGGTATAGTTAGTAAGTTTGCAGATGGCACCAAAATTGGAGGTGTAGTGGACAGCGAAGAAGGTTACCACAGATTACAATGGGATCTTGCCCAGATGGGCCAATGGGCTGAGAAGTGGCAGATGGAGTTTAATTTAGATAAATGTGAGGTGCTGCATTTTGGGAAAGCCAATCTTAACAGGACTTATACACTTAATGGTAAGATCCTGAGGAGTATTGCTGTTCAAAGAGACCTTGGAATACAGGTTCGTAGCTCCTTGAAAGTATAGTCGCAGTTAGATAGGATAGTGAAGGCGGCATTTGCTATGCTTTCCTTTATCGGTCAGAGTATGGAGTACAGGCATTAGGAGGTCATGTTGCGGCTGTACAGGACATTGGTTAGGCCACTGTTGGAAAATTGTGTGCAGTTCTGGTCTCCTTCCTATCGGAAAGATGTTGTGAAACTTGAAAGGGTTCAGAAAAGATTTACAAGGGTGTTGCCTGGGTTGGAAGATTTGATCTAGAGGGAGAGGCTGAACATGCTGGGGCTGTTTTCCCTGGAGTGTAGGAGGCTGAGGGGTGACTTTATAGAGGTTTATAAAATCATAAGGGTAGAATAAAGAGACAAAGTCTCTTCTCTGGGGTGGGGGAGACCAGAACTAGAGGGCATAGGTTTAGGGTGGGGGGAAAGATATAAAAGAGACCTAAGGGGCAACGTTTTCACACAGAGGGTGGTGTGTGTATGGAATGAGCTGCCAGAGGAAGTGGTGGAGGCTAGTACAATTGCAAAATTTAAAAAGGCACCTAGATGGGTATATGAATAGGAAGAGTTTGGAAGGAGATGAGCCAGGTGCCAGCAGGTGGGACTAGATTGGGTTGGGATATCTGGTCGACATGGACCGTGCTGTACATCTCTATGACTCTAAGTGATACTCACTGATGGTGTTACCTAGCATGCTGACGAAAGGTCTGAGAACAAATCTACTAGCTCAGCAAACCAACTTACAACCTGACCTACAAATCTTCTCCAAAACTGCAAACACATATGGGCGCAATATGCTCAAATTAGCCCGAAGATGGGAAACCAACGCCATCCGGATCAGTGCCACCCGCCAACAACTGTACTTCATGCACGAATGCCTCAGGAAACAGGTACTACCACGATGTGTCAAATATAAACCACTTCTCAATACCCCACAAGGCAGAAGAACAGAACAGCTGCAGGATGCTACAAGAAATGATAAATGATGCCAACAACTGACTCCACAAATAGAAATAAGAAATTTTGTGCCAAAAAAACTCTGTACACTAATGAGACTGACCATGAATGGACAAGTACGCTAGAATGAATCATCAATACAAAACAACAGTGGACCAAGACAAAGAAAAGTCTAGCCCTACAAGAAAGCCTACTCAAGCTTACACATAGCAATAACAGGGGCAATTCAGAGACTTGGATAAAGAACCTGTCAGACTGACCGCTCACAGACACGGAAAAAGCCGTCCTAGTGTGAGGGATGAACTTCAACCATAGGGATGCAGACAAAATGACTTTCTAGCAGCACTGGAATCCACCCCGAAAGACAACGGACTTACGGAAGTAATCCAGCAGGCCATCAGGCAGACTACAGCACCAACACGAAGCAGAAAGAAAGAAGGGAATACCAACACACTGGAAAGGAAAGCCCTGGGAAGGACTCAGAAAAGGCAGATATATTGTAGTCCTACCAGCAGACAAAGGGTGCATGACCGTTGTCCTGAACAGAACACAATACACTGAAAAAGCAAATACACTATTCGCAGATACCGACACCTACCAACAGGTGCTAATGGACTCGACTCCAAGCTAATAAGTCATATTACAGCGTACTTAAAGAAACTTCACAAGACAGGTGAAATTAACAAGATCTCTTCTGGGACAGAAGTGACCTGTACAAGAAGGACAGATTGCACCTGAATTGGAAGGAGACGAATATACCGACAGGGAGATTTGCTCGAGAGGCTTTAAACTAGTAAGGGTGGTGAGGCGGTGGTGGGGAGAGCGGGGGGGGGGGGGGGGGGAACATGGCTCAGGGATTGACAGGACTGGAAGCTTAATGATCCAGGATACAAATGGTACATGAAGGACAGAAAGGGAGGTAAGAGAGGAGGGGGTGTAGTTTTTTACACTCACTTGTATCCATACACGCAAACGAAGAGGGGCATTAGTTCGACTGGGACAGGCTAAACAAAGTCACGCAAGGGAATTCCTAGAGGCCTGGCGTTCAAACTGAAACTCCATTAACAAACATCGATTTGGACCCCATTATCCAACTTCTCAGAAAAAGAACCAGAAGTGATATCACCCACTACAACAGACCAATACACACACACATAACAAGCAGGATAGACCACCAGCACTTCATCGGAGGCTCATTGATGACGTTACCTAGCATGGTAACAAAACGTCTGAGAACAAATCTGTCAGCTCAGCGAGCAAACTTACAACCTGATCCACAACCTGAGCTACAAATCTTCTCCAAAATCACATAGACAGAAAGTGCTGGAGAAACTCAGCAAATCTGGCAGCATCTGCAGTGAGGAAGAAGCAAAGTAAGTGTTGAATCCAGTTTGACATTTTGTCTGAGCAGTTTGTTTTTATCGTAAATTTGTTATGTTCTTCCCTCAGTTATTACCATTGAAGTACATCAGAATCTCTGAATATTTGTTCTTTGTATAGATTGAAATATTTTTGGTGACAGTGTAGCCTGTCGTACTCCTCCTCTTCTAGCTTTAGGACCTATTTGGTCCCAGTGTAGGCTTTGGATGAATCTTACATATTTACTGCCAATTTCACATTTCAGTCACGTGTGTTAGCTTTTGGTGATGAGCTCAATTGAAAAATTTTCATGGTCTCTGTCGTATAGGTATATGTCTTGGATCGGAAAGTAACATTGTGCAAGCTACTGGAGAACTTTTGTAGTAGACAGGTTGGAATTTGTGAAGCAATGAGAAACACATTGTCCTGCAGCATACAGATACAGTTACACAGTGCTTTCTGGCTAATAATCACCGATGCGCTTTGCCAATATAGATATTTTAATAGATGCGTAGAGAGCATCTAAGTTTTCTTATCAGCAGATGTGTCTATTCAATTGCGTATCCACTTGATTCATTTGTTTATGTCTTTTTTGTGAATCAGGAGATCTTGGGTTCAAGCACAGTTTCGAAGCTTTGAAATGTTTCTGGTACAGTACATTATGAAAGATGTTACTTTGGATAAGATATAAAACCAAGACAATTTTCTGCCTACAGTAAGTCTTCACTTAAAGTTGTCTTTGTATTCTTGGCAACTGCGACTTTAAATGAAAGATCGATTTCCATAAGAATCAATGTTAAAAATCGAGTTGAGTTCTTAAGGGTCGTCTTTAATGAAAAATTTCTGTGGTCGCAGGTCGGCAAGATAGTGAAGAAGGTGTTTGGTATGCCTGCTTTTATTTGCTAGTGCATTGAGTACAGGAGTTGGGAGGTCATGTTGGGCTCGCACAGGACATTGGTGAGGCCACTATTGAATTACTGTGTTCAGTTCTGGTCTCCCTGCTATAAGAAGGCTGTTGTGAAACTTGGAAGCATTTAGAAGAGATTTACAAGGATGTTGCCAAGGTTGGAAGGTTTGAACCATAGGGAGAGACTGAACAGGCTGGGGCTATTTTCCCTAGAGTGTTGGAGGCTGAGGATTTTCCTTATAGAGGGTTTATAAAATCATAGCGGCATGGATAGGATGAATAGCCAAGATCTTTTCCTCAGGTTAGGGGAGTTCAAAACTAGAGGGCATACGTTTAAGGTGAGAGGGGAAAGATTTAAAAGGGACAACTTAGGAAATGATTAAGGCTGTTAGAATTACTACATTTAAAGAGTATATGAATAAAAAGGGTTTAGAGTGATATGGGTCAAATGTTGGCAAATGGGATTAGAGTCATTTAGGATATCTGGTTGGCATGGACGAATTGGACCGTAGAGTCTGTTTCCATGCTGTGTAGCTCTATGACTCGGAGTCATGACATTTAAAATTGTTAAATTTCAACATTGCTCAATGAATTAGCTTATACACTAAAATGGTGTCAGACTGGGCTGCATGCGACCACCACCATTCTTCAGCATTTTTCTAGAACGCCGGCCAGGGAAAACATTAACTTTACATCTGGTCTGTTTAACCCTCTCGGTATTTTATATGTTTCTAAACTTCAGTGAATACAGGCCTAGTCAAACTAATCGCTCCTCAGAGCAAACCCAGCAATCAACCAGTTGAATTCTTTGCATTTCCTCAATAACAAGTGTGTATTTTCTTGGGTCAGGAGACCAAAGCTGCAAGCAATACTACAAGTGTGTTCTCTCCAAGGTCCTGTACAGCTGTAGTAAGATTTTCCTGCTCCAACACTCGAAACCTCTTGCGATGAAGTTCGGCATACTATTTATCTTCCTACCTGCTTGCTACGCATCAATGTTTCCCAATCCATCATCATTTAAATAATACTCTGCAATTCTGTTTTCCACACTAACCATGGATCTGCCATTCATTTGTCCATGAACTCAACTCATCTAAATCAACTAGTTCCTTACATCCTCCTTAGCACTCACAGTTCCAAATAGTTTTGTCATCAGCAGATTTGGAAATAATATATTGTATTCCGCTGTCCAGTTCATTGTAAATATTAACAATAGCTGCAGGTGTTCTTATCCCTGCAGTACTGCTCTTTTGCTACTTTTTCTAGCAACTTCATATGACTCCTTATCGGATCTAATACTGTCTTGAATTCTTTTTTGCCGGTTATGATTGGGCCACTCTTCCCATTTTGTCCTTTCAATGAGAAGATTAGATTAGATTAGATTAGATTAGATTAGATTACTTACAGTGTGGAAACAGGCCCTTCGGCCCAACAAGTCCACACCGCCCCGCCGAAGCGCAACCTACCCATACCCCTACATTTACCCCTTACCTAACACTACGGGCAATTTAGCATGGCCAATTCACCTGACCTGCACATCTTTGGATGTGGGAGGAAACCAGAGCACCCGGAGGAAACCCACGCAGACACGGGGAGAACGTGCAAACTCCACAAAGTCAGTCGCCTGAGGCGGGAATTGAACCCGGGTCTCTGGCGCTGTGAGGCAGCAGTGCTAACCACTGTGCCACCGTGCCGCCCATATTGGGCAAAGACTTGGCAGATAGAATGTATTGTGAGGAAATGAATTTTGCCTAGAAGAGATGTTTATTATTTAAGTAGGGAAAACAGTAGAAAGCTGCAGCACCAAGGAGTTTGGGTGCTTTTTCTGTGGATCACAAAATATTAGATCCACATTCACAAATAGGGAAGGTAAATGGGCTGTTGGCCTTTAATTTTACAGAATGGAGTAAAATATATTTCCTCATTTCTGAAGAATGGCTTATGCCCGAAAGATCGATTCTCCTGTTCCTTGGATGCTGCCTGACCTGCTGCGCTTTTCCAGCAACACATTTTCAGCTCTGATCTCCAGCATCTGCAGCCCTCACTTTCCCCCTAAAATATATTGAAGTCTGACTAAAAGTATATGATAAAACTGTACAGTTGCCAACCACAGTTAGAATGCAGTCCATTTATCAAAGCAACAAGAGGTAGAAAACATTAGTGAAAGTTGTCCATAGATCTCAAAACAATTGTGGTAAGTTAGTTGTGGTAAGTTGGCGTGAAATGGAAATGCAAGATACATGCAACAAAGATACTACAGTAATCAAAGTGACTTTAATTTACATAGTAACTGGACAAACCATGTTAGTAATGATCCTATGACAGATAAGTTCCTGAAGACTATGTGCAAAAGTTTTTTAAACCATTATGTTGAGTAACTAACCAGGAAACTGACTGTTCTAGGTTTGGATTTGTGAAATGAGACTGGGTTAATTAATAACCTTGTTGCAAGAGGTCCTTCAGGAAACCGTGACCAAACAAAATGGCATTCTTCATTTGAATAGAACTTGAAGTACTCTGGTCCAATTTGAAACTCGGGTCCTAAATCTAAGGGAATTAAGAAATTAGGAAGAGCGAGTTATTTGCAATAGACTGGGTAACTTAATTAAAATGCATGACAGCAGATAGGCAATGGTTAATATTTAAGGAATGAATGAATGTATGCATGCATTTCAGCAATTATCGTAAGACCATGAGGCAACTGTGGGAGCAAAGTGCATCAGAAAAGACAAGTCTAAAGTTGTTTTATCTGAATGCATAGAGCATTTGCAATATGATAGATGAATTGTCAGTGCAAATAGTTGTGATTGGATACAATGTAATTGCGATTCCAGAGATTTGGATGTTGGTTGACCAAAGCTGGGAATTGAACATCCAAGGATATTCAGGCATCAGGAAAGACAGGCAAAAAGGTAAAGGTGGTGAGGTGGCATAGTTAAAGGATAAAATCAGTGCAATAATGAGAAAAAAGGATATTGGTGCAGAAAGTATTAGGATGCGTAGAATCATTGTGTGTTCTGTACCTGTGTGAAGGAAGGGGAGGATTCCACATGCTTTCTTAACCACCTTTTTGACTTGATTTGCTATTTGGAATTTGTGGGTATTTCCTCCAAGGTCAGTCAGTTCCTGTACACCTCTCAGTGCTCCAATTAATTAGTATTTCTTTGCTTTTTTTGACCTTTTTGAGATGCATCAAACCACATTTTTCAATTGTTAACCACCTTACCAGTTCATTGATATATTCCTGTAGTCCAAGGCTATATTCTGTCATACTGAGAATGTTTATGCTGTCCACAAATTTCTTCTTCATGCTCTCTATGTCCAATTATGTTTATATATCACAAAGCTTAGAGGACCCAGCATTGCAGAATGCCATAGGAAACAATTTTCCAGTCTCACAGAACATCCATCACAATGCCTTGTTCCTACCACTTAGCCAATTATATCCAGTTTGCAACATTCACCTGGATCCCATGAAATTTTATATTCAACCATTTGGAAAAATGTTGGAATCAATTATTAAGGAAGTAATAGCAGATTTGGGAAATCATAATCTAATCAAGCAGAGTCAGCATGGCTTCACAAAAGGGAAACCAAATCTGACTAATTTATTATAGTTATTCAAGGAAATGGGTAGAAGAGAACCAGTAAATGTATTGTATTTAGACTTGCAGAAGGTGTTCAACAAGGTACCTCAAGGTTAAAATAACATTTCTTGGTGTTGGAGGTAGTACATTGGCTTGGATGGAGAATTGGGTAATGGGCAGGAAATATCAAGCGGGGGTAAGGGGTTGTTTTGCAGTTTGGCAAATTGTAATAAGTGGGATTCCACAGGGAATGGAATAACAACTGTTAATAATATGTGCTAATGTTTTTGAGGAAGGAAGTGAATATATTCTAGCCAAATTTGCAGATTAAAAATAATGTTGGAAAGGCAAGTTGCCAAAGGAATACAAACCGTCTACAGAGAGATATTGGTATGTCAAGTAAATGGACTATTAATGTGGGAACATGTGAAGTTCGTTTTGGAAGCGAGAATAAATTTGCAGAAAGCTGCACCATAAAGGGACTTAAGAGTACTTATGCATGAAACATGGAATAATAGTACAGGGTGCAGCAGGTAATCAGGAAGGCTCATGTACTGTAAACCTTTATTTGAATGAGATTGGAGTATAAGAAGGAAGTCTTTCTACTACTGTACAAGATGCTGGTGAGACCACATCTGGGGTATTGTGAGCAGTTTTGGATCCCTTATTTGAGGAAGGACATCATTTCATTGGAGGCAGTTCAGAGAAGGTTCACTAGGATGATCCCTGATATCGAGAGATTATCTTATGAACAAAAATAAGTGGACTTATGAACAAGTTGGAAATCTCCTCACCACCACCACCATCCCGGGATATATCCTATCCCAGGATATATACAATGTCTACATGAACTTAAGTAAAGTGTTTGGCTAGGTTTCACATAGTAGTCTAATTAGTAGAATTAGATCACGTGGGATTCAAAGAGAGCTTGTTAATTGGATACAAAATTGGCTTGATGGTAGAACACAGTGGTGGTGGAGGGTTTTTTTTTTAGATTGGAGACCTATGACCAGTGGTATTTCGCAGAAACTCCTGCTGGCTTCACTTCTGTTTGTTCATTAATATATAAACAATGTGGATGAGAATATAAGAGGCATGGTTAGTAAGTTTGCTGATGACACCAAAATTGGTGGTATAGTTGACTGTGAAGAAGGTTATCCAAGATCACAAAGATGTCTTGATTAATTGGGCCAATGGGCTGAGGAGTAGCAGATAGAGTTTAAGTTGGATAAATGCGAGGTGTTGCATTTTGGTAAAACAACAAGGACAGGACTTTAACAGTTAATTATAGGGTCCTGGGGAGTGTTGTTGAACAGAGACCTAGGGGTTCAGGTATGTAGTTCTTTAAAAATTGCATTGCAGGTAGATAGGATGGTTAAGGAGGTGTTTAGCACATTTGCCTTTATTGCTTAGACCACTGAACATAAGAATTGGGATGTCATGTTGAGGTCATACAGAACGTTGGTGAGGCCACTTTAAATACTGTGTACAGTTCTGGTCACCCTGCTATAGGAAGGATATTATTAAATTTGAGAGAGTTCAAAAGGGAAAGGATTTACCTGGATATTGCCAGGACTGGAGTGCTTGAGTTTTTAGAATAGGCTGGAATGTACAAAGTTGAGGGGTGACTTTATAGAGGTTTATCAAATCATGAGGAACAGATAAGGTGAATAGCAAAGGTCTTTTCCCGAGGGTAAGTGAGTTTAAAACAAGAGGGCATATTTTTAAGGTGAGAGGAGAAAGATTTAAAAGAGACCTGAGGGGCAACATTTTCACACGAGAGGATATATGATATGTGGAACAAACTGCCAGAGGATGTGGTGGTTGCGGGTATGGTTACAACATTTCAAATGCATTTAGTATAGTACATGAACAGGAAAGGTTTAAAGAGATATGGCCTAAATGCAGGCAAATGGGGCTAGTTTAGTTTGGGAAACTCGGCCGGTACAGCTGAGTTGCACCAAAGGGTCTGTTCCTGTGCTGCGTGACTCTATGATTCTTTAAGACACCATCTATCTACTGTCCCTTGACATTCATGCCTCAACACTGAATTCTCCACTAGCAACATCCTTAGGATTACCATTGATCAGAAATGGACTTGCCACATAAACACAGTGGCTACAAGAGCAGGTCAGAAGCAAGGAATATTGTGATAACTCATCTCCCCAAAGCCAGTCCATCACTTACAAGGTAGAAGTCAAGACTGTGATAGAATACAGTCCACTTGTTTGCAGTCCAGCTTGACACCATCCAGGACAAAGCAGCTCGCTTGATTGGCCCAACATCCACTCCCTCCACTACCTAACGCTTCATACCAGCACCATGTATGAGATACAAGATGCACTGCAGAAATTCATCAATGTTCCTTAGATAGCCCCTTCCAAATCCATGACCACTTCCATCTAGAAGGACAAAGGCAGCTGATACATGGGAACGCTACCACCTGCAAGTTCCTCTCCAAACCACACTCAACCTTGACTTGGAAATTTATTGCCGTTTGTTCAGTGTCAACAGGTCAAAATCCTGGAATTTCCTCCCTAACAGCATTGTGGGTCAACCCACTGCAGGTGGACTGCAACGGTTCAAGGTGACAGTTCACCACCTTCTCAAGGGCAATTGGGGACAGGCAATAAAAAAAGTTGCCTCACATTGCCATGCAGCTTCAGGCTTAAAGGTTAAACAGAAACAATTCAAAACATGTATTTTTAAATTCCTGTATTTTACTGTCCTGCAGTATTCCTTTTCTAACAACACTCCATGTAACAATAATTTCATCAGAACTTCCCCTTTCATCTTCAGCTGTCATTAATTTATACCCTGTATTTCGTGACTGTGGCATTTACTTGGTCAAAATACTTGAGTTCCAGTTTCACAGGATCATTTGTTACATTCCTGGCTCTTACTTTATAATGCTATCATTTATTTTCAGACCACGGTATCTTAAAAATCTTTGCCTGTCACTCTGTCTATGTGGAGGACTTATCACCTTTATTTTATGGTTGCTCAGAAACTCCATGTTGTTGAACATCTTTTATGGTTGCTAACCTTCATTTAACTCCTTTGTTGCATTGAGCACTTGATAGACTGCAAAAGTAAACAACTTTACTTGCTTACTCTATTTCTATATTATTCATTCTAAGGTCAGGTTTTGATAGATAGCTTTACTTTGTGATTATCATTGATGTGATTGTTTTAGGATTTACTTAGGCCCAGAGTCTGGCATTTCTCTGCCTTCTGAAGTATGTCATGCAATGTTTCTTGTATTTACAATCAGTGATGTAGCATTGGCATTGTTTAACAACCCAATGAATGTCAATTTTCTGTGTCAAGCCAGATTGTGTTCCATTGTATAAGTGCCACATAATTTCTTAAATATTTAAGCGCACAAAACACAGCATTCCAATTTGGCTGAATGTTTAATTGTGTGATAAGGAAAGAAACAAATCAGTGCTGCTAGATGATACCACACTAAAAGTAAAACCTATGCCAAACCACTACCTGTATTCTTAAGCTGTCAATGAAAATTTGTTCACAAACTTGGCTGTGAAGAATTTTATTAGATATTGTCAATGACTATAGATCTACAAGTTCTCTTTGCGATCAATCAGTTATTAGTGAAATTCAACAGATTAATTACTGTAGATCATAGTGAGTTGAGCCATTCTCTAAAACAACTCCATTTTTCATCCCTAAAAATCATGATTTTATATTTGCTGAACACATAAGTTGATTTCTTGTCCCGTCACCACCACCCTGTGCTTCTTTCAGTCATGACTTGTTATATTCACACTGGTAGCTGACCTCAACCTTGAACCCTGCAAATGGATGTTTTACTTCACGGTACCTTTATAACTGCTTGCAAGGGATCATGCAAGTGACTACAGGTTGAATTCTGAAGATTTGTGGGAGTTTAAAGCATACCTACTTGCATGCTGATGATATTTTAAAATAAAGACTACTGCAATGGTTCACATTTATATTTGTTGTATGTCAATTACAGCTTTCTTCATGTTACCATTACTTCTTTTAACAATTACTTTAAATCTGTACCCCCTTGTTCTCAATTCTTTCACCAATGGAAGTAGTATTTCCTTATCTCACCTGTTTAGAATGCTCATGAATTTCATATCTTTATGCTTTTCTCCAAAGCAAGCAGATCAGGAAGGGTAGGACTATTGAGAAATTTCTCCACTCTGGAAGCATGATCATGAATCTTTTCTACTTGCTCTAATATCTTCATGTCTTTCCTAAAGTGTCACCCCAGAGCGAGACATGCTGTTCCAATTGAGGCAAGTGTTCTATATTAGTTTAATATGACCTCCTTGCTTTTGTGATGCCACTTGTGACAAACCCTTTTTCTAAGCATTTTTAACTGCAAACCCGCCATCTGTTACTGGCAACATTTATGTTACAGACCATTCCAAGAGTTACTATGTGGCTGTGTGCAATTCTGTTTGGTAATGCGTTTGGCAAGGGTGCCCGTTGGTTACCCAGGACAGTTTGATGGTCACTGAAGCAAAGTTCTAAGGTTACAGGTAGTCGAGAGAGAGAGAGAGAAAGATGTAGAATCCTTGTTAGGCAGTGCAGTGCTATGATAGTGTCCCTAATCCTCAACCAGCAGGCCCAGGTTCAAGTCCCACCTGCTCCAGAGATATATAATAACATTGCTGAACATGTTGATTAGAAAAATAGACAGTGCTGCTTTCAGCTGTACCACTGGTAAGGCAGAATAACATGGATTCTAAGTAGAGGGCTCGATGAGAAGTCCAGAGCAGTTAGAACCTGGGGAAAGAAAATTTAAATTAGTAGGTAGCTAAGTGCTAGAATCAGGGCTCCAGAGAAGTCCTTGGAGCAAAGGAAGCTCAGAAGAAACCATTTGCCATTGATATTTGAATTGCAGCAGATAGTGAGGATTGAAAAGCCCAGAGGCAGTATTTGCTTTCAGCAGCAGAGCAAGGTTAGAGCTCATAGAAATACAGGGGCAGTAAATGCTTGGTGAAACTAGCTATCTATGAACAAACTAACATTATGCCAGTGAGGAAGTACCGGGGTGCAGTTTCAAGGTCCAAAGGAGCAGAAGCACAGGAAAGGATGATGATCATCGAGAACAGCAGAGTTGTTGAGACCGAATGGCTCGTGAGAGGGAATCTCAAAACTGGATCATCAAATGTGAAGAACTGTATATCTTGTGGAATTTGATGATGTATCATGTCATAAACATCTGGGGTGATTAGATTAGATTCCCTACAGTATGGAAACAGGCCCTTCGGCCCAACAAGTCCATACCAAACCCTCCAAAGAGTAACCCATCCACATCCATTATCCTACCCTGTATTTCCCTCTGACTAATGCACTAACACAATGGGAAATTTAGCATGTCGCTGAGAAATATGAGGGATCGGTCTTTTGAATAATTGCAGTTTGATTTATATAGTGTACTGTTCGAGCATTCGCCATGTTATAATTATTGGTGTTAGAAATAAGATCCTAATGTAGAATTACTGAATATAGGAGCCAGAGTCGGCCATTAGGCCCTTTGAGCATGGCTGATTATCCAATTTGGTTCCAGATTCTCAGTTTTTCCTTAAGGAAAGGTTTAGAGGGATATGGGCCAAATGCAGGCATTTGGGGTTAGTTTAGTTTGGGAAACTGGTTGGCATGGAGAAGGTGGACCGAAGAGTCTATTTCCATGCTATATGACTGTATAACTTTAAAGCTCATACTCTTTTAACCTTTGATACTTTTAACCCTAAAAACGTTGTCTAACCCCTTGGAATACTCGATAGCATACCTGGGTGCTACCCACTGGCACCCTAACCCCACAGTTGTCTTAAATGCTCTTCTTTTCTAAGAGCTGTCAATTGTGTAGCTATGCTGCTGGATATATAAATCACAGAAAATGACACTTACTGCCCTGAGAAAGGGGGTATGATTTTACTTTGCCTAACTGACCTGAACAAGGAGAGCATAGTTGTGAAATACTGTTTTAATGGGCAAAATGTTTAGATTAGATTACTTTACAGTGTGGAAACAGGCCCTTCGGCCCAACAAGTCCACACCGACCCGCCGAAGCACAAACCACCCATACCCCTACATTTACCCCTTACCTAACATTACGGACAATTTAGCATGGCCAGTTCACCTGACCTGCACATCTTTGGACTGTGGGAGGAAACCGGAGCACCCGAAGGAAACCCACGCAGACACGGGGAGAATGTGCCAACTCACACAGTCCGTCGCCTGAGGCGGGAATTGAACCCGGGTCTCTGGCACTGTGAGGCAGCAGTGCTAACCACTGTGCCACCGTGCCGCCCAGTGTACGCTATCTGACTGTGATTGCCACAGAGTCACAAAGTCATACAGTATGTAAACAGAGCTTTGGTCCAAACAATCAATGCCAAACGTAATCCCAAACTAAAGTAGTCACACCTGCCTCTCATGGCCCATATCTCTCCAAACCTTTCCTATTCATCTATCTACTCGAATGTCTTTTAAATGTTGTAATTTTTTTTAGTAAAAAGGATAATTTAGATTAGATTCCTTACAGTATGGAAACAGGACATTTGGCCCAAAAATTCCACACAGAACCTATGAAGAGTAACCCACCCAGACCCATTCCCCCATCCTATATTTACCCCTGACTAATGCACCTAACACTATGGGCAATTTAGCATAGGCCAATTTACCTGACTTGCACAATGTTTGGATTGTGGGAGGAAACCGGAGTACCCAGAGGAAGCCCACACAGACATGGGGTGAATGTGCAAACTCCGCACAGACAGTCGCCTGAATTGGGAATTGAACCCAGGTCCCTGGCGCTGTGAGGCAGCAGTGCTAACCACTGAGCTGCCGTGCTTACACCCACATCCACCACTTTCTCAGGAAATTCATTCTACATGCGAACCAGCCTCTCTGTAAAAAATAAAAATGCCGTGTCTTTTTTAAATGCCTCTCCTCTCAGCCTAAATATGTTCCCCTAGTCTTTAAAACCCCATCCTCAGGGGAAAAAAAAACCAACCACCATTAACTCTGTGTACCTCATTATTTTATAAACTTTTATCAGATCGCCTCTCAACCTCCGATATTCCAGTGGAAAAGGTCCCAGCTTGTCCAGTCTTTGTTTATAACTCAAATCAGCCAAACCTGTGAATATCCTGGTAAATCTCTTCTGAACCCTCTCCAGCTTGATAATATCCTTCCTATAACTGGGCAACCAGAATTGGACACAGTATTCCAGAAGAGGCCTCACCAATGTCCTGTACAACCTCAACATGACTTCCCAACTCTTATACTCAAAGGACTGAGTAATGAAGGCAAGCCTGCCAAATGCCTTTTTAACTACCCTGTCTATATGGGACACAAACTTCAAAGAATTATGTACCTGCACTCTTAGGTCCTTCTGTTCTACAACACTACCCAAGGTTCTACCATTTATTTTGTAAGCCCTACCCTTGTTTGTGTACCAAAATGTAATACATCACATTTATCCAGATTGAACTCCTGCCATTCTTCAGCCCATTGACCTATTTGATCAAGATCCCTTTGTAATCTTAGAAAACCTTCTTCTTCACTGTATACAGTGCCACCAATTTTGGTGTCATCTGCAAATTTACTAACCATGCCTTCTATATTCTCATCCAAATCATTTATATAAATGACAAACAAAAGAGAACCCAGAACTGAACACTGTAACACTGCTGGTCACAGGCCTCCAATCCAACTTGGAAAATCCCACCCATTGTTTGTTCAAAACTGGAATCTTGTGGTTTTAATTTAGGAGCCCTGGATATCCCAATTGGTCATTCTAAGGAAAGGTACTGGTCACGAGCCAGATTCCAGCCTAAATTTTGCAGTCTGGTCCAGGATCCTTACATCATATTAAGAAATCCTAGGATGCTGAACTTTTTGAAAACCACACTCTTACCCTCTCGCTTTCAATGACTTGTATACTTATACAGAAGTTCCTCCTAGTCCTCCTCCTAGAATTGTATCCATTATTTTATATTGTCTGTCCATGTTTTTCCTACCAAAACCAATTACTTCATGCTTCTCTGGTTTAAATTTAATTTGTAAATTTTTGCTGGGATTTTTCAAGGCTTCACATGTAAAACTTGTCAACACCTGTGAAACAGAATTTGAGAATAAATCATTCCTGAATTCATACCTTAAACTTTGTTTCTGTTACTTAAAAAGTGTTGTTGAGTATGCTGTCGTTAATCACAAGTGTTTAATGTTCTTTCTTGGACTTTCAAAACTGCACACAGTATGGTAATAATTGTCTGCACTCCTCTAATATTAAACTGGCAAGTTGAGATCTAAGTATGATTATTTGCTCTCAGCTGTTCTGCTCCTTTGATGGTTAACAATGTGTGAACAGCCAACAGTTTAACTGTTCCAACAATCTCATTTTATTGGTACTAGTTTTGTATTTTTAGATTAAGAAAAATAATTTAAATATGCATATCAAGAATAATTGGCTAACAATTGAATGCTACATTTTCTTGTGCAGTGAATTGTTTAATTCAAGTTGCTGTAAATGGCTGTCATCATCAAAAGCACACCGAGTAAGGACTTCAGTTTAAAAGTTGAATATTTTGAATAAAACAAATCAAAGATTATGATAATCAAGAGAATTTAGGTTATCAGTGAGAAACACATGGCTGGAAACATTTCGTCAAACTGGTCTTACTGTAAATACTGCACAAATATGTTGTTTAACATTTAACTAAGACTGTAAGACATAGGAATACATGTAGGCTATTTGGGTTTGCTCCACCATTCAATGAGATCGTGGTTAATCTGATAATTCTCATTCTCTTCCCTTTTTTCCATAACCTTTGGTTGCCTGACTAATTAAAAATCTGTCCGTCTCAGCCTTAAATATACATTTTATTATCGTCATTTACGGATGCAAACTCGCAAATCTGTGTTCTTGCAGGGTTGGCCCTTTTCCCTTTTTTTTCCTCATTGATTTGTATGGTATGATTGTGTAGTTCTTAGCGGTACATAGAAGAGTAACGTTGGAGCAGTATATTTGTTTTATTCACAGGGAGTCCGTGCCCTATTTCCTGTAGATGATGAGGTTGAGGTTTACTTAACAGTCCAGCTTCTACAGCCCACTGCAGGAAATAGTTCCATAGATTTATTACTCTCCAGAGAAAAGCTATTCCACCTCATCTATGGTTAAATGAGCAACCACATATTCTGAGCTCCAACCTACTCAATCTGTGCTCATAAGACATTGTCTCCATTTCCTATATCAGTCTAGTGAACCTTCTTTGGACTGCCTGGCAATATAGCTTTCCTTAGATAAGGGGACCAACCTATTCACAGTAGTCAAGGTGTGTCCTAATTAGTTAGTGACTGATATAGTTTTAGCAGGATTTACCTGTTATATATTCTATTCTCTTTGAAATAAAGGCCAGTACTGTATTCTGTTTGCATTCACTATCATACATTGAATATTTTAATTTACTATTTATTGTGCACAACATCAGCAAGTATGTATTTGGTAACTTGTATTTATTATCTACTCATTCCAACTCTGGGCATAATTTCACATTGCTACTGTACACTGTCTCAGGTGCTAGTGAACATAAGTTAAGGTAACATGAAATCATTGCTGAACATTAAATTCTTGAGTTACAGGTGATGGCAAAGCATTAGATTGTGCCCATTGATGGATTCTTTGTTGAAACATTTTGTATTATCATTTTAAGTATTTAGTGATACATCCACAAACATATGAAAAGGCTTTTGCTTTGGTTTATATTGTAACACATCTGAATCCTCTGGAATTTTGGATGTGGGAACTAACATTATTAATAAGTTTATGCTTGAGGGCACAAAGTAATTGGTTTGAATAGCAGCTTGTTCCTCATAAAAAGTAACACGGTAAACTGTTTAAATTACAGTTCTGCTCAACATATTGTATTGAGTATGATTGCTGACACTTGTGAAAATTGGCTTGAGAAATGTGGGAAGAAGTAGCTATCACCTTCTGAGTTTTCAGTGTTTGTTATACTGGCATTACGAACTCAATAAAAAGAGTATTTGGAATTTTATTTCTTATCTATGTTTAGGTAATTTATAGACAATGCAGAATGCTTGCTATTGATATCCTATCAAAGTAAGGTAGTAGAAAACTTTTTTATCTTTTTGGGAAATTGAATTGCCTCAGTGCAGTGCCTCAGCTTAGAATGTGACATCCTCCTATATTGTCCTCTTTCTAAACTTGCGTTGGATGACATATTTTGTCATTGGTGGAAAGTAAACTACAATGGTCAAAGATAAAACTTAATATGTAGCTCATCTTTTTAATATAAATTTTAGCCAGACTACTCAAGTCATTGCTTCTCAAAGCTTCCTTCAGCTCCTTTTTAAACTTCAAATATGTCATCACTTCTTTTCTCTATATTTCACTGTGAAATTTGTTTTATTTTTCTCTGAACTTCACTTTTTTATTTATTGATTCTTGGGACCTTGACATCGCTAACTAGGCCAGCATTTATTGTCCATCCCTAATTACCCAGAGGACACTTAACTCTGGAGTCAAGTCGAGGCCAAACCAGGTAAGCATGACAATTTTCCTTCCCTAAAGAATATTAATGAAACAGATGGGTTTTTCCAACAATCAACAATGGATTCACCAGCATCATTAAACACTTAATTCCAGTTTTTTTTTTATATCTGCCATGGTGGGATTCGAGCACGGGTTTCCAGAACATTACCTGGGTCTCTGGGTTAACAGTCCAATGATGATACCACTCAGCTGTTGCCTCCCCTCTTGAATTTTTACTATTTTCAAGTTTGCCCTCACCTAATCTTTCGTCCCAATTTAGCTAGCCTTCTGTTTTAATCATTTCAACCGTAGTCATGAACTTGAACTCTTCCAAGTTCTCAACTTTCAAAAGGGCAACATGCAATTCCTGACCTCCAAAGACTAGAAGTGCTTATCAATGTATCTTCTTGACTAACTTGCTATGTTTCACTTTCATTTTGGGCATTTTTAAAATTTATGTCCCAACAAAAAAGACCAATTCTTGCCAATGTGGATTCAAGTTAGAGAGAACGGATGCAGGATTGGAGCAGATCGCTCCAAAGTTATTGATTTAATTAAGGCATGATAGAAAATAGAGAAGGTAGAAGGTTCAGAGGTGGAGTACATGAGCAGGAGACAGAGGAGGAGCATGAGTGATTGAGGACAGGGACGTGAGCTGCTAAGAATCTTATTTTGTCTGCAACTCAAGCCCCAGTTGCAGCCTGCAGTGGTATCTGGCGGCATGTTCCAACGCATCAAGTTAAAGAAAAAATGATGAAGAAGATAAAGCAGAAGAGGTGTAGCAGAGAGGGAAGACAGCTGCGAAGAAGTCAAATAACTAAGTTTTAAGAAATGTGTTAAAGGGCAAAAGGGAGATACAGAGGCAGAGAAATTTTGTAACATAGGAACAGGAGTAGGCCATTCATTTATCAAGCATCCATCAGCACTGCCATTTGATACATTAATGGCTGATCAAACGCTTCTTTTACCCACTCAATTCCATAACCCTATAAACAATTGATAATCAGCATTACAAAGATTCCCAACCTTCTTAGTAAAAAAGATTTTCCTCATTTGGACCTAATTTGTGCCTCCAATTCTAGACGACTCAACCATGGAACCATCTTACCTGTATTTACCCTTTTAACTAATTTGTAAATTTTAATAAGATCACCTCTCATTCTCGAGAAATTTGCAATACAGACCAGTTTTGCCCATGCTAATTCTCGGACAGTTCTGTCATCCTGAGAACAAGTATGGTGGACCTTCATTGCGCTCCCTCTATGTCTTTCCTGAGGTAAGGAGAGCAAAACCACATATAATGCAGGTGCAGTCTAACTAAGCTCCTACACAATTGGAACAAGACTTTCAAGCTTCTGTACTTTAATCCTCTTTGAATAAGGCAACAACATTCCATTAGCTTTTCTAATAGTTTGCTGTACCTGCACCTGGGCTTTCAGTGATTTATTGTCAAGGACCTAGGTCCATTTGTACATCTACACTTTCCAACCTCATACTATTTCAAAATGCTTTACAAGCTTGTTTCTCTTGCCAAACTGGATAACCTCACATTTTATCACATTATGTTTCAACTGCCGTGTTCCTGCTCATTCACTAAGCCTGTTCCAATCCTCCTGAAACTTCTTTACAGCTTCCTCATGATACACATTCCCCCTTAGCTTTGTATCATTCATAAATTTGGAAATATTACATTTGGTCTTCACCTCCAAATCAGAATAGCTGTGGCCTGAATGTTGACTCCTCCTGTTGTTCCCCACTAGTCTCAGCCTGCTAATGTGTGAACAATCCATGTCTTCCTACTCTGTTTTATGTTGACCAACCAATAATCCAAGCTGGTAAATTACTTCCTAACACATTCTTTAATTTTTCTAACTAACCTCTGGTGGGAGACCTTATCAAACACCTTCTGAAAATCTGAAGTGGGAAGAGGTGCACAGTGTGAGGAAATCCCAGATGTTAGATTCTAGGCTGCTGAAGGGATTGCCTTCAATGTTTGGAGTGATTACAATCAGTTGTGTAAGTAGAGTAACAGAGTTTGGATCATTATGAGGCTGCCAGAGTTTACAGAAATAGGGAAGTGGTGCATCATGAAGAGATTTGAAAGCAAGGATGAGAATTTTAAAATCAAAGCATCATTTAAGTGGGAGCCATGTAGGTGAGTGAGCACAGTTGATGGGTAAATGGTATTTGGTGCAAATTAGTGAATGGGCAGCAAATCTTTCTATGGCTTCAAGGTCATCAAGGATGGAAAGTAAGAGTCCAACCATGAGTGCATTGGGACAGTCAGGTCCAGAGATAACAAAGACATAGTTGATGGCTTCAACAGTAGAAGAGTTGAAGCAAGGGCAGAGATAGGTGTACAATAGAAATCGAAATAAACAGTCATAGGGACTGAAGGCTCATCTTGTGGTCAAAATTACACTGAAGTCATGAGCAGTCTGCTTCAACTTCAGTTGCAAAAACGATGGATGGAAATGATGGTGATTGAACAGAGTTTATTGGGTCTGATAAAACGGCTTCAGTCTTTCCAATATTTCATGTGGGAAATTCATGCGTGTCAATACAGGATATCAGATAAGCAGTCTGACACATTAGAGATAGCAGAGGGGTTGAAAAGACTGGTGGTAAGGAAGAACCAGATGTCCCCGAGATGTTTCAGATTCATTTGAGATACATTCTGTCAAAGGGGAAAGGTAGCACAAATGTACTTAGTGCTCCCTGGATGAAACAGTAGATAATGATTATGAAAAGTATGCTTATGACAGGTGTTGGGTAGTAAATATGATTCAGAATCAAGCTGATGCCAAAGTTCAGAAGGGAGATGAAAAAGTAATTAAGAGCAGCAAAGAGGGATTATGGAAAAGAAAAACAGTTACTATAAAAGGGAATCCCAAAATTTTCATATCAGTAGCAAAATTACTGTAAAGAAGGGTGTAGGCTAATTCAGGACCAAAAAGGGAATTTAACGAGGATACTGGGGGCATGGCTGAGGTGTTAAATAAATGCTTGCATTTGTCTTTACTAAGGAAAGGTATGCTGCCAGATCATGGTGGCAGAGGAGAAATCTCTGTTATTGGAAAATTGATCGAGGAGTTCTTGGATAGGCCACTTGTTTCTTTAAGTTGTTAAAGCACTTAGACTAGATAAGAAACGTCTATGGAAATTGAAGAAAGTGAGAATGGAAACAGTAAAAGTACTGGTAATAATCTTCCAATTTTCTCAAGAATTGGGGTGATGCCAAGGACTAGAGAACTGCAAATGTAACACCTTTTCAAAAAAGATTGTACGCATAAACCCAACAATTATAGACCAGTCAATTTGACTTTAGTGGTGTATAAACTTCTACCCTAATTCAGGATAGAATTTATAATTAGATAGAAAGTCCTGAGCTAATTAGGAACAGCTAGCATGAATTTCTTAAGGGAAAATCATGTTGAACTAACTTGCTAAAGTTCAAAGTTTGGGTGAAGATTTGTAGCTCGGGTGCTCGTTGTTGTGGTTCTGTTCGCCGTGCTGGAAATTTTTGTTGCAAACGTTTCGTCCCCTGTCTAGGTGACATCCTCAGTGCTTGGGAGCCTCCTGTGAAGCCCTATAAATGCCGGAGGAAACACCACAGAAGCGCTTCACAGGAGGCTCCCAAGCACTGAGGATGTCACTTAGACAGGGGACGAAACGTTTGCAACAAAAATTTCCAGCTCGGTGAACAGAACCACAACAACTTGCTAAAGTTTTTTGAAGAGATAAAAGAAAGCATTGTTGAATGTAATGCTGTTCATAGGCTGAAAATGGACTTCCAAAAGGCATTCAATATGATGTCACACAACAGACCTGTGAAATAAAATTATAGCTCATTGAATAAAAAAAGTCTCTCGCAACATGGATACAAAATTGGTTGAGCAAAAGGAAACAAAGCATACTGGTTAGTGGATATTGTTTGAGACAAATGAAAGGTCGAGTCTACTGGAGTTCCCCAGAAGTTGGATTTGCAATTTCCAGACCTGTACGGATGATCCAAGTGTGCAGTGGACACTTTCAAAACTTGTGGATGATGTGAAACTTGGAAGCTTTGTAAAATATGACGAGGATGGTACAGAACTTGAAAAATACATTTAGCAGTTTGGTGTAGGAAGCAAATAGATGACAGACAAAGTTCAATACAAAGAAGTGTGAGCTGAACATTTTTGAAGACAGAAGATAGAGATGCAATATAAAACAAAGGGCTCTATTCTAAAGGATAGAGCAGAGATCTAGGCGATGTACATAAGCTATGAAGGGTGGCAGGATGATTGCAGTGAGCAGTTAATAAAGCATACATATGTTAGACTTTATTAATAGAGGCATTAAGTGTGGAAGCAAGGAAGTTATGCTGATCTTGTTTTAGTGAGACCTCCATGGGAGTATTGGGTGCAGTTCAGGAACCACATTTGTTTTAGAGCAATAAGACGGTACTATTTTCTAAGCCTGTAGATTGTGAAGGAACAAAGATAACCTTTAGTAGGGTGATGTTCTCTTCCTATTGAATGTGGGAGATTAGGGAGAGCTTCCATGTTACTGATGATTATGCCTGTAGGAAGTGTGTTTAGTTGCGAATCCTATCAGATCGCATGGCTCGGTTGCCTCTAACTGCTGTTCCAATGAGGAATTTACAAGAGCTGGAGGTGTCATGGATGGCAGTTATAGAAAGGGAAAAAAGTCACAGATACAGTCAGGTAGATGGGTTAACTCCAGGAAAGGTAGGAGAGGTAGGGAGGTAGTGCAGGATTCTCCTGTGGCTATCCCCATCTCAAACAAATATGCTGTTTTGAAAAATGTAAGGGGTGATGGACTCTCAGGAATGTAGCGCGAACAGCCAAGTTTTGGGCATTGGGACTGGCTCAAATGTAATGAGGGGTATGTCGGGTTCCAAGCAATTGATTGATTGTTTTAGGGGATTCTCTAGTCAGAGGCACAGACAGACGTTTCTGCAACAAGCAGTGAAAAATCAGAATGGTGTTGCCTCCCTGGTGCCAGGATCAAAGATATCTCAAAGGTGAGAAGGAACAGCAGGAGGTCATTGGACCTAATGACATAGGAAGGGAAAAGGATGAGATTCTGAAGGGAGAGTATAGTTAGGCAGGAATTTAAGAAGGAGGTCCTCAAGGGTAGTAATATCTGGATTATTCCCGGTGCTACAAGCTAGTAAGGAATAGGTGGATAGAGCTGATGAATGCTTGGCTGAGGAATTGGTGCAGGGGGTAAGGGATAACATTTTGGGACTATTAGAATCTCTTCTAGGGTAGAAGTGACCTGTACAAGAAGGACGGGTTGCACCTGAATTGGGGGGGGGCACTAATATGCTGGCAAGGCGATTTGCTAGAGCTGCTCCTGGAGGATTTAAACTAGTAAGGTGGTGGGGGAGGGTGTTGGACTCGGGGAAATAGTAAGGAAAGAGATCAATCTAAGACTGGTACAGTTGGGAAAAGGAGTGAGTCAGACAGACCGGAACAAAGCAGAGAACAAAATAAAACTGATAAATTAAACTGCATTTATTTCAGTGCAAGGGGTCTAACCGGGAAGGCAGATGAACTCCGGGCATGCCTTTGGATGAGGATAACTAGGGATAGAATAGGGCCCCTCAAAGATCAGCAAGGCGGCCTTTGTTTGGAGCCACAGAAAATGGGGGATATACTAAATGAATATTTTGCATCAGTATTTACTGTGGAAAAGGATATGGAAGATATAGATTGTAGGGAAATAGATGGTGACATCTTGCAAAATGTCCAGATTACAGAGGAGGAAGTGCTGGATGTCTTGAAACGGTTAAAGGTGGATAAATCCCCAGGACCTGATCAGGTGTACCCAAGAGCACTGTAGGAAACTGGGAAAGTGATTCCTGGGCCCCTTGCTGAGATATCTGTATCATCGATAGTCACAGGTGAGGTGGTAGAAGACGGGAGGTTGACTAACATGATGCCACTATTTCAGAAAGCTGGTAAGGAAAAGCCAGGGAACTATAGACTGGTGAGCCTGACATCGGTGATGGGCAAGTTGTTGGAGGGAATCCTAAGGGACAGGATTTATGTATGGAAAGGCAGGGACTGATTAGGAATTGTCAGCATGGCTTTGTGCATGGGAAATCATGTCTCATGAACTTGATTGATTTTTTTTTGAAGAAGTGACGAAGAGGATTGATGAGGGCAGAGCAGAAGAAGGCAATTGGTACGCTTTCTTTTATTGGGCAGAGTATTGAGTATAGGTGTTAGGAGGTCGTGATGCAGCAGTACAGGGCATTGGTTAGGCCACTTGTATGCATTTCTGGTCTCCTTCCTATCAGAAGGCTGTTGTGAAACTTGAAATGGTTCAGAAAATACTTAAAGATGTTGCCAGGGTTGGAGGATTTGAGCTATAGGGAGAGGATGAGTAGGCTGGGGCTGTTTTCCGTGGAGCATCGAAGGTTGAGGGGTGTCCTTATAGAGGTTTATAAAATCATGATGGGCATGGACAGAATAAATAGATAAGGTCTTTTCCCTGGGGTGAGGGGTCCAGACCTAGAGGGCATAGGTTTAGGGTGAGAGGGGAAAGTTTTAAAAGGACCTGAGGGGCAACCTTTTCACGCAGGGTGTGGTGCATGTATGGGATGAGCTGCCAGAGGAATTGGTGGAGGCTGGTACAATTACAACATTTAAATACATCTTTAGAGAAAAATGTACTGGCAAATGGGACTAGATTAGGTTAGGATATCTGGTCGGCCTGGACAAATTGAACTGAAGGGTCTGTTTCTGTGCTGTACATCTCTGTGACTGTTTGAGAAGGCTAAGAAGAAACTTAGGAGAAGGTGAAATCATGCGTGACAAATTTTTTCAATTTGTTTTTATGAGGTAGCAGACATGATTAGATAAAGGGAAAACATTGGATATCATTTTTGGATTTTTCAGAAGATGTTTGATAAGCTACTACAAGTTAGCCTACTTACGAGGAAAATCCATGGTGTTGGAGGTGGTATCTTAGCATGGATAGAGGATTGGTTAACTAATAGAGGACAGAAAGTTAGGATAAGTTGGGCATTTTCAGGATGGCGATCTGTGACTAATGAAGTTCGACAGAGATCAGTGCTGGAGCCACAATTTGTTACAATATATATTAATGAATTGGAATGCATATTAATATTGTTTAAATGAAAAAAGACTGCAGAAAGCTACAGCACATGAGGATTTGGAAGTCCTTGTGCACAAAAAGCTAGCATCCAATTTCAGGTAATAGGAAAGCAAATGGAATGTTGGCTTTTATTTTAAAGGAAATGGTGTGTAAAAGTAGGTGGGAGTCTTGCTAAAACGAGGCAAGGCACAAGTCAGACAACTGCTGGAAAGATATACTGGCATTGAAGGCAGTCATAATTATGGAGTCATACAGCATGGAAACAAACCCTTCAGTCAGACTAATCTATGCTGACCATGTTCCTAAGCTAAATTAGTCCCACTTGCCTGTGTTTGGCCCATATTCCTCCAAACTTTTCCTATTCATGTATTTATCCAAAAGTCTTTTGAATGTTCTAACTGTACCCGTATCCACCACTTCCTCTGGCAGTTCATTCCACACATGAAGCACCCTCTGTGTTTAAAAAAAAAATGTTGCCCTGCATGTCCTTTTTAAATCTTTCTCCTTTCACCTTAGAAATATGCCCCTGGTTTTGAACTCTTGCACTCTATGGAAAATAGTCTGACTATTCACCTTATCTGTCACCCCATAACTTCCTATGCTCCAGTGGAAAAAATCCCAGCTTATCTTTGTAACTAAGATCCTCCATCCCCAGCAACATCCTGGTGAATCTATTCTGAGCTCGACTGAATTTAATAATATCCTTCCTATAGCAGGGTGACCAGAACTGCACATACTACTCTGGAAGAGACCTCACAAAGGTCCCGTACAACCTCAACATGACATTCCAACTCCTATACTCAAAAGGTCTGAGGAATGAAGGAAAGCATGCTAAACACGTTCTTAACCACTCTGTCTATCTGAGATGCAAATTTCCAAGAATTATGGAGCTGAACCCCTAAGTCTCTCTGTCCTACAGCACCACCTGGGACCTTACCACCAAAATGCAATACCTCGCATTTATCCAAATTAAACTCCATCTGCTACTCCTCAGCCCATTGACTCAATTTATCAGGTTCTCTTTGTAATATTAGATAACCTACATTACGGTTCACTAAACCGCAAATTTTGGTGACATCCACAAACTTACTAATCACGTGCCCTACATTCTCATCCAATCATTCATAATCGACAAACAAAGTGGACCCATTACCAATCCCTGTGGAACACTGCTAATCACAGACCTCTAGTCTGTAAAACAATCCTCCAGCACCACCCTCTGTTTCCTGTTTTCGAGACAATTCTGTATCCAGCTGGCTAGGTCACTCTGAATCCCAAGTAATCTAACATTGCTAATCAGTCGACCATGTGAACCTTGTCAAAGTCCATATAGACAACGTATACCATTCAGCCTTCATCAGTCTTTTTCCTTCGAAGGTTCGCTAATTGATCCCAGATTCGGGGGGGAAGGGGGAGGGGGGTAGGGTGCATGTCTTAAATGGAGCACTTGAGCAGGTTGGACCTATACTCCTTGGAGTTTAGAAGAATGAGGGGGCGACGTTATTGAAGATTCTTGGGGGACTTGACAAGGCAGTGCAGAAAGGTTGTTTCCCCTTGTTCGGGACTAGAGGACATGATCTCAGAATAAGGGGTCATACATTTAATACAGTAATGAGAAAGAGTGTCTTCTCTTAGAGGATACCAAAAAGGTGATTTAGTGAATTGGATGAGAAATTGGCTAGCTGAAAGAAGACAGAGGGTGGTGGTTGATGGGAAGTGTTCATCCTGGAACTCAGTTACCAGTGGTGTGCCGCAAGGATCTGTTTTGGGGTCACTGCTGTTTGTCATTTTTGTGGGTATAGGAGGATGGGTTAGCAAATTTGCGGATGACATTAAGGTAGGTAGAGTTGTGGATAGTGCCGAAGAATCTTGGAGGAACTGGTGGGCGAAGTTCACAGCACAGAATCAGATAAGTTAATTGTTGCTTTGAGTCTGTCCAATAGAAAGGGTGCAGTAGTGGGTACAGTGGATTCTTTCTTGATTATATGTTTTTGGAGATAAGTCTCTTGATTAAACTTAAATTAATAGCTATGGCTTATATTTTAAGCTGGGGCAGTGCTTGTAGAGGAATAAGACGGTGTTATTTTCTGGGTCTGCAGATTGTGAAGGAGCAAAAATGACCTTTGAGGTGATATGTATTTCTTGTCAGATGTGGGAGTTTAAAGAGAGTTTAAGGGTTACTGCGGATTATATCTGCCATAAATGCTGTTGGATGCAAATCTTATCAGATCAAATGGATCAGTTGGAGAGACAAATAGAAGCGATGAGGAATTTGCAACAGCTACAGTATGTGATGGATGGCAGTTATAGAAAGGGGGGAAAGTCTGAGATACAGTCACATAGATGGGTTAACTCCAGGAAGGGAAAGAGAGGTAGGCAGCTAGAGCAGGAGTCTTTTGTGGATATACCCATTTCAAACAGATATGCTGTTTTGGAAAATGTAGGGGGTGATGGATTCTCAGGGGAACATAGCACAAACAGGCAAGTTTCTGGTATTGAGACTGGCTCTAATGCAACAAGGGGTACGTCGGCTTCAAAGACATCAATTGTGTTAGGGGATTCTGTAGTCCGAGGTACAGACAGATGTTTCTGTGGCCAGCAGAGAAAAAGCAGAATGGTGTGTTGTTTCCCTGGTGCCAGGATCAAGGATGTCTCGGAGAGGGTGCAGAATGTTCTCACAGGGAAGAGGGGCCAGTAGGAGGTCATTGTCCACATTGGAACCAACGATATTGGAAGGGAAAAGGTTGAGATTCTGAAGGGATATTA
>NC_057710.1:67202629-67241261 GCF_004010195.1 Chiloscyllium plagiosum
GGGAGAGGCTGAACAGGCTGGGGCTGTTTTCCCTGGAGTGTCGGAGGCTGAAGGGTGACCTTATAGAGGTTTACAACATTTATGAGGGGCATGGATAGGATAAATAGGCAAAGTCTTTTCCCTGGGGTTGGGAAGTCCAGAACTAGAGGGCATAGGTTTAGGGTGAGAGGGGAAAGATTTAAAAGAGACCCAAGAGGCAACTTTTTCACGCAGAGGGTGGTAAGTGTATGGAATGAGCTACCAGAGGAAGTGGTGGAGGCTGGTACAATTGCATTTGGATGGGTATATGAATAGGAAGGGTTTGGAGGGATATGGGCCGGGTGCTGGCAGGTGGGACTAGATTGGGTTGGGATATCTGGTTGGCATGGACGGGTTGGACCGAAGGGTCTGTTTCCATGCTGTACATCTCTATGACTGTTTTGGGTTACAGAGGGACATAGATAAGATGCAGAGCTGGGCTGAGAAGTGGTAAATGGAATTTAATGTGGAAAAATGTGAGGTAGTTCACTTTGGAAGCAATAACAGAAAAGCAGAGTACTGAGCTCATGGTAAAATTCTTGTAGTGTAGATGAACAGAAAGATCTCGGTGTCCAGGTGCATAAATCCCTGAAAGTTGCCACCCAGGTTGATAGGGTTGTTAAGAAGGCATATAGTGCGTTGCTGTTTATTGGTGGGGGGATTGAGTTTTGGAGCCACGAGGTCATGCTTCAGCTGTACAAGGCACTGCTAAGGCCACACCTGGAGTTATGCATGCAGTTCTGGTCACCGCATTATAGGAAGGATGTGGAAGCTTTGGTAAAGGGTCAGAGGAGATTTACTAGGATATTGTCTGGTATGGAAGGGAGGCCTTACAAGGAAAGACTGAGGGAACTGAGGCTGTTTTCATTGGAGGGAAGAAGGTTGAGAGGTGACTTAATCGAGACGTATTAGATCATCAGAGGATTAGGTAGGGTGGACAGTGAGAGACTTTTTCCTCGGATGGTGAAGGCTAACGCAAAGGGACACATCTATCACCACTCAAATTAAAGTTTTTGGACAGGTATCGGGGTAGTTTCTTCAGAGTATTAGGGGTATGGAACAGCCTACCTGCAAAAGTAGTAGACTCGCTGACGTTAAGGGCATTCAAGTGGGCATTGGACATATACATGGGTAATAATGGAACGATGTAGGTTAGATGGGCATCAGATTATTTTCACACGTCAGCGCAATATCGAGGGCCGAAGGGCCGTACTGCACTGTACCACTAAATAGCATAATTTTTGTGGCATGACTGAGGAAGGTAAGACTTCGTTATATTTAATAAAAGGTTTTCAACCTTTTTGGAGAGCATTGGTAAATTCTAGTGCCTTTTAAAAATTTTAAGTAAATTAATATTTTTAAGTGAACAATTTCTGAACATTTCAGTTTTTTATTAACCTTGCACTGATTATTATTTTAAACTTCTATTTATGTTTGATTCAAACTTTGGCCCTGATATTTCTTTACTTGGATGTTAAAACTTCAATGGAGCAATCTTGAGGCTTCAAGTGGTGAGATTTTCAAAGGCTTAAAGGAAAATTTCCTTTTACCTTGGTCCAGAGTCTGAATCTCTCGTTTTGCCAGCTGAAAATTGTGCAGCAATGTCTCTGGAGAGCTTAGCCTCAGGCATTATTTTTGCTATTATGGTAGATCTTATAGCCCAGCTGCTAATTTTCTCCTTTCTACCACCCAATATGTTTGTTCATTTCTGACTTTCATAATCCTCCACTGCCTGATGGCTGTCTTTTGTGGCATTGTCGTCAATATGTGATAAGTCTGTATGGATAGTTAGCAGTGAATGTACTGAAGGTACTGTTAAATTAACTCTAGGTCACCGATTCTGCTCAATCAATACAGGCTTTGAGCTGGGAAAACTCTTTGATAGTTTACAATTTGGTCAGTGTTCTTTCTAATCATTTTCCTATTCACAGATTTAAGTCACCGTTAGTGGCATAGCAGTTGATCTAGTAAATTTAGATGGTAAATCTACTTCAACAGATTACAAAATAAGTATTCATCTAAAGTTGGAAATATTAAGTTATAGGGGCATTTACCCCAAATTTAGGTGTTATTTATCAGAGATAATAAGAGGTTGCTACATTTGAACTTGGGTGGCTTCAGTATCTGAGGACTTACAAATTGTGTTGGATAATGTGCAAACATTCCCCCTTCTGAGTGTCTCATGGAAGGAAAGTCATTGATGAAGCAGTTAGAATGTGGTTAGAAGGCAGATTTATGCCTTAAAATTGAATAAATCTTCCAATTATTTCTGGAAATATTTGTTTCTACCATGGCATATAGAAGGATTATGGTATAAATTAACGGTAAAGATGTATTATACTTAAATTATACAGCAATATTCAAGTAATGTTCAAATTATGCACCGACAAGAGAGAATCAAACCATCTCTCCTTTACATTCAATGGCATGTGTCATTGTTGATCAAAAACTGAGTTGGGGCAGCCAGTGTGAGCTGCACGAAGAGGTCAGACGCCAGGAATTCTGCAGAAACTAACCAGCATTCCAGTATTTACAGCATTTTTTGATTTTATTGAGGGAGAAATTGTCCCAGTATGTCTTCTCCATTTAAAAAAAATTGGAGAAATTCAATTCAGCTAATTACTACCCCACCAAACAGGAGAATTATGAATGCACAGAAGTGTTACAGAGCAGAAGGAGGTCATTCAGCCCAATGTTACAGCACCAGCTGTCCAATGAGCATAATGACTTAGTCACACTACCCTGCCATTCTCCCATAGCTTTGCACATTGTTACTGTTCAAATAGTCACCTGATGTCCTGTGAATACCTTAATTGAACCTACCGTCACTGCATTTCCAGGCAGTGAATTCCAGATCTAGCCACTCATTATGCAAAAACGTTTTCTCTCAAATATTAGGTTATGAGGATTTAAAATAGGTTTGTTTTCTCTAAAATTTAGAAGGGCTGATCCAATTGAGGTACTCAAGATATTAACAGGGAAAAACAGTGCAGATGAAGTTCAACTGTTTCCACTGGTTGGGGATTGTGGGGATCGTACTAGGAATTGTTTGACCCAACTTTATGATTTTTAATAAGTCTCCATTTTTACTTCAATATTTGATCTGTACTTATGGATTGTCTCAGTTTGTTGATGCAGCTTATAAAAATTATAACTAATGTTTGTTATTGGTAATTACAATTGGCTGGTAAAACTGAGATACTGGTTTGAATTTGCATATGGTACAATAAGCTTTTCCGTTTCAATACCAAACATATTCTCGAACAACTACTGTAGTTGACTTTTCTAACAGGAGGTAATATATTGTTTATAAATTGGGTATGGTCGGTTAGTGTGATGTCATTCGAAAATATTGCTTGATAAACTAAAGTAGAATTACAGAATAAACTCCTAATGGGATTGACTGCAGGTTTTACTGAAGTTGAAATATCATAGTAATGGTTTTAATTTAGAAGTAGAAATAATTGACTAAGTGTAAATAATGACTTGCAATCAAGTTTGTTTTTCAATTTTAATCATTATCTATCATTTGGAAAGCTGACTGAAAATCACAACTGTATCCTTATTTCATTTTGACACAGCGGGAATTGAGGAAGGTCTAAGTCTTTAATGTTGATTGTTGTTGGTCTTAATGCTTTCAGCACTGAGCTGTTGACTCATTGCCAAGAATGACTAGAAAATCCGATAAGAGTGTTGGAAAATTAGGTTGTAAATGGCACTACAAAGCAAAGAGTATTTTTTCCTTCTGGTCAAAAATTATGAACTTAGCTGTAAAATAGACAGGTGTAGAGAAAAAAAGATTTAGATTTATAGAGTATGTTTTTGCCTCCCAGAACTGGTTCAAAATGGTGTTCTCAAAATATATTATTTTGAAGTACAGTAATTGTTGTGTATAGAAGACATTAAAATTAATTTGTACACTTCAACTATGATTGTCGTCTCTGGGTACTTAACAGATTCCAGTATACTTGGCTAAGTTGTATAAGTGTATTAAAGTAAATCTCGATGTTTCTTAAAGATATTATAGTCAAGTGCAAACAACATAGTGCATTTTTTAATTGGTGAGGCAGGCTAGCAGATATATTCAAGTTTCTTAACATTCCACCAAATATCTTGGTTAATGGAAGTACAATTATTAATTATATCAAGATATCAATTTTCATAGATTTATGTGTATTCAAATGTATGCGAATAGTATGTACTTTGAGGTTTTAGTGTGTATTACAGCATCAGTGTGCAGTAAAATCAAGTGACACATTAGCATTCCTTAGTGCTTTCATACAAAATTTGCTTTTCTATCACTTTCTTCATTCTCCATCTGCTGACAATTTAGAATAACAGCTGAATGTTTTACTTGTTAATGCGAAATTTATCAATAGCATAACTGTGCACAACATTACTGTGTATTTATGAAAAATGTTAATATTTCCAGTTATGGAGTTAATAGCATCTGGAGACAAAGATGATTTCGAGTAAGAGAGGATGAATTTATTTACTGTCAAAAATGATTTTTCAGTCCTATTAATGCAAGGTCTGGTTCTGCAATCAGTAGCTCAGATTTTTCTCTTCTTTCCATCCCCATTTCCCTTTGTTTTTATTTGAATATCTGTACTGATGTTAGAAACAGCAGAAAAGGATTCAAATTCTGTGATTTAAAAAGTCATTGAATTTTGGATGTAAGTTACGCAGTGCCCCAGTCTCTTTGGCATCCATCAAACTCTCCAGCCACAAAACAGATCAAACCCGGACTCTGAATAAGACTATCCAGAATATCCAGTCATGCATTTATAAGACCATAAGACCAAAAGACATAGGAGTAGAAATAAGGCCATTCGGCCCATCGAGTCCACGCTGGCATTTCAACTCCATTCACCAGCATTCTCCCTGTAGCCCTTAATTCCTTGTGACATCAAGAATTTATGAATCTCGGCCTTGAAGCCATTTAGCGTCCCGGCCTCCACCGCACTCCGCGGCAATGAATTCCACAGGTCCACCACTATCTGGCTGAAGAAATGTCTCTGCATTTCTGTTCTGAATTTACCCCCTCTAATCCTAAGGCTGTGCCCATGGGTCCTAGTCTTTTCGCCTAATGGAAACAATTTCTTAGCGTCCACCCTTTCCAAGCCATGTATTATCTTGTAAGTTTCTATTAGATCTCCCCTTAACTTTCTAAACTCCAATGAATACAATCCCAGAATCCTCAGCCGTTCCTCATATGTTAGACCTGCCATTCCAGGGATCATCCGTGTGAATCTCCGCTGGACACGCTCCAGTGCCAGTGTGTCCCTCCTGAGGTGTCGGGCCCAAAACTGGACACAGTACTCCAAATGGGGCCGAACCAGAGCTTTATAAAGGGTCAGTAGCACATCGCTGCTTTTATATTCCAACCCGCTTGAGATAAATGACAACATTGCATTCGCTTTCTTAATCACGGATTCAACCTGCATGTTAACTTTTAGAGAATCCTCGACAAGAACTCCCAGATCCCTTTGTACTTTGGCTTTACGAATTTTCTCACCGTTTAGAAAGTAGTCCATGCTTGTATTCTTTTTATCCAAGTGCAAGACCTCACATTTGCTCACATTGAATTATGGACTTTATATTAATTTGTGTTGTCTGGTGAGAGTAATTGAGCTGTACAGCCACTATAGGAGGGAGTACTGCTCATTGTAGGTCATTTAGTGGTGGTGAGAGCAGTTTGAAGTGATGAATTACACATTTCATGCACAATCCCAGCAATTCACTGGGATTAATCCAAAAAATTGCAGAAACATATTAAAAACATTGTATCGGACAATAGTAAACTGAGGGGCAAGTATAGCACTGACTAAACATGATCATAATAAAACAAAACTTTGATACAGCAACAGTGAAAGGGCAATTAAAACAGAAATGAAAATCATCAATGTGCTGAAAACTAATCTGTATGATATAACTAATATTCTGAATGGCTGCTTCCTTTAAGTGTTGATATGGGAAGATATAATTAACATTTGCTTTTCAAACAAAAATTTCCTGAGTAGAATCAATGGCTTTTTTTATAAATTGGAATGGAACTTTTAGATGGACTCAAACAAATTTTTGGTATGAGGGAGTCAGTAGCCATTTATAGGTACCAGTAGATTAGAAATGGCTGATATGACTAAATACAAAGGGTAGCACAATGGATGCAGCATCTACAGATCCATTTAATAAAATATGTAATAGTATAAAATATTACACACTTTCAGCCTCCCTTCAGTTCTTAATGGACTGAAATGTTAACTGTTTCCATCAACACAAATGTGGCCAAACAGAGTCATAGAGATGTACAGCACAGAAACAGACCCTTCGGTCCAACTTGTTCATGTCGACCAGATATCCTAACCTAATCTAGTCCCATTTGCCAGTACTTGGCCGATATCCCTTGAAATCTTTCCTATTCATATACCCATCCAGATGCCTTTCAAATGCTGTCATCGTACCAACCTCTACCACTTCCTCTGGCAGCTCATTCTATACCCATACGCTGATGTTTTCCAGCATTTTTTCATTCTGTTGCAGATCTATTAGTTCTTCCATCCCAGGCAAAGTAGATGAATTGTTTTGTTAGGAATAAACTTGAGGACTGACTATACAATAACTATTGAATAAACAGTAGTCAACTTGGAATCAGAAAGGGAATGTCCTGCCTTTGCTATCTTGACCTCACTTGACTGAAATGATAACCCAAATGAACTGTTGAAAACTTGACTTCATCAAAGTTAAAAATCACACAACACCAGGTTATAGTCCAACAGGTTTAATTGGAAGCACACTAGCTTTTGGAGTGCCACTCCTTCATCAGGTGGTTCAATGCTCTGAAAGCTCGTGTGCTTCCAATTAAACCTGTTGGACTATAACCTGGTGTTGTGTGATTTTTAACTTTGTACACCCCAGTCCAACACTGGCATCTCCAAATCATGACCTCATCAAGGATAAGTAGGGATACACAATATGTGCCTACCTAACCAACAATGTCCTTATCCTGTAAACAATTAACACAAAAGGCTTTTTGAAATGTGCGTTGGTAAATTTGGAGAGGAAGATGAAATGGCGCTCCCATTCAGTGTATGACACTCCTATAGCTACAGTTGAAGTTGAACTCGACACATACAGTCATTGCACAGCAGCAATTGATAAAGTAAACAGAATGTTGAACTATCTAGATAAGATTGTAGAATACAAATCAGAGGTGATGGTGAGTAAACTTTGTCAAGCTCTGGCTAGACTTCAACTTTAATTAACATGCTGTCACCAAAACAAAAGACAAATTCCTGAGGCTGTGCAGAGAAAGTCCATTCAGCTTGTCATCTGTACTGGTGTACTGTATTGTGTTATGAAGGAAGACTCAAGAAACTGGGGCTTTGCATTCTTTTAAAATACAATTGAATCTTTTAATTGACGATGGACTGAACAGCCGTCTCCTTCCATGATTATTTTGTTTTCAACACATTTTAGTGGTTATCAGTTTGAGCACTTGTCCATGGATCACTCAATATGTAATGGTCTATTCCCTGATTTAAGTATCAGGCAATGATCATCCCCCACAAGATTTGGGATTAGGTGTACGGGATGTAATTAAAAATAATGTATTACGGTGGTTATTTTGGGGGAGGGTGGAGTATTTAGTTGTCACTCGCCATAAGAGGAAAAGTTGCTGATCAGCCTTTAGACCCATTAGTTTCCCTTGTATTTTTTTCTTTCCTGATGGTTACTGTGTTTATCCTCCACAGCCCCTTCCTCACTTATAACATTCCAAAAATCCTTGGTATCCTGTGCCAGGAAGGCTGATTTGTTCATTTGATTTTATCATTTGTTGTAGATGTGGTGGTTGCATGGCATGATCTCTTAATAGTTGTCATCCTGTGTGGTGATGATTGATTGATTGATTATATACCGATTTGATAAATTGATTTCTTTGCGGTTGCTCATTACAATGCCTTATGATCTAGGCCCAAGATTCTATAATCCAAAACCGATGTTTTCATGAGAAATTCTTAAACACTTATTAACTGTCTCTATGCTGATTGTTTGTGCTCTTTTACTACTTTCTTCTTTCTTTCCAACAATGTGACATACCCATTGGCTAGGTGGTGAGTGTGTGGGAAGGAAGAACTACGAGGGTCTGTCTCCTTGACATAAGAGCTGCCCACAAAGGGTAATCATAACTTAAGAGGTGTAACACATATTAAATACAACTATCCAAAAATCTTGACAAGTAGCTTTACATTTAATGATAGTAAGTATTAAGATACTGTTAGTGCAATCTGCGAGACCATTCAACTGATTATAGGAGTCGAGAGAAATATATTGACAAGTTGGTAAACTCTAGGACTGGGCTACCAGACAAACTGGAGAAGCCTGATCTTCGGGGTTTTAAGTTAAGGTATTTACAATGATAGAGGCTGAGAACAAGGTTACTGCTCTTCAGTCTTCATTGTATTTATTAATTTCAGCTCTGAACTCGGAAAGCCCAATAGTCAGTGAGTTTCAGTAAGGTTGTAGCTGAATTTACTATTTTCTCATGTAAGTAGAAGTTTTATACACACATGCCAAATTTTAAATTCAAGAAATGATGAATGAGTGTGCCTATGTTAAAAACTAAAATTTTGATCTACAAGTCATTATTGCAAGCAATAACTTTGAAAAGCTTGCGTTTTTCACCTTGGATGCCTCTTCCCATGTCCCTCTATTTTGTTTTCTGTCATTCCTAAGCTTTTTAAAAATTTCAGTCTCTAGCACCAAAATTATGCTAGTAGTCGTGCTTCTCCAACATTTAATATTTTAACATTGGAGCACTGAATTGATCTGTTTTGCTAAAGATTTTTTGCAGCTTGGGAAACCTGTAGTCTGCTGCACGTCTTTGAGAATCTGCCTTTTAAAATCTTCATGTTATATGAGAGAGACAGTCTGCAGGGTTTCTGCAATCTTCAGAAAATTCTTGTAGAAAATTTACAGAAAAAAAAACTGTGACATCAAGTGGAGGAAATGCACGATGGTTCTCACTTATTTTCTCATTGTATTGTGCCTCATCAATTTGAGATGAGAAATCACAAAATCATTGGGTCCTCTTCCAGTTATTCTTTTGTTTTCCCATGAAATCTTTTCAGAGTAATAATTATGGAAATTGAATCTTCTTTGAATACTGTTGAATTGCGTTATACAAGCTAAACTGCTTTGCTCCCATGATTTTGAATTTCTCCTGGACTATCACTATGTTTTTAGGTTTCGTTTTAGGCAGTATGAACTCCAGTTCACAGTTGAGCACCAACCACATCTTGTCTGATGTGAAACAGGCCCATTCTAAAGCTTAGTACTACGTTTCTCCCCAAGGTTGTCTGATACTTTACAAAAAAAATGCAGTTTCTTTGTTCACCTCTTCATATGTCACAGATTGAATGGCGCTTTCAGTATATGGGTGCTAAATGCACTCTTTGTTGCACTGTAGACAGAACAAAGCCTTTTCGCAAGTCTAGACAGCTGTTTGTCTCATCCTTGAACTTTGGTAAACCTATTTCAAACAGTGAATTGCAGACTGGTTAGTGGAGTGCATTTTGCATTGTTTTATTAATTTGGCATAGAGACAACATTCTGGGAATATCAGAGGTCATTCTGTTAGAGCAGTGACTGCATTTTTAGCAATATCAAGGTTGCAACATTTGAAGACACCTACAAAGCTGCTGCTTGATAATATCAAATTTGAGCTTCAAAAATCTTAAAAACATCAAATTCACAGCTCAAATAATCTGAAAAACCAAGATCCTTTTTATCTTAAATGTGCTACAGTTATAATCCATGTGAGAGAAAAGCAACTTGTCTACCTGAAGAAAGTTTTCATCTGCATAACCAGCAAAAAAAGCTAATTTAAATAATTTGAAGATATGAATACATTTTGTATGTTTAAAATATTTTCTTGAGCCAAAACTAAAAGGAAAACATAGCTTGTTGAAATCAAGTTTGATATGTAAATTGCCAAGGAACAGGTATAGACCATTCAGACCACTATTGCCATCCCCAATCCCATTCAGTCTCATCAGAGCTGATCTATATCTTGACTCAGTTTATGTGACTTGGTTTGCGATTTTTGAGAAGATTTGTAGCTCAGGTTGAGGGTCAGCTTGTAAGTTTGTCCACTGAGCTGGCAGGTTTGTTATCAGACATTTCATTATCATGTTAGGTAACATCATCAGTGAGCCTCCGGTGAAGTGCTGGTGTTCTATCCCGCTTTCTATTTATGTGCCTTGGTCTGTTAAAGGTGGGTGATATCATTTCCGGTTCTTTTCCTCAGAGGTTGGTAAATGGGGTCCAAATCAATGTGTTCATTGATAGAGTTCTGGTTTGAATGCTGGCCTCTAGGAATTCCCATACATGTCTCTGTTTAGCCTGTCCCTGGATGGATGCGTTGTCCCAGTCGAACTGGTGTCCTTCGTCTGTATGTAAGGATACTAGTGATCGTAGGTCATGTCTTTTGGTGGCTAGTTGGTGTTTGTGTATCCTGGTGGCTACTTTCCTGCCTGTCTGTCCAATGTAGTATTCGTTGCAGTCCGTGCATGGTATTTTGTAAATGACATTAAAATGTCATTTACAAAATACCATGCACAAACTGTAACAATCACCATTGAAAACCTCAATTAGATGATCGCTTGCTCTTGTAAACTTCAAGTGCAATACAGACCTTGTCCATACTTGTCCTTATAATTGAAACCCTTTAGGCTTGTACCATTCTGATGAACCTGCATTGCTACATCCTTTATGGTCATTGTATTTGCCCTAAATTGCATGACCCAGATCTTACTCTCATATAATTGTAACATAATGTCCATGCCTTTGTATTCCTGCTTCCTTGAAATTCTGGCTAACATTTCTTTAGCTATTTTAATTAATTTTACCTGTCCATAATACTGGATTGAACATAATAGTATAAAGGCTATTAGGTTCAATAAACTTGTGCTGGTTTGGTAAGCTTGCTGTACTTACCTTCTCATCTATTCTGTCTAAAAAAATCCTAGTTAACTAAATTATTTTTAACTTTACAATTTAAAAGCCTGTGAAAACATACTTTTCCTGTTACTCCTCACTTCCTATACTTTAATTTGTTTGAATTTTAATTATATTTTCTTCGTAAATGTACACTTTTCCACGTTAAACATTTTCCACAATTAACCTGGCCAATTCTGTCATAACTTTGAAAACTATAATTGGACTATCTCAGTCAGTCTTTATAGTTTACTTTACAAATCTGCATATTGCTTTTAAAAAGGAAACAAGCAGACCCCTATGAAAATTCCAATCAGACTTTCCTTTAAAAACATCCTTTGTTGCTCGATCTTTGCCATTCCCTTTGGCCTTGCACTGCCAACCTTTTTGTCATTTTTTTACCTCCTCTCCATCCTATTTCAGATCTTCCCTTTTTGCTCTGTCCCCCATTCTTCTAACCTTTCACCTGTTTAAAGTCTACTGCATTTCTGACTTCTGCTAATTACAATGAAATGTCACTGACCTGAATTGTTAATTCTGTTCCCATAAATGCTGCCAGATGTGCTGAATAATTCTATTTTATCTGATTTTATTTCAAATTTCTTGCTTCCACAATAATTTTACATTTTCTGTTTTGTTATTTCAGATTCAGCAGCCTTCGTATTTTACCCATTCCTTGTAAACTCTATCCCTTAAACCTAGAATCATCCTTGTAGTTTAGATGTACATAGTCAAGGTTATGATTGATAGAGACATAGAAAATAGGAACAAAAGTCAGCCATTTGCCCATTTAGCTCACTCCACCAAACATTGTGAACATGGCTGGTCCTCTATCTCAGTTCCATAGTTTCACTTTCTCCCTATCTCTTGACACCTTTAACTTCTAGAAATCTATCAACTTCTTCGTTAAATATATTGCATGACTTTGTCTCAAAGTCCTTCTGTGGCAGAGAATTCCATATGGTCACCACACTCTTGAGTGAGAGAATTTCTCCTCATCTCAGTCTGAAATGGCTTACCTGAATGAACAGAGCCATGTACAGTGCATTGAAAAAAGTAGTACCTCTACACCTTGTTTGCAACTTTCTCTTTTCCCCTAGCATTAAAGTATAATTTCATAAATTGTCCATAATAATTCCTGTACCTCAGTAAAGTTATCACTTCAGTGTCTCCTTAGAGGTTTCTTGGTCTTTATTTTTCTCCTTGATCTAGTATATAAATATTATCTTGGTAGGAAAAATCAGATTCATAATATCCTTCCATGTACTTTTTGCCTGGGTGTTATTTAATATAGTGCCTCATTGTGTCTCCTGGCTCCTGGGTTCATAAATTTATTCAGGGGAGATCGTATTTAATGCTTCTCAATCCTAACGCTTTCTCAATTTGGTTTCATCTATTGCTCTGGGTTATAGAGTTTAATGTTCCATTTCCTTTGTGGTTCACCCTGCAGCCAAGTTGGTTTTAATATGTTTGTCACTCGGTGTTCATTTAAAATAATTTATGTGCTATTGGCTTATTTCCAAAGTCCAATTCATGGATACTGACATTGAGCGTTTGGTCTCAATTTTGAACCCCAGGATCCACTATGCATGGTGGGGTTTTGAAGCATGTGGGTCAATGCCTTGAAGACCAAGGGTAATTTATTAATAATATATATCAGACTACTATAGCATAGTTGCGAACCTAATTTAAATTTGACAAGTGCCTTGAGGGTCATCAGGATTTTCCAGGAAATCTGTCAGTGAAAAGGAAGTGAGTATGCCAGTTCATGGAGTTTTTACAACACTTTTGTGCCAAGGAAAACAAGAGTACTCTCCCTGATGCTTGAAGGAAGCCTTTGGCTTCTCTTCTGCCCATTTGTCTCGTTGCAGAGTTTTCCTCTTCTCTGATCTCTGAAACTCAGCCTTCATCTGTTGAGCCCATTTGTGGTCAACTTCTTCCCTTCCCCCAACCCCTCAAGCTTTCCTCCTTCCGATATCAGCATCCATCTTCCTCCATACTCCTGATTTCTCTCAGAGTTAAATTTTCACAGGATCTCTGTGCCCCAGCCTTGAGCACATCATGATTATTTTTTGCCGTCCCTGCAAGTGTTGGAACATGTATCAACTGGCATTGTACTGAAAGGTTGGAGACTGCAGCTGATATACCTGTCTACCAGAATTTGACATTGTGTCGAATCCTTAGGAGTAACCGCATATATCTGATGGTATTCTTCTATATGATTGTATTTTTATGTTGCATTTGTATTGATGCATTGCTTATTAAATGAAAAAAAATGAAAACAGAAAAAAGGTTACTGAAAAGTATCCTTTTAAGTTTGCCATACAACTCACTTCTGTATTTTATGACCTTCTATATTAAAAAAAAAATTGGGCTAAATATTTAAAAGATTAATTTAAATTTAAAATCCTATGGTTTTGATACCTAAATGCATTTTTAAAGCTTATTATTTCACTGGAAAATGAAATATGAGTGTTGGCATCCCAATTTTAAAGCAGTGTGACAAACCTGAAAGAATTGGGAATGTACTGAAATATGTAAAATCATTGGTGAATGCTTTGAAAATAATTCACTTGTAAAATGCTGATGTTTTAAAAAAGATTGAGGATAGGTTAAATTGCATATTTTAAACTTCTTTAGACTTGGTTATCATTGGGGTATGTTGGGTCTTTAACCAAAACATGTAAAAAATGTTCTTGAAACTTGCTGTCTCCTTGCACTGTCTATTCGTGACAAGCCAGCTTCAATTTGCACACTCAAGTCAGTCATTGCTGGTGGCAGTTTCTGACTGAAAAAATCTGCAGTCTGATGTAAAATGCAGTGAACTGCTGATGGGACTTTGACAGAAATTAAACAGACAGAATTAAGTGGGGAGAAATAGGATATCGGCACTGCCAATTCTTAGTTTGAATCATTTTTCTTAAAAGGCTAATGTTAATAACCTAAAATCCGTATGCAATATTAATCAATCTAAGCCATGTTTTTCTTGGAAACACTTTTTTTCTGTTTTTTTTTGTCAGGCACTGCAGGCAATTGAGCACTTCCACATGGCGACTGGCACAAACTCAAACCAAGGACAGGCAACTCATCACAGTTGATGAAAAATTGGTAAGGATTTTAAATTGCTACAATTTTGCTGCCTGCAGACTATGTCTGATTAATAAAAGCCATTATTGTGTGTGCATACTTTGAGGAAAGACACACAAGGAATTATTATAAATTTTTTTAAGGTCAGTTCTTTGAGCAACTGTAATTTTAATATTGTATATTGAGGCAAAACTCAAAATTTGAAACCTTATTAAAAACAATCAAACTTGTTCTTTGATCATTTACAAAGAAAGGTTAGGAGTATTACATAGATTATGCAGCAACTTGCATTAAGCTTTTGATTTTATTGTTAAGACTTCTGACAAGTTCAGGATGCCTATATTGCATTTCTGTTCCTGTTCTATACTGCTGTAAATAATGCAAATGTAATAATTAAAAGTAACTAATCAAAATATCTTCATCGCTCAAACCACAAGTTAAATATTTACCCATACTTACCATTTGACCCCTTCTCTTTTAGTCTGTTGCCATTGTTTTCCAACACACAGCATTGTGGTTAAGTTGGCGGCACTCTTGCCTCTTTTACTAGGTTCTGGTTTAACTTCCACTCCAGAGCTTGAGTACAAAAATCAGATCTGTTAATCAAATGCTCTGTTGGAGGTGGATGGATGTAAAAGAACCGATGACGTTATTTTGAAGGCGAGTAACAAACTTAGACTCTGTGACCTGGCCGATGTTTGGTCCTCTATCAACACCACAAAAACAGAATTATCAAATTTTAACGCTTGCAATGCTGTTTACATGTCAAAATCGGGACTATTTTCCAAAAAAAAACAATTAACCTGATTATTTCCTTATATATTTGCTGTTACTATCCATTTTGGAGTAGCATTCCTTTGTGATGTTTGTTGACTGAAACTAACATTGAAGGCTGAGGAGCCAATGAACAGCCCACTTGGTCTAGATTGATAACATAGAAGTGAGCAGGTCAATATTTGATGCAGGTATGATAGCAAACCAAGAGATTATCTTTGTTTCACTGATAACTCAGTGATCATTCGACATGTCTTTTGGAACATTTTTCTTCCTGATTTGAATTTTGTGTGTATGTACACAAAGATAATATGAAATTGTGTTTATCTAATGTCTGTCTGTAACTTCATAATATTTCTAGAGACTAGCCGATTTAGTCAGCTGCAGTTGGAAGCAGATTGTTGTGTTTCTAGAATGCCATTTGTGGAACATAAATGTTTTTCTTTAGTTCAAGAATTTAGTTTAAAGTTCTAACCTGCAGTTTCAAAGCAAAGTAGGCAGAGCTACACAAGTAGCAGAATAATGTAGTAAGCATTTATGCAGCTGTAAGTATAATCTGAACAAGGTCATGCAGAACATATGAGACAACCTTTTTCTGTCAAAAGACGATAAATGCAATGAATAAAGGAAAATAACCTTGCCATTAGCTATAAAAGTATAACTTATTCCAACTTTAGCTCTGGTTGCTTTTCAGTGGGCGTCCTGATGAATGTATTAGTAACAACTAAAATATAATGGCAAATTAAGTCATGGAGAGTGGCATGGTGGCTCAGTGGTTAGAACTGCTCCCTCAGCGCCTGATTCGATTCTATCCTTAGGCAACTGTCTGTGTGGAGTTTGCACATGCTCTACATGCATTTGTGGGTTTCCTTCGGGTGGTCCAGTTTCCTCCCACTGTCTAAAGATGTGCAGATTAGATGGATTGACTGTGCTAAATTGCCCCATAGTGTCCAGAGATGTGTAGGTTGGAGGGATTAGCCCAAGAAAATACAGGATCACAAGGATAGAGTGGAGGAAGGTAGGGCGGTGGGGAGGATGCTGTAGGATGGTCAGTGTGGACCTAACTTTAAAAGGGTTCAGAAAAGATTGACAAGGATGTTGCCAGGACTGAAGGATTTGAGCTATAGGAAGAGGCTGAACAGGCTGGGGCTGTTTTCCCTGGAGCGTTGGAGGCTGAGGGATGACCTTATAGAGGTTTATAAAGTCATGAAGGGCATGAATAGGATAAATAGACAAAGTCTTTTCCCTGAGGTCGGCGAGTCCAGAACTAGAGGGCATAGGTTTAGGGTGAGAGGGTAAAGATATAAAAGAGACCTAAGGGGCAACTTTTTCCAACAGAGAGTGATGCGTGTATGGAGTGAGCTGCCAGAGGAAGTGGTGAAGGCTGGTACAATTGTAACATTTAAGAGGCATTTGGATGGGTATATGAATAGGAAGAGTTTGGAGGGATATGGGCCAAGTGTTGGCAGGTGGGACTAGATTGGGTTGGGATATCTGGTCGGCATGGATGGGTTGGACCGAAGGGTCTGTTTTCATGCTGTGCATCTCTATGACTCTATGATCTGATGCGCTGAATAGCCTACTTATACACTAGAGAGATTCTATGATTTCAGGGAAAAATTGGCAATCTTATATTTTTTCCACTGATTTGAATGCTGTTGAAATTTGCATGCTGCCAGCCTGAAAATTTTTATGTCAATTAATTTTGCCACCAAACTAAGGAAAGAAAATGTATTAACGAAATAAAGCTGTTGCTTTTTGTAATGTATAAAGTTTCACATCTGTACTGTACTTCAGATATTCACAGTGGGATAGAAGGAATGTGTTTTTTAAAGCTCCACAACACTTATTTTAATGCTTGTTTTAACGATTGTTCATTAAAATAATGAGCTCCTAAGAAGAAAAAGAATTCCATGTTGCTTTCAAAGTAATTTAATTTTAATATCCTAAAGTACGGTGTGGAAGTACACCGTAGGCATAATGTGTTTAATGCCCAGTGATGATGTATATCTGCACCCCAGTGCTAACATGCAAGCCATGCTACAGTTACTCTGTGATGATAATCCAACTATTTTTTGCAATTCTAATTTCTATTGTTATAATGTAGATATAATTTCACATATGAGGGCTATTGGTCAATACATTCCTCTAAATCTTTTTATCACTTTGCATCTCACTATATTGGAATGTAGCTATTTAATACCTCCAACTTTGGTGTCATTTGCAGACTTACTAACTGTACCTCTTATGCTCACATCCAAGTAGTGGATCCAGCACTGATTCTTCTAGCACTGGTCACAGACCTCCAGTCTGAAAAAACAACCCTGCACCACTGCCCTCTGCCTTCTACTTTTGAGCCAGTTCTGTATCCAAATGGCTAGTTCTCCCTTTATTCCATGAGCTCTAACCATGCTAACCAGTCTCCCATGGGGAACCTTGTTGGACACCTTACTGAAATTCATATAGATCACATCTACCACTCTGCCCTCATCAATCTCTTTGTTATTTCTTCAGAAAACTCAATCAAGTTACTGAGACATGATTTCCCATGCACAAAGCTATGTCCTTACATTTCCAAATACATGTATGTCCTGTCCCTCAGGATTCCCTCCAACAACTTGCACACCACCAACGTCAAACTCACTGGTCTATTGTTCCCTGGCTTGTCCTTACCATCTCTTAAACAGTGGCACCACATTAGTCAACCTCCAGTCTTCCAGCACCTAACCTGTGACTATTGAAGACACAAATATCTCAGCAAGGAGCCCAGCAATCACTTCCCTAGCTTCCCACAGAGTTCTAGCATACACCTGATCAGATCCTGGGGATTTATCCACTTTTATGTGTTTCAAGACATCCAGCACTTCCTCCTCTGTAATATGGACATTTTTCAAGGTGTCACCATCTATTTCCCTACATTCTATGTCTTCCATGTCCTCTTCCACAGTAAACACTGAGGTAAAATACTAATTTAGTATATCTCCTCCATCTCCTGCAGCTTCACACAAAGGCTGCTTTGCTGATCTTTGAAGGGCCCTTTTCTCTCCCTAGTTGCCCTTTTGTCTTTAAGGTGCTTGTAAAAATCCTTTGGATTCTCCTTTAATTCTGTCCCCTTTTTGCCCTCCTGATTTCCCTCTTAAGTATACTCCTACTGCCTTTATGCTCTTCTAAGGATTGATTCGATCTATCTTGTTTATATCTGATACGTGCTTTCTTTTTCTTAATCAAACCCTCAATTTCATTAGTCAACGAGCATTCCTTACACCTACCAGCCTTTCTTTTCACCCTGAGCTGAAAATGTGTTGCTGGAAAAGTGCAGCAGGTCAGGCAGCATCCAAGGAACAGGAGAATCGACGTTTCGGGCATAAGCCCTTCTTTTCACCCTAACAGGAATATACTGTCTCTGGACTCTTGTTATCTCATTTCTGAAGGCTTCCTATTTTCCAGCCATCCCTTTACCTGCAAACATCTACCCCCAATCAGCTGTTCTAAGTTCTTTCCTAATACCATCAAAATTAACCTTCCTCTATTTTAGAAATTCAACTTTTAGATCATTAATGGTGGAGGGAGTGGATATTTGTAGTTGTGGTGTCAACCAAGTGAGCTGCTTTGACCTGGGTGGTCTCGAGCTTTTTGACTGTTGGCGGAGCTGCACCCGTCCAAGCAAATGGGGAGTACTCCATCAAATTCTGACTTGTGCCTTGTAGATGAATGACAGGCTTTCAGGAGTCAGAAGACAAGTTACTCACCTCCGTATTCTCTTCCCAAAACTTGCTATCACCTCCGTATTCCTAGCCTCTGACCTGCTGTTGTAGCCACTGTGTTTATGCTGCCGCACTCTTGGTGGTGGGCATTGAAATCCCCTACCCAGAGTATATTTTTCACCCTTGTCATCCTCGGTGCTTCCTCCAAGTGTTGCTTAAAATAGCACAGTATTGATTCATCAGCCGAGGAAGGGCGATGCATAGTAACCAGGAGGAGGTGGTCTTGCCCATGTTTAACTTCAGCCTTGCTACTTCAAGATGTCGTCGCGACCTGGGGTGTGGTCCTAGGAATCAGACCCTGAGCTGGAACCACGGCACCCGCTGATCCTTATTTGGTATTCTGAGCATACACCAGCACTTGGTAGAAGTTAAATTAATTTTTTTAAGTCTGGAACCAGAAGTTACTCTCAGTAATGGTGACCATGACAACTATATCAATTGTTGTAAAAATCTAACTGGTTCACCAATGTTCTTGTGGAAAGGAAACCTGTTCTGACTTATGTATGACTCCAGAACTGCAGTAATATTGTTGACTCCAAGTGGTCTTCTGAAATGGCTGAGGGCAGTTAGGGATTATGCAAGAATGCAGGCTGTGCCAGTGACCTGCATCCCATGAGGAGAATAAGTAATATCCCACTAATATAGTGAGTATGCTTCGCTGCTTCCTTACCTGCTTGTTCACAGTAATTGCAATAAGAGGATACTTCATGCATTGATCTTTCATAGCATGGATATTACTTATCCTGTCTTGTTTGGACCTATTACAGCCATAAGATATACACCAGAAAAAGCCTGTTACTCACAGGAGAATTGGAGCTTGATCCAGTGAGTCAACTACGCTTTTGTGTGTGGGAGTTCAGAAGAGTAGGTGCGGATTTCATTAAATCATGTAAACTTTTGGCGGGGCTGGGCAGACTGGATATAGGGAAGGTTTTTCACCTGTTTGGAGATTGTAGAACAAGGGGTCATTGTCTCTTGATACAGGTAAGCCGTTTAGGACTGAGATGAGAATTTTTTTTTGCATTGAGATAGAAGATAAACAACAAACCTATTGAATGGTGGAGTAGGCTTGATGAGCCAAACAGCTTATCTATGGTTAACCAAATTGCAGCTCCAAAGGAGAGGGGAAACCAGTGAGATTCAGTTCCCAAAAAGGATTCTGGATCAGATGGAATTGTATATTTCAATAAGATCATCTGTCTTTCATCATAACTCCAGTTAGTACAGCTCCTGCTTGTCCAAACTTTCCTTTAGAGGTAACCACCCCCTATCCAATGTATCAGTTGAATGAACCTTCTCTGAACCGCTTCTAACCGATTTGCAATCTTTCTTAAATAAGACGACTTAAGACTTTACGCTAGATGTGACTTCAGTAATACGCTGCATAACTGTAGCAAAACATCTAAACTTGGACATTCCATTTCTGTTGCAATAAACATTCCATTTGACTTCCAAGTCACTTACTATACCTGCATACAAGACACCCAGATCTCTCTGTACTTCAGAGTTCTGCAAAAATTCCATTTAAATAATATGCTGTTTTTCTTTTGTTAATAAATAATTGGGTAATAATTTATCTTTAATTCCATGTGCATCAACTTTAGCTACTAGTCTTTTTCATAAAGGACATAATTAAATGCCTCTTGGAAATTCATATAAATAATATCCATAGACATTTCTCTGTCCAATATTTAGTTATCCCTCCAAGAATTTTGATCAAATTTGTCTTAGATTAGATTAGATTACAGTGGCCCTTCGGCCCAACAAGTCCACACCGACCCGCCGAAGCACAACCCACCCATACCCCTACATTTACCCCTTACCTAACACTACGGGCAATTTAACATTGCCAATTCACCTTACCTGCACATCTTTGGACTGTGGGAGGAAACCGGAGCACCCGGAGGAAACCCACGCAGACACGGGGAGAACGTGCAAACTCCACACAGTCAGTCGCCTGAGGCGGGAATTGAACCCGGGTCTCTGGGGCTGTGAGGCAGCAGTGCTAACCACTGTGCCATCGTGCTGCCCACGGTGCATAACCTACCTGAAAATCTACACTGACTCTGATCAACTTACTATTTTAAAGTTGTTCAGTTACTCAATCCTTCATTATAGCCATTTCCTGTCAACAGGTGTTGGGTTAACTAATTTATAATTCTCAGGTTTCCTCTTTGATCTTTTTTAAAAAGTGGAGTGACATGTACAATTTTGAGAGAACACTAGAGGATTATAATTTCAGCAGCTGCATTGTTGAGAACTACTTCTTTTAAAACCCTGAAAAAGAAACCATCTGATCAGAGGTATTTATAACAGTTTAGTGCAATTATTTTCCTCACTAGTGTTGTTTTGCAAATGTTTGTTTTTAGCAGGTTCCCGTTCGTAATTCAATATTAGGTTCCATGGGATGTTTAAAATGCTATCCTCTTCCTTCACTGCAAATACTTAATAGTACAAAATAATTATTCAAGAATGTTACTTTCTGAAGAACAAGGGAGTCGAAGGATATGGGGTTAGGTGGCAAAATGGTTATGATACCACAATCAGATCAACTATGACATTATTAACTGGGGAGCAGGCTTAAAGGGACCAAATGGCTTTTCATGCTCCCAATTTGTATGCTTGTATATCTTTACTTACTTTGAATATATCACATCTGTTGTCATGTGACTTATGACAATCTTTTTATTTCCACGATAGCCCTAAGACATCATGTATATTTATACTTTTGTGCTCCTTTTCTGCAGCTCTTACTGTTTGTTCTGACAACATTTGTTGGTTTTTCTGTCTCTCCCATACATCAAGATTTCAGTTAAAAATCACCCAACATCAGGTTATAGTCCAACAGGTTTATTTGGAAGCACTAGCTTTCGGAGCGCCGCTCCTTCTTCAGGTGATTGTGGAGGTTAAGATCATGCTTGCAGAATTTACAACCAAAGGAGTCCAGTGTCATGGAGATGTGATACAGTAAACAATCTTAGATTAAAACTTGCATATTTTATAATGGGATATGCTGGTTTCTGTTCTTGGATATGTAAATCCCAGAACTACTTTTAAATTACATTCTCAAGATGGCATCTCCAAGTTATCAAGACTTCAGTTTGTCTTTTTGCCTTTTATATACTTTTCCATTTAATTTTATCTCATCCTTTATAAGCCACATAAAATGTAAGTGAACTGAAACTTGTATTAATAGAAAGTGATAAATGTTGATTAAAGGAATGCCATATTATTCTTGGTTTCACTCCTCTAATGATATTGTTTTCATTTGATTAATGTAAAATTATCAAGGTGCAAGTTCATCTGTCAGTTAATTTGTAATGATCAATAAATTAACAAAAACATTATGTAACTAAATAATATTTTTCACATGCTGTTGAGGATATTTACATTTAACATATCCAAATGGTATTAGACTATGACAACTGTAAGGAGATTAACTGATCAGATCAGAAAGCTAATTGATTTGGCTATGTTTACATAAGGTAAAGTTGCCAGAGGTAAGTTATGAGACTTCTGAACTCAATCACAAGTTATTTGGTATATAAACTGATTGAACTTTGAAAACTATAAATGGTAGTCTGGTTCTTTCACGACTGTCTGTAGTCAAATAGTGCATCTTGACATAAGGCATGCCAGACTGTTTACATGGCAAGTTAAAGAAGAATGCAGGAAACTGCAGAAGAATAACTATTAATCCAGATCACAGTCAAGTATTTAATTGTTATCAAGAACAATGGTTTACTATTTCTAGAAAAATTCCACACTAAAAATAAAATTCCTCAGCAAACATGATGTATATGTTCATAATTGTTATATTCCATGCAGCAAGCACATTTAATGGACATCTTCAGGAAACAGGTTTCTTGCAAAAATAAAACCTGAGTAGATTCTGTTGTGGAATTCAAATTTATCAAAAACTAGGCAGTCATCTGTGTGGCAATGTTTTTCTATCTTTTTACTCCTCCAATTTCTGAATGTTGAACAAGCTGAAGAGGGGAAAATAACTTGAATTCTGGGATATCAATCTTTGTATCTTGTCACTTTTGAGCCAGTAGCATTGATTTAAGTCCCAGTCCAGAAACTTGAGCATGCAAGCTATGGTTTGCAGTTCTGTGAAAATGCTGCACTGTTCATGGTCAGATGTTAATTCAAAACTATATTAGCTGTTGCTCTCCAGAAAGCCCAGCAGTGAAGGATAAAATGGGACATTGCAGCTAAACTCAAATCCTGATTCCTAACTGTTCCAACTAATAATTAAAGCAATGCCATATGATTCTTGGTTTCACTCCGCAAATGATACTGTTTTCATTTGATTAATGTAAAATAATCAATGTGTAAGTTCATCTGTCAGTTAGTTTGTAATGGTCAATAAACTAACAAAAAGATTATGTAACTAAATAATATTTTTTAAATTTGACCCAATTAAAAGATTGCTAACCAAGAGGGAGTGTTAGAGACCCACTGAATATATTGTATCAAAACTTTTGTGGGAAAACTTAGACAAATTAAGGGATGGCGATGCACTCTGTTTCCTATCACCCCTCTAAGGGCCTATCTGTCACAGAAAGTCGCAAGAAAAACCAGTAGCCATTGTGTACTCCCTCTGGATGCTACTGTAGCCCTTAGGAAAAGGAGAGGCAGATAGGGAGCCACATAACTGCCTAAATTACATTAGTTGGACATGATGATAGAAACTGTGGCCAGGCCGACGAGGAATCCTCCAATCTGCCTGGTTCCCTCCATACAGGGTAAATCTGGAGCAACTTCACACATCCCGCTTATGTTGATGTGAAATGCTGACTACTCCACCAAATTACAGATGTCCCTGAATTGATTAATCTGATTTTATAGTCCACTGCTCAGGACAGCTGTGTGCGTCTCCCTGCATTGCAAATCCCCAGTGAGTAAAGGATTTACATCTCCTCCAGATAGCAGGATTTCAAGTTGAGTTTTCAAGAGTTGAGGTAGCGACAGAAATCATGGGCCCTAATGCTCTTCCTGGCCTGCACCTGGCCCAAGCGCAATCGGCCCATGAAGCCCTCGACCTTGGTTATTGAATCCTGGAAAGAGCAACCCATACAAGAAACTCCTTTGTCCAGAGTGAAATGATGCATTGGGGATTTCCAAGAGATGACTCAAGTTGTTGAGCCAGAGCATTTGCAGACAAATCTGGGGCATTGGACAGATGATAAATTCCATCCCAGACAGAGGTCAGCTCAGACTGGCATGCTCACATGCCTGAGTCATTTGAAATGTGAACAGGTCCAAGTTCTGCAACTATAGAATGACAGTCACAGAATCATTGCAGTTCAAAAGAAAGCCATTTGGCCCATCATATCTGCACTGGCTCTCTGAATAAACAGTTCATTGAGTACCTTTGTTCTACTATCCCCTAGTAACCCTGCACATTGTTCCTATTCATTTCAGCCTAATTCCCTTTTCAATGCCTCAATTAAACATGTCTCAGGCAATGCATTTCAGAACTTAACTACTGGTTGTGTGAAAAAACTTTTTTTTCTATCATTTGCTCTTTTTGTCTTTGCTTTGGCTTCTTTAGCCAAATGCTCTAAATCACTGCCCCCTTTCTTGATCCTTTCAAAAATGAGAAGTTTCTTCTTATCTAGATGGCCCAAATCCCTCATGAGTTCAAAAACCTCGATTAAAACCTCCAAGGAAAATGGTCAATATTTTCCAGTCTGTCTTCAAGTTTGTTTCCACGAATGAAGAATTTCATTCTTGCAAATCTTTACTGTTCCTAATGTGTGATACCCACAGCTGGATGCAGCATTCCAGCTGAGGCCAGATTAGTTCCTATATAAGTTCAATATACCCTCCTTCGTTGTATACTCTGTATCACTGCTATTAAAGCTGAAGATTCTCTATGTTTCGTTTCCACTCTCTCAACTGTCTTGCCACCTCCAATGACCTATGCCTATATGCACTGAGGTTTCTTTGGTCCTCTACTCGCTTTGGATTGTCTATCTAATTTCTTTCTACCAAATGAATCACTTCAAATAGCTCCACATTGAACTTCACTGACTACCTGTCCACCCATTCCATCAAATTGTTTATGTCCTTTTAAGGTTCTACACTATCTTCCTCAAAATTCACAATGCTTCAAAATTCTCTATCACCCTTGTTGAGTCTTGCTATTAACAGTGAACATGAATCTACTCCACTGATATTACTCCTTGACTACCATTAGCTTTTGCCTTGTACTCTTATCACCCCTTACCATCTGTTCCACTTGCTTCTCCTCCTCCTGTTCCTACCCTTTTCAACAGAATACAAACACTTCTTATTTCTCAGCCTACTTTAGTTCCAAAGAAAAGTATTATTGCACTTGACACTCCACAGATGCTGCTAGACCTCCTGAGTTTCTCCAGCAATTTCTATTCATATTTCTGATCTCCAGCATCCATAATAGTTGGCTTCTGTTGAGCCATTCTCTTGAGCCATTTAGCACTTTTCCCCAATCCTGACTTTTTGAGGACAACCTAAACTAACAACCTTCATCCTCTGCACACATTGCTTCATCATCTTGATGGGTTTGTATGTCTTTGATGCTGGTGCCAATTTAAGTCTAAGCTGAGGAATTTCTTCACTTACAGCATTGCTAATCTTCCGAACTCCTTTGCCACAGAGTCCTTAGGTATACTTAAGGCTGAGAGAGAGAATCAGTAGGGGAATCGGAGATTATGGAGAAAGGGAAGGAGAGTGGACATGAGGATTGTCAGATGATAGTGATCCAGTTGACTGGCATAGCAGGCTTGAAGGATCAAACAACCTACTCCTGTTCCTTTTTCTAATGGTCTCTGTCATTAGACCCACAACAGTTTTGTTTTTTTCTGGTCTACCTTGTTTCTGGTGTATGAACTGTTCACCTCAAGCTTTACTGCAAACTCTCATTAAAGATGCACAAATGAACAAACTTCAGATATGCTACACCCACTCGGAACAAATCTAAAATGAAACCAGGACCATGTTCTTAACACACAATATACAAATGCAAATCTAAAGCAAAGCTATGCATTATTTCCCAACTTAGAACCCCCATGTTTCCAAACATTGATAACATATTATGAACCTTCACTACAATGTTCAAACTAACAGACTTCAGAGTTATAAATATAATGTTTCTGAAGTTTGTATTCAGTTAGGCTGGCCAGAGGCAAAGACAAAAAGTTTGGAATGGGAACTGGATAATTCTTGGTCTGATCGGTAACAAGGCCACCAAGTATTGCTTGTGAAGAAAATTGGCATGCTTGGGCAAGCTGTGTTCTGCTTTCTATTTTATTCACTCATGGACATGGGCGTGGCTGTCTGGGTAAGCATTTACACTGTATTGCCCATCCCTAGTTGTCCTTGCTACTGTATTTGATTTCCTCATTGTGAAGGGTAGACTACAAATTTAATTGTCCTCTGTACAACTTGATTTGCTCCCATGAAGCCTGTATTTTGTGAACCCTAAGTATTCTGCTTTCAGAATATCACAGATTTTGTTCTCTTCTTTACAAGTTAATGACACTTCATGCTTGATGACTGTTATCCTGATGATTCAACTAGCCCTCTGTTATGCCACGTATAAACGTTTGCACAAATTGTATCAACCAATGTTGTCACAACTGTATTTATTACACAAATCCTTTGGAATTTTGTTGCATACATCACTATGTAACTGGTTGTTGAAGAGCTATCACTAAGAAATAGCATAAAAACTAGTGCATATCTTATTTGACAGAACTTTTGGTAGTCTCATTTCCGAGCAGCATGTTGCCATTTTGAAATTTATACAGTAACAGTTTTCTAATAGAAGCAAAGTTATCTTGTATGTGGGCATTGGAAAACAATGTGGGACAGTGTCATGTAGTAGTATTTAAATTGCCTTCCAAAGTAGGTAGACTCTGTGTTGATTCAAATATGAGCTGCAGCAGGCCATAGCAATTTATGCATAGGCACAGAGTCAACAAATAAGGGCAGATCCTTGATCCTTCACCTGGTAACGGTATAATCTTTTCACTCTGACTTGACAGTACTGTTGGCTATTCATGGTGCTTTCCTTTTCTATGCTATTTTACATCTTTTCTGTTTCCTGGCCTCTGCCAGGTCAACATGTTTTATGTTCGCAGTCATGGCTTCCACATATCCTTTAAATTGCAACTACATACATGGGATAGCTGCAGTTCACCTCCTTAATGTGTGCCAAACCAATAATTGAATGGTAACCATTCCAACAGGGCACTAATTGGTTGCTAGTATCATAATTGTCTCAGCTATCCATCATTGGTGTGGAGCAAGATAGGGACTTTGAAAAAGATGGGTTCCATTCTTGTCAACTTGCATTGGCTATAAGTTGCTAAACTTTGCTTCATTTTCCATGTAGGACCCTTTCAATACACCGGTCAGTATTCCCAATTTTAATACTTGACTGTTGGCAGGATATCAAATTAGTGTGAATGGATATTTTTATTTAGGGAAACTGACTGTAATTTAATAATTTACTTATTGCACACAAAAAACATAAAACATAGAAACAAACCCTTCAGTCCAACCATTCCACGCTGACCATGTTCCCAAATTAAACTAGACCCACCTGCCAAACCGTTCCTATTCATTAACTTATCTAAATGTCCTTTAAACATTTCAACTCTATCTACATCCACCATTTCCTCTGGCAGTTAATTCCACACACAAACCACTCTCTGAAGAAAAAATGTAGCCCCTCATGTCTTTTTTAAAATCTTTCTCCTCTCATCTTAAAAATATGCCCCGAGTTTTGAACTACCCCACTTTAGGGAAAATATCTGTGACAATAAGTAAACCATCACATTAGGACCCAGTCTGCCCTAATCCGTGCTTCAATGTTACTAACTCTTTGATAATGATCGGGACCATAATAAAGGCCTATTTTATTCAGTAACTCAGGGGTCTTCGGATTCTTGTTCCTTTCCATTGCTATATTTGAACTTAATGTAACCAATGGACATGCTGCTGTACTTGTTTTAATTTCTTACTAGATAGACTGGATAGCTCCTTAGCAAAGCTTGTCTAAAATTTGCAATTTTGATCTCCTAATCAACACCAAACCCTTAGACAAAACATTTCAGTAAAAAGTGTATATTTGTTAATCTTGCAAATGTTATATATACTTGTGGCAGCGAAGGCAAATTGCTAAATATAATTCCACATACCAGTAACTAAGTCATACAATTGGCCAAACATGTATATTAATAAATACAATCTCAACATAATATGGCTAATGCAGGCCTTTTACTAATTTTAGTTTTTAGATTCAGAAAGATTCCTCAGTTCTGCATTTTTCTTAAGTTATCCAGGATTTGTTTCTAATAGACAATAGGTGTAGGAGTAGGCCGTGCCCTGCGAGCCTGCACCACCATTCAATATGATCATGGCTGATCTTCCTTAATCAGTATCCTGTTCCTGCCTTATCTCCATAACCCTTGATTCCACTATCCTTGAGAGCTCTATCCAACTCTTTCTTAAATGAATCCAGAGACTGGGCCTCCACTGCCCTCTGGGGAAGAGCATTCCACACAGCCACCACTCTCTGGGTGAAGAAGTTTCTCCTCATCTCTGTCCTAAATGGTCTATCCCATATTTTTAAGCTGTGTCCTCTGGTTCGGCACTCATCCATCAGCGGAAACATGTTTCCTGCCTCCAGCGTGTCCAATCCTTTAATAATCTTATATGTCTCAATCAGATCCCCTCTCAGTCTTCTAAACTCAAATTCTCTGAATCCATTTTATTTAACATAATGGTATACTGCGCACACATTCAGGATTTTCTTGGTGCAAAAACAGGACTTAGTCTCCACAATAACTAGAAGTTGTGTTGGTCACTCCTTCTAGTGTAGTCATGCATAATGCATCTGAGTTGGGCAGATTGGAGAAATCAGATCACATAGGTTTTCCCCTTGTTGGTTCTCAATTGTTACAGGTCAATGTTTTGGGTGTAATCCTTCTTCACCTGAAATGTTGATTTCTGATGCTGCCTGTCTTGCTGTGTTCTTCCAGCCTCCTGCTTGTCTGCCTTGGATTCCAATTCTGCAGTATTTTGTGTATCAACTCAAGAAGCTATACTTTTAAGAATTCAATCAGTTTGGTGAGTTTTATTGATAGCGGCCACTTTTTTTTAGTAATGAACTTTGCATTGTGGAGGTGGGCTTTCAATCTGTGCTATTTTTCATGGTTCCTCCAAATATTGTTCAAAATGGTTTCTCAACTTAATGAAGAGCGGTAGGTGGTGATCTATTTTCCTTATCCATGATTGATCTGAACCTATGTGACTTCGTGGTATCTAGAGTTAATGTGGTGAATTCCAGGTCTACACCCTCAAATTTAAACCTGTCTGCTATTTCTGTGGATTAGTCCAACTAGCAGTATGGTGTTAGAGAGTCTTGGACGTTGGCTTGAAGATATAATTTTGTGATTGTGGCTTCCAGGCTTTGCATGATTAGTCTCTGCAACAGTGCTTCCAATTTTTACTTAAATACCTTGGTATTAGTGAATATGATGTTACTGGGTTTGGAGGCACAGGGGTGCTTTTCTCAGTTCTGATGCCTCGGCTATACTACTTCCTATTTTGAATTTTTCACAGCTGATACAACGAAGTGAGTGGCTAGATAATTTCCAGTGAGTACTCCACATTGCTGTGGTTTAAAATCATATGTAGACCAGACCAGCTAAGGAGGGCAGGTTTCTTCCTACTGAATGTTAACATCAATGCAATCCTTTATTTCCGAAAATTGAGGGGACGCTGCTGTTAGTCCTAGGTAATTAAGAATAGTGATGAGGTTATTTTAAAACCAATCTGTATGTTGGAGTGTGACAAAGTTCCCTGCAGATATAATTTATAATGATCGCATATGAAACATTCGAAAATGTGAAGAATATCAGTTGTAGACTAGGCAAAATATGTGTGCCTAACTTGCTGTTGAGCATGCATGATAGACATTGAAACATCTGTAATGATGTGAGCCACTTGACATGGACCATTGCAAACATAAATCTTTACAAAATGCATGTGTGAGCCATCTTCTTGGCAAATAATCCTGTTAGACCAACTTATAATGAGAGCATTTGAAATCCCCACAGTAAGAGACCTGATCCTGTGGAACATTCGGAATTGCTAGGCCACTATTAAATAGTAGATGTATTTTAGTGCCTATTTCTGCATAGAAATGTTTTTGTAAAAGGCGTATAATAACTGTAGCAAACACAATAAATTCTGTGGCTGCTAGAAAAACTCAACAGATCAGGCAACATCTTTGCACAGAGAAGCAGAGTTAACATTTAAAGTCAATAACCTTGATGTTATAGATCCAGACCTTGACATCTAAATTAAATGGTTAAAAACAAAAAGGTTGTTCTCATGGAGACATGCAATCTCCCTGAAATCAGTTAGGAACTGTTTTATTTTCTGATAGAGGACAAGTCACTCAGTTTTACCCTGTCCCTTCACCATTAAAATAGGAAGTGGCAAGTTTATGGCATGTTTGAAAGAGTAATTGCAAGTTACAAATACTCTTCTTTGTTCTGTTTCTTCCAACTCAGACTCTTGTTAGAGTTGCTGAATATTTCTAGCATTTTCAGTAATGATTACCATATCTACTGTCAAGGTCGGGCAAGAAGGGACTGGGAATATGTTAGAAAAACAGGAAATTAATCATCGAGAATTCTGCTGTTGATTCAAATTGTTAGACGCTATGAAGGTTCTAAACAATGAATACATGAGGAGTACAATAAAATACGAAAAATAAAGGAATAAAGTTAAAGGTTCAACAAGTCTTTAATGTGTCCCTTGCTTAGCTCGCTATCCGGGAGACCTCAGCTGCCACTGATACTAGGGGATCTCCCTTCCCACGTTGGACCATGATGCCATTGCTGCTGCTGAAGCTGTCACTCCCCAATCTCCCGCTGCCTCGAGAGCATTCCTGAGTAGGGTCTTGCATGCCAAGACACCCCAAACAGGCCAAGACACTGCCTCACTGTACTGACAGACTGCCATGGGTCACAGAGATCTGGCCAAACCACTATGCCGGACCAAGAAGTTGCTACGGGCCACCAAGCAACTGCTGAAGGATATAGGCAGGTTAAGTGAATCGATAAAAACTTACCAGGTGTAATGTAATGTGGAGAAATGAGAGGTTTTGCATTTTGGCAAGAAGAATCTGAAATATTATTTATCTGGCAAGAGGATCTGAAATATTATTTAAATATTGAAAGACTGCAGAGAGGTATGAAATAGAGGGATTTGGCATCCTTGTGCGTAAATCGCAAAAACCTAGCATTCAAGTTCAGTGGGTAATAGGAAAGGCAAATTGAATGTTGACCTTTATTTCAAAGGGACTGGAACATAAAAGTAGGGAAGTTTAACTCAAACTATAGAAGGTTCAGGTCAGATTATAGATGTGGAATACAGTATGGACACAATAGCTGGCTCAAATTTGCTATTTAGATTTACACATAAATACAAAGACTACTTATGTGAGGTACTAAAGCATAACTGCTTCCATTGAAGAAATATCTCTGCAGTAAATAATGTCTTCAGATAAGAAAGTAGAGTTACACCTTAAGAACATCTCCTGAAAGCCACTTTTGGAGTTTTTGGAATGTAGTGATTTCTGGTTTTAATTCAATACTTTCTGAAGTCTTTGATATCAGTAATATAATATAATTTCTCCCAAATAATTTTTAAAACAAAGTATCTGATTGATGCAATTGATTAAAAAATAAGGCCATAAGAAACAAGAACAGAGGTAGGCCATTTACAGCATAGAATGTGCTCTGCTATTCAAATGAGATCATGGCTGATCTGATAATCCTCACTTCCCTTTCTTTCCCAGAACCCTTGTTTATCTAAATAGCAAATTTGAGCCAGCTATTGTGTCCAGGCAATAATGTATCTACACACAATCTTGTTCTTACTTGCTCTCCTCAAGCATATTTTAGGAATATATGGAATAGGCGTAGGTCATTTAAGCCATCAAGGTTTCTCCACTGTTCAATTAAATCATGACTGATTATCTACCTCAATGCCATTTTCCCATGCTATCTCCATTTGCCTTGATGTCATTAATCCACAGAAATTTATCGACTATTTTTGAATGTGCTCAGTGATTGAGCTTCCACAGCCTTCCAGGGTAAAGAATTCCAAAGATTCGCTACCTTTTCAATGAAGAAATTTCTCCTCATCTCAATCCTAAGATATGAGGCAGGCCTTTTACCACTGTGTCCCTTGGTTCTGATCGCCAGCCAGGGAAACATCCTATCTGCAAACACATTGTCAAACCTTGCAAAAATTTGTACATTTCAATGAGATCACCTCTCACCTTTTGAACTTCCAGAGAAAGAGGCCGGGTTTCCTCAATGCCTCCTCTTAAGACAAGGCTGCCATCCCAGCGATTAGTCTGGTGAACTTCTGTGCACTCCTTCCTCTGGTAAGTATATTTTAGCAGAGGTCACAGGATATTAATAGAGAATTGAAATCCTGTGCAGATTTTCTTCACTCCAGCTTAGCTTTGAAACCAAATATATTGCCTACTGCTGCCACCCTGTCTGAAATCAGCTAATATAGCCAAATAAATTGAGACCTCCTGTTTTAGGTTCAGTTGAGTAAGGTGATTGCCAGTTCACCACTGAGAGAAGTTTCCATTATGTTTAATGATGGTTATTTCTTATGATTTCAAGGAGCTAAAGTAGCAGCCTCCAAGAAAGTTCAGTTGACTGAATTTTACTGCATAAGTGGTTGTTATTTGGTCTGTTACCTGTGCCAACTCTCAAAGGAGCTCGGAGAGGACTCCGACTCCAGAATTTTGTATTGGAAAATTAGAGGCAACTGGAGCAACATGCCATTTCAAAAATCAGTAGTGTGAAGTGAAACAAGCAGGAGGGAAGCAGGTGACTGCACTTAAAGTTTAAATTTCCAATTGTTTTGATTGCCAAAAGATGTATGAGTTTGGAGATGCAACAGCACCGCCTAGTGTCGGGAGGAATGAAGGGAAAGTATTACAATGGGCATCAATATTACATCTGACAGATAGTAAATGCCATTAGACGAAGTACTTACATTTGTAAGATTTTTAAATCATAAAGAATAAATACAATTTTAGTAATACAATCAATCCCTTATCCTAATTTAACCAAGGATATTAGTGAGTGTGATTTAAGAAGAAAATGTTTCATTTGTACTGCTTTATAATCCTTCATTAACTTGATCTAATCTTCATAGAATCATTGTGCAAAACTACATGATCACTTCCTATGCTTATTCTTAGTCATCTGTAAGATTATTTTCTGCAGTTATGCTTCTCCCATATCTTTCTGATGAAATATTAAATCTAGCCCCGATTTCACCTTAATATAGACCTGAAGATTCTCACAGTACTATTTTTGAAGAAAGACGAGGGGAATTTCCTGATGTTGAAGCCAATTTTTTTTATCCCTTAACCAACAGCATACGCATATAAAAATTATTTGAGCATTATAATTTTGTGATTTTTTTGTGAAGATTTGTAGCTCAGGTTCAGGTTGTAAGTTTGCTTGCTGAGCTGGAAGGCTTGTTCTCAGATGTTTTGTCACCATGCTAGGTAACCTTATCAGTGAGCCTCCATTGAAGCTCTAGTGTACTGTCCCACCTTTATTCGTGTGTCTTGATCTGTTGGGGGTGGGGGGGGGAGGGGGGTGATATGACTTCGTATTCTTTTCTGAGAGGTTGGTAAATTGGGTCCAAATCGATGTGTTAGTCGATGGAGTTCCAGTTTGAATGCCAGTTGCAGTCCTTACAGTGTATTTTGTACTCTGGTTCTGCTGGTACAAGATTATTTAGATTCATCAAGAGCTGTTTAAATGTGTTGGTAGGTTGTGGGCTACCATGATGCCAAGGGGCCAGAGTGGTCTGCTCGCCATCTCCAAGGTGCCTTTAATATAAGGTAGTGTGGCTAGAGTCTCTGGGCGTGTTGTGTCGTCTTCTTTAAGTTTGTGTGAAAGAATCGGCGGACTGCGCTTATTTGGAACCCGTTGTTCTTAAATACATTGTGTAGGTGTTTTTCTTCAGTATTTCTTAGTTCCTGGATGCTGCAGTGTGTTGTAACTCATTTATGTAATGTACTGATGCAGCTCCATTTGTGGGTGTTGGGATGATTGCTCCAGTAGTTGGTCTGTCTATGTCGCTTTCCTGTAGACACTGGTTTACAGCTTTCCATTGGCTTCTCATTCTACTGTGACATCTAGGAAGGGGGGTCTGTTATTCTCTTCCTCTTTGGTGAACTTTATACCAGTGAGGATGTTGTTTATGTGATTATGGATTTCTTCTAATTTGTTCCGTTTCGTGATGACAAAGGTATCATCCACATAGCAGCTCCAAAGCTTGAGCTGGCTCGTGGGGAGGGCTGTTCATTCCAACCTCTGTATAACTGCTTGTGCAACAACATTACATCGGACAGACTGGCAGGAAACTAGCTACCAGCATACATGAGCACCAACTAGCCACCAAAGGACATGACCAACTATCACTAGTATCCGTACACACAATGAGGGACATCAGTTCAATTTGGACAATACATCCATCCTGTGACAGGTTAAACAAAGATATGCATGAGAATTCCTAGAGGCCTGCCGTTCAAACCGGAATTCCATCAACAAATATATCGATTTGGACCCCATTTACCAACCTCTTAGAAAAAGAACTGGAAGTGATATCACCCACCAAACAGACAAAACACAAAAATAATAAGTGGGTATACCAGCGCTTCAACTGATGATGTTGCCTGTCATGGTGACGAAACATCTGAGAACAAACCTTCCAGCTCAGTGAGCAAATTTACAACCTGAACATTATTATTTTGTTGCTTTTATGGACTAAATTGGTTGTTATATTACAGGGCTTCTAAACATCTTTATTAGTTGCTGTATCCTTATTTCATGAATGTACCATAAAAATGTAGGTCTTGCTGTCTCCACAAGAAAGTGTAAAGCCAAGGTTAGATAGGAAGAGCCAAAAAGGAACTAAGACAGTTTATTAACAAAAGTACCAAAAGCAACTGCAAAAGTACAGGTGTATGGAGCACAGGACAATCTGGGCAGAGGAATGGAGGAATTCAGTGTCACAATTGGTGAAGAAAGAAATAAACAGATTGCTTTATGTGTAATCTGATGTGGGAAAAATTGAGAAAACATCAAATTTAAGCAAGCAGGAGATGGTCAGGGCTGTTAAATGAAGTGCAATGTTACCTTGGGAGAGAAAACAAAGTGGTAGTTTTACAGCTGTAAATAGGTGAGAGGTTAAGGAAGCTGTGTATTAAAGATCAGGGAGAGGTCATGTTGTGAGAGAATGAATGCTGCATGCAAGTTTTAAATTATTTATACAAACTCTAACAACTGACAGGATATATAGCTTTTATTAATATGCAGCACCGAAGCATGAGCAAAACACCTGAATGTTGTTCTTGCCATCATTTACTAATATGTAAATAATTTGTGTTGATACTATCAGCACGCCAGTGTGAAATCTAGGACCAGATTGTCAGTTGAATTTATTAGAGGGAGGAGGAAGTGATCTACACAGCAGCAATCTGGTAAGAGGCATCAGCATACTAGAAGCCTTAACCTGGAGACTCATCTCATATGTTGAAGGCCTCGAGTCAGCATTACTTGGTTGGAATGTCAAGAGAGAAGCATGTGCTGCTGAACCTCCCAACCGTATCCTGCCTGAATGAACTGTCTGCAATTCAGTGGAGTGTGAAACACAGCCAGGCAATTACATTGAATTGTTAACAGAAACAAAGGAACAAAAGTTGGTGATTCAGCCTTCCAAGACCATTCCACTGCTCGTTGAGAATATGATTATCTGTCATCCAACTCCATATACCTTGTCCCATATCACTTAATTATGGTTGAGAAAAATCTATGAATCTATTTTAAATGTAATAATTGATCTAGCATCCATTTCCATTTGTGTAAAAGACTGGCAATCTCCCTAGACCCTATGCTTGGAAACATCTGAGTCTAAATTTTAGCCTATTCTGTCCAGTCTGAGAAATCTCCAACTGATGGAATTGGTTTCTCTCAACTACTCTCAGTTCCAGGGCTATATTGTCAGTGGAGCTCTCTATAAAAATGTATTGACCATATCATTCCTAAATCTATTTTATTATTTTTCTATGTATTATTTGAGTCTGCAAAATGAGTGATAAGTAATATAAGAGAAAATACAACAAATCTAAAAGCCGCAATATGTTCCTAGTTCTCAACAGATTGCACATGACATAAGGAGTCGAGTCTCTTAATCAAATTCACTCACATTTTCACGCTTGATCACATCATCTCTTATACCCACCCACACTAGAAGGACTAAGGCCAGAAGGGGACGTAGGAACGTAGAAACGTTCAAAAGATATATTCAGAATCAGAAGCAATGCAGCCTGTGAAGAAAGGTTCTGGCTGTGTTAAAGGAAGAAATTGCTGAGGAAACTTTGGTACAATCTTCATCTCATCCTCCTGCAAATCTAACACTGGTTCGAGCTGAAGATTCCAGAAAATTCTCCTGAGTTTCATTAACAAGTTGTAGGTTGCTTACTAGTAACATTGTACCCATCACTGCAATTCCACCTCATATTGTCAAAACCCCAATATTGCAGTTCCAACTGGGGATGAAATATAAACATGTATTCCAACCTCAATGCTCTATGATCAGTGCATGAGGAAACAGCAGGGTGTTTTCACAGAATATGATGATATAATGTGACTTTGTACTACCACCAAGAGTTCTAGATGGAGAGGAGCCAAGAAAAGCTTGGACCAGGGACCACATACTGTCAGTGGACGAGGGTTGTAAAGGGTTCGAGAGATGAGGCACAAGATACTTTACTTTTTACAGAACCACAGATCTTACCTTATTTCTGAGAACAACCATCCAAATTATTAACAGCTTTCACGGTTTCTTTGAACCTTGTTAGCAATTCTGTATAACTGTGAGTTTCAACAATTACCCACCCCTTTAGTGCCCATACCTGCTACACTGTTTCTTTTCTGAAATCCTGCTGGGCTGTCCTGTTCTGAGACTCTACTCAGCCTCTCAGTAAAGATAACTACAGCCTTGCACTATCAAACCTTTCTCTCACATGCAAAGTATCGTGCCAGATTCTATGCCAAATTGTTCACCACCTGGCAGAGGCACTTCTGACACAGCCTGCTCACAAGGATAATACGCCCTTGTGGGGGAGGATTTGCTGTAGGGCTTCTCATAGGAGATAGCGAGGACTGCAGATTCTGGAGAGTCATAGTCGACAAAGTGTGGCGCTGAAGAAGCACCGCAGGTCAGGCAGCATCTACGGAGCAGGAGAGTCGAAATTTCAGGCAGGACTCTTCATTGGAGTCCTCATGGCAAGCTATCATTAATGAACAAACTTTAAGATCCCAACATTTTGCTGCATGTAAGTGCAAGTACTTTAAAGACAGACTTGAATTCCATTTATAGCCAAAATTAGAAGCCTTGAGCTGCCCAGATAAACTGCCTTATGCCACTGCCATTCACTCACCAGTGCCAGCTCACCAATGCCTGTTCCCAAAACCGACCAGCTGAAATAAAGGCAAAGACTTGGGGTGCTCGATTTCAATCAAAATCGACCCAACAGTTAGTTCCACTGAATTTGGATTTTGAAATGGAGAATTCTTACTGGGAAGATGATTGCCTCGTGGGATTACCACTAGACTATTAAGCCAGAGATCCAGCATTCGATGAAATTCAGGTTTGAATCATGCCACAGCAGATGGTGTAGTATTAATTCAGAACACAATCTTCAATTGAAAGTCTAATGATGACCATGCCTCTGGGCAATTACAGATGAACAATAAATGCTGACCTAACCAGTGATAACAAGGCCTGGTGTATGGGGGTTAGGATAAGGACATGGGAGAAGCTGACTTGAGCTTTAAAATTGTTGAACTCTATATTGAGATGCTGTTTTTCCAGTTGGTGCTGAATTTCACTAGTGCACTGCAGCAAGCCTGAAGCAGATGTTGGCCAGGGAATGGGGTGGTGTGTTAAAGTGGCAGGCAACTGGAAACTCCTGGTCTTTTTTTGCGGGCAGTATGTAGGTGTTCTGTGAAGCAGTCACCCAGTCCATGCTTCGTTTCCCCAAAGTAGAGGAGACCACATTGTGAGCAGCAAATACAGTGGACTAGATTGAATGAAGTGTAAGTAAAGTGCTGCTTCAAGTGGAAGATGAAGGCTATTATGGACAGTCTCATTGAAGTCAGCTGTATCTAAATATTAAATTTTAGTAATTCAATTTTTCACCTGTGCAAATATTACTTTGAACTCAATTATGTTATGAATGCTGTTAGAGAAGCATCCATGCTCTACTAGGCTGTGAACAAAATTTGTCTTATTACTGTATGAACTGCTGCCTTGTTGGTTCTAAGACTCATTTTACACTGTGACTTATGCTGTTCAGGAAGAAGTTATTATATTAACTGCCCACTGAGAGAGGCCTCAAACATTTACTCATCAGTTGTTTAGTGTTCATAAACTTTGGAATATGTGGGGAGATCTTTTGGGTCAAGTTGATCACAAAGTGAGGTATCTGACAGGTAAAGTTTAGCTGATAGTTCATAGTTCCTCACAACTTTCAAACTCTGTCTGACAAACCAGCCTAAATTATTGCTCAGTTTTGAAAGGATAAATTCATTGCACAGAGCTGAAATTCTTCCTTTCTTTGTTTTTGGTTATTTGTCAAATCTGTGCTTATTACGTTGACTATTCTGTCTGAACAAACATCATAACAGTGTACCAGTATCTCTGCTGAAATATGGTTCGATAGTCTCCAAATGTTGCCTTAGAACATAGAACATAGAACAATACAACACAGAACAGGCCCTTCGGCCCACAATGTTGTGCCGAACATTTGTCCTAGCTTAAGCACCTATCCATGTACCTATCCAATTGCCACTTAAAGTTCACCAATGATT
>NC_057710.1:67243540-67295406 GCF_004010195.1 Chiloscyllium plagiosum
GTACCAAATCCAATATTGCCTCCCCTCTGGTCGGGCAATCTACATACTGAGTTAGAAAAGCTTCCTGTACACACTGCACAAACACCGCCCCATCCAATCTACTTGATCTAAAGAGCTTCCAATCAATGTTTGGGAAGTTGAAATCACCCATGACTACTACCCTGTGGCTTCTGCACCTTTCCAAAATCTGTTTCCCAATCTGTTTCTCCACATCTCTGCTGCTATTGGGGGGGCCTATAGTAAACACCCAACAAGGTGACTGCACCTTTCCTATTTCTGACTTCAGCCCATACTACCTCCAAAGGCAGATCCTCCTCGAACTGCCTTTCTGCAGCCGTTATACCATTTCTAATTAGCAATGCTACCCCCCCCTCCTTTTTTACCACCCTCCCTTATCTTACTGAAACATCTGTAACCAGGAACCTCCAACAACCATTCCTGTCCCTCTTCTATCCATGTTTCCGTGATGGCCACAACATCGTAGTCCCAGGTACCGATCTGTTCCAAAGTATCCTGAGTTTTAATAAAACAATCTTATGTGTATTTCTTGTTTGTTTGTAGTTTTTTCATAATTAGCGATGGATTTTTTTCCAGGCTTGTGAAGGGTGAGAAGAGATCACTATGCCAATTCCTGCTGGAAAAAAGCATTTTCATGGGACCATAAATTGCTTATGCTAATCACTGACCATGCATGCAGCATTATTTGTCAAATATATCACAGATTTGTGGGCAGTCTGCCAGAATAACTTGATCCATTTTAACTAATTTTAATTTTGCACAGCAATCCTTAAATATAGAGGCTTTGGCCTAATGTATTACCTATTAGTTTTAGTTTATTTGTGAAGCCCATTGCTAGATATAACTAGATAAATACAGAAAATTTTACATGGTTGCTTAAATCGCTTAAATGCTTATATTATTTTCTTTAGACTTGTCTATCTTTTAACTCAGCCAGTGTGGGATGTGATGCAGTCATCTCAGTTGTGTTTTTAAAGTATACATTTCACTTCAAAACAGAATAGGCAGGATAAGTGTTTACCTCCCACTCCTCATCTCAGCTGTAATTAGTGTGATCACATGCCAGTAAGTCATATTGAAGCTTAATAGACCTGTGGTACAGGTTCATAAACCAAACTTGAAATAAATACACAAAATGTACCAGGAACACTGAGCTGATCTGTTATCTGTGGAGAGAGAGGAAAGAAAATTTCAATTAAGTATTCAACAAATAAAATTGATCCAGAGATTATAACTCATCAAAGATATGAAGAGAAATAGAAAATTAAGAGTTGGAACAGTTTCATGAAGTGACTGTAAAGATTAAAGGAATACAATTAATGTTCTGCAGATGGATTTTGTATGGTATTTTATGAAATATTTCATAAGAGACTTGTTAGAAGATGAAATGCAAAAGTAGAAAATTTGTGTATTGACAAAAACAATGGATTGTTTTAATGAATGAACACAAGGAGTCAGTGGTGTATGCACTTTTACAATATATATTATTTGGATTTGAGCTTAGGGAGCACAATAATAAATTTGCTATTTGACACAGAATTATAAATGTTATCAATCAATAAGGAAAACTTAAAGTCTTCCAGAGGGTACAGGTGCATAAGTGGAATGAATACAAGTGGAAAATCCAGCTTATTGTGGAGCAGTGTAATGTAATATCTCTTAAGAGGAAAAAAAGTAATCAAAATACAATCTCAATATAAATATTTGTAAGAAGTGTCCCTTCAAAGATAATGGCATAATTCCTTGGATATGCAAGTGTAACTGGATAAAATTCTTAATGCCATTGTGATATTGCTTTGTTATTAGTTAGGGTTAGTTGCCTTAGTTGGTTGATGGCTGGTTTGAAGTGCAAAATGCCAACAGAATGGGTTCAATTTCCGCATCAGTACAGCAGCGCTACAGTTCTTTGAAACTATGGTAACTTTACCTTTTTAAAATTATTGAGCATTAAAATACAAAAGTAAAGCAATTATAATAAATATATCCAAGGCAATGGCTATGTTTCAAAGTACAGCAGGCAATCCTAGGTGCTTCATTAAAGAAAGGGCATTAAAGCCATTAAGGTTATATAGTATAAATTTACCAAGATGAAGCTAGAAATGGGAAATCATAGCTTAAAGAAGGTTGAGTTTCTGTGACTGTTTTCACTGAAGACTGCTATCTACTTCTAAAAGGCATTCAACAAGTTACCTCACAAAAGGTTATGTCATAAGAGCCCATGGTGTTCGAGGTTGTATGTTGGCATAAATAGAGAATTGGCTCATGGAAAGGAAATAGCGAGTGGAGATAAAGGGTTCTTTATCTCTTTATCCCAACAGGGTCCAACCTGTTGGCAGCTATTGGGATTCCACAGGGATCAATGCTGGGACCACAACTGTTCGCAATATATTATCAATGTCTTAGATGAAGAAAGTACTGTAGTCAAACAATTTGCAGAGAAATATTGATGAGTTGAGTAAGTGGACGAAGAGTTGGTAAATGGAGTAGAATGTGAGTAAATGTGAAGTTGTTCAATTAGGAAGGGAGAATAAAAGAACAGCACATATTGCTGTCACACAGCACCAGTGACCTGGGTTCAATTCCAGTCACAGGTGACTGTTTCTGTGGAGTTTGCACATTCTCCCTTTGTCTTTGTGGGTTTCTTCTGGGCGCTCCGGTTTCTTCCCACAGTTCAAAGATGTGTATTGGCCATGATAAATTGCCTACGGTGTCCAGGGATGTACAGGTTAGGTGCATTAATCATGGGAAATGTAGAGTTATAGGGTAGGGGAATGGATCTGGGTGGGATACTCTTTGGAGGGTTGGTATGGACTTGTTGGATCAAATGGCCTATTCCACACTATAGGGATTTTATGATATTATTTAAGTGGCAAAAAATTGCAGAAAAATGTTGCACAAAAGTATTTGTGCAGGAAACATAGAAAGCTAGCTCACACGGACAGCAGGTAATCTGGAAAGCAGAGAGAATGTTAGGCCTTAATTCAAGGAGGTTGGAGTATAAGAGTATGGAAGTCTTATTGCAACTGTACAAGGCTGTTGGGCAAAGGCAGGAAAGGCAGCACGTAAGGAATGTCGGATCAGCCCTGATCCTGTTGAATGTGAGAGAAGATTTGAGAGTCTATTCCTGTACCTGTCTTATACCCTTAGATCCACCTCAATGGCATCACATGATACGGCCTTGTCTCAGTGCATCAGCTGAAATCCTCATTCATGACTAATACATATGGATTTATTTAATCATTCTTCTGATTGGCCTCCCATTTTCTACCCAATATAAATTTAAGCTCATCAAATCCTTAGTTGCCCATACCCTAATTTGCACAAGAGCACAACACCACCTTACTTGTGCTCACTGATCTTTACTGGCACTTTGCATTACCTTTTTTAAAATTCTCATCCCTTTTTCCAAATCCCTGTACAGTCTCTCCTGTTTTCTTATTCTAACTTCCTTCAGCCTTAATATCTTCCAAGATCTTTATCTTCCCACAATCGTGATCTCTTGCACATGCAAATTATACTTGTTTGACCATTGAGCATATTTTCACCTGCTTCAGCTTGAAGTTTCTTTCCGACATCTCAAAATTAGAGAATGGTTACAGAACAAAGAGGGTCAATCAGCCCACTGTGTCCATTCAGCAATCTGCAAAAACAACTCACCTAGCCGATCTTTTTCTTATCACTCAGCAAATTGTTTTAGTTTCAGATAATTGTCCAATTTTTTTGTGAAAGCCATAATTGAACACACCACACTCTCAATCTGTGCATTTGCCGTGCAAAAATGATTTGATCATATTCCTGTTGCTCCTTTTGTCAATCATCTGTAACATTGATCTCTGGTTGGTGATCCTCTGCCAATGGGACCAATTTCTCCCCCTGCTCTGTCCAACTCTCTCGATTTTGAGCATCTCAATTAAATCTTGTCTTAATCTTCTCTTCTCCAAGACAGCAGCCCAGCTTCTCCACTCTGAAGTTGCTCTTTCTGAAACCATTTTCATCAAATATATCTGCAGCCTTCCCAATGCATGCACATACTTCCTCAAGTATGGTGCCAGGAATGGCACAACATTCTAGCTGAAGCTGAACCAGTGTTTTATATGGGTTTAATATAGCTTTGCTTTCATAGTCTAGTGCCTTATAATGCCCAAAGTCTCATGTCCTGTATTAACTGCTGTCTTCATTTATATGAGTATATGTTCCCAAGGGTAGCACAGTGGCTCAGTGGTTATCACTGCTGCCTCATAGCACCCGGGACCCAGGCTCAATTCCAACCTTGGGTGGAGTTTGCACCTTCTCCCTGTGTTTGCATGGGTTTCCACTGGCTACTCCAGTTTCCTCCCACAGTCCAAAGATGTGCAAGTTAGGTGAATTGGCCTTGCTAAATTGCCCATAGTGTTCAGGGATGTGTAAGTTAGGTGCCGTAGCCACAAGAAATGCAAGGTTACAGAGATAGGGTAAGGAAATGGGTCTGAGTCTGGGTCTGGGTGTGATGCTGTTCAGAGGGTTTGTGTGGACTTGTTGGATCAACTGGCCTGTTTCCACACTGGAGATTCGATGATTCGATGAAGTCAACTTGCCCTGAGCTCCTTTAGATTTGTACCTTTAATCTTGTGTTGTCGCTTATTCTTCAAACCAAATGAATCACTTCACACCTCTCTATATTAAGTTTGATTTGTCACCTTTTTGCTCTATCCACCAGCCCGTCTATATTTTTGTGAAGTTTATTACTATTCTCCTTCTTTCAATTTACTATACCTGTACTTCCAAGTCCACAAACATTGAAATTGCACAATGTGTACCCAAATCTAGGTTATTATAGATGAAGGAAAATGGGAGTTATGACACTAACACCTGAGGCGATGTAGTGGTAATGTCACTTGACTGGTAATGCTCTGGGGACATGGATTTGAGTTCCACTGAAGCAGATGGTAACATTTTAATTCAATAAGAGACCTGGAATTAAAACAAATAAGTCTAATGGCGATCATGTAAATTACAGTTCATTGTCATAAAAACCTGTAAAGAAGAAAATTTACCATCTTTACTTTTCTGGGCTGTATATGTCTCCAGGCTCTCAGTGATTTGGTGATCCTTTGAAATGGCGTAGCAAGCCAATCTGTTCCAGGGCAATTAGGGAGGACAACAGATGCTGGCCTAACAAGCAATGTCAACATCCAGTGGTCACTACTGCTTCCTATCATTCATTCATTCTTATTTAAGTTAATGGAATTACTGTTTTTTTATTCCATGCCTAGTAACTTTGCTGACCAGCCTGTTATGTGGCACTTTATTAAATACTTTTTGGAATATACATGTACTTCAGATTAAACATGTGAGCCTCATCAACCCACTCTATTATGTCGCTAAAAAGCTCAAGCAAGCAATTGAAATGCAATCGATAGAGAGCTACAGGTGAAGAAATCCCAATGGCAGGGGGGCAATGACGATAATTTGATAGAATTCACCCTGCAGTTTGAGCAGAAGCTTGAATTAGATGGAATGGTATTACAGTTCAGTAAAGGGGAGGACAAAGACATGAGCGAGGAGGTGATCGGAGTTAATTGCGAGCAGAGCCTAGCAGGGGGTATGGTGGAGCAGCAATGGCAGGAGTTTCTGGGGATAGTTTGGGGAGGCATGGCAGAAATTCATCCCAAGGGAGCAGAAATGTACCAAGGGAAGGATGAAGCAATCACGGGTGATGAGGAAAGTCAGGGACAATATTATAAGCAAAAGATAAAGCATACAACATGGTGAAGATCAGTGGGAAGCCTTTAAAAACCAGCAGATGATAACTAAAAAAGCAATAAGAGGGGTAAGGTGAAATATGAAAGTAAGCTAGCTAAAATATAAAAGAAATTGCAAGACTTTTTTATTTTAGATATCTAAAAGGTAAGAGACAAGGGTTGTCATTGTGCCGCTGGTAAAGGAAGCTGAAGAGGTAGTAATGGGGAACAAAGAAATGCCGGAAGAACTGAATAGGTATTTTGCATCAGTCTTCATAGTAGAAGACACCAGAACGTAATAGCATACCAGAACTTCAAGAGAATCAGGGCAAAGATGGGTATATTGGCTATTACTATGGAGGAGGTACTGGAAGGTGTGAAGGTGGATGAATCACCCAGACTGGGTGAATTACACGTTAAAATCCTGAAGGAGATAGAGAAGATTGTAGGTGCATTAGTGATGATCTTTAAGGAGTCAGCAGTGATCCCGGAGGACTGGAAAAAGGCTAATATAACACCCCTGTTTAACAAGAGGAGGCAATGAGCAATTTTTAAAAATATTCATTCATGGAATGTAGGTGTCGCCTACCGATCAACATCTATTGCCAATCCCTAGAAGCCCTTAAGAAGGTGGTGATGAGCTATCTTCTTGAGCTGCTGCAGTACATGTGCTGTAGGTTCACCTAAAATTCATTGGAAGGCATTCCAAGATTTTGACCCAGCGACAGTGCAGGAGTAGCGGTATAATTCCAAGTCTGGATGCTGAGTGGCTTGAAAGGAATTTGCTGGTGATGGTGTTCCAATATGTCTGTTGCCTATGTCCTTCTAGATGGAAGTGGTCATGGGTTTGAAAGGTGCTATCTAAGAATCTTTGGTGAATTTCTTCAGTGCATCTTGTAGATACTACACACTGCTACTACTGTCAGTGGTGAATGGAGTGAATTAGTGGATGTCATGCGAGCAAAGCATGCCTTGTTGTCCTGGTTGGTGTCAAGCTTCTTGGGTGTTGTTGGAGCTGCATCCATTCAGGCAGGTGGGGAAGTAATTCATCGCATACCTGGTTTGTACCTGGTAAATGATGGTCAGGAGGAGAAAGTGAGGACTGCAGATGCTGGTGATCAGAATCGAGAGTATGGTGCTGGCAAAGGACAGCAGGTCTTGCAGCATCCAAACAGCAGGAGAATCAACGTTTCGGGCATAAGTCCTTCATCAGGAATGCCCGAACGTCAATTCACCTGCTCCTTGGATGCTGCGTGACCTGCTGTGCTTTTGAGCACCACATTCTCAAAAGAGATGATGGTCAAGATTTTGGAAAGCAGGAGGTGAGTTATTTGCTGCAGGATTCCTAGCCTCTGACCTGCTCTTGTAGCTATTGTATTTATGGCAACTCCAGTTGAGTTGCTCATCAGTGGTAACTCCCAAGAGGATGATATTGGGTAAGTCAGTGATTGTAACACCATTCAGTGTCAAGAGGCAGTGATTCGATTGTCTCTTATTGGAGATGGACATTGCCTGCTGTTTATGTGGCAGAAATGTTTGTTGCTACTAGTCAGCCCAAACTTGGATATTGAACGGATCTTGTTTGAACATGTACTGCTTCAGGATCTGAGGAGTCTCATATGGTGCTGAGCATTCCCACTTTGACCTTATGATGGAGGGAAGGCCATTAGTGAAGCAGCTGACAAAGGTTGGGCCTAGGATGCTACCCTGAGGAGCTCCTGCAGACATGTCCTGGATCTGAGAAGGCTGTACTCAACAACGACGAGCATTATTCCAACTTCACACACATGACTCCAACCAGTGGAGAATTTGCCCGATTCCCAGTCTTTCCAGTTTTGCTGAGACTCTTTGATGCCACACTCAGTAGAATGCAACCTTGATGTCAAGGGCCATCACTCTCACCTCACCTCTGGAATTCAGTGCTTTTGTCTATGTTTGTACTGAGACTGTAATGAAATCAGGAGCTGAGTGACCTGCTGGAACCCAGACTGGACGTCACTGAGCAGTTTATTGATGAAAAGGTGCTGCTTGATGGCATTGTTGATTACATCTTCCATTACTTTACTATAATTGGCTGGATGGATTGCTTCTTTTTGCGTACTGAGCATACATGGGTAATTTTCCACATTGTCAGGTACATGCTAGTGTTGTAATTGTGTTGGAAGAGCTTGGCTAGGGGAGCTGCAAGTTCTGGGGCACAAGTCTTCAGTACTATTGCCAAAATGTTATCAAGGCTCCTAGCCCCCAATTGTTCCTTGATATCAAATGGAGTGAGTCAAATTGGCTGAAGACTAACATCTGTGATGCTGGGGATCCCTAGAGGAAGCTGAGTTGAATCATCCAGTTGATACTCTGGCTGAAGATTGTTGTAAATGCTTCAGCCTTAACTTTCTTTACACGGTTGTGTACTCTTCCATCATTGAGGACTGGGATATTTGTGGAGCTTTCTCCTTCAGTAAGTTTAATTATCCACCACCATTCACAACTGGATATGCAAAACTGCATAGCTGAGATCTGGTTTGTTGGTTGTGGAATCGCTTAGCTCTGTCTATCACTTGCTGCTTATGCCAATTTGCATGCACTGGTCTTGTGTTTTAACCTTACCAGGTTATTGATTCATTTTTAAGTATGCCTGATGCTACTCCCAGCATGCCCTCCGGCACTCTTCATTGAACTAGGGTCAATTGCCTGGCTTGTACTAATGATAGAGGAAGTATATACCATGTCATGAGTTTGCACATTGAGTTGAAGTATAACTTCGCTGTGGCTGATGGCCCACAGCACCCCATGGATGTTCAGTTTTGAATTGATGTCGCTGTTTGAAATCCTTCTCATTAAGCAGGGTGCTAATGCTACACAACACAATGGTGGGTAGGTGTTTACGAATCAGCCTGTTCAGACATAGAGTCAGAGTCATAGAGATGTACAGCATAGAAACAGACCCTTCAGTCCAACCCGTCTATGCCGACTAGATATCTCAACCCAATCTAGTCCCACCTGCCAGCACCCAGCCCATATCCCTCCAAACCCTTCCTATTCATTTACCCATCCAAATGCCTCTTAAATGTTGCAATTGTACCAGCCTCCACCACTTCCTCTGGCAGCTCATTCCATACACATACCACCCTCTGCGTGAAAAAGTTGCCCCTTAGGTCTCTTTTATATCTTTCCCCTCTCACCCTAAACCTATGCCCTCTAGTTCTGGACTCCCCGACCCAGGGAAAAGACTTTGTCTATGACACATCTCTGGAGAAGGCAGTTCTTGAACCTGGGTCTCCTGGCTCAGAAGTAGTGACCACAACAAGAACCCCCTCAATGAAGGAAATCCTCAATATGAAGATGGGCCATTCGCTCCCCCAAGGACTGTGGGGTAGTTGCTCCTACTATTATGGAGAGATGCATCTGTGGCAGGTGAGTTGGTGAGGATGAGATCAAGTATGTTTTTTTCTATTGTTTTTTTTTCCTGCACTACCTGCTACAGACCCAATCCAGCATCTGTGTTGTTCAGAACTTGATCAACTTGGTCAGCAGTGGTGCAGCTGGGCCATTTCTTTGATGATGAGTGACAAATGATTTTATTGTCACATGTATTTTATGGTGAAAATTCCAGTCACATGTAGTGAAAAGTGTTCACTGTCACTATGATAGCTGAGATAGCCGGAGGCATTGTGGAACCTTTATTGATGATCTTTCTGATATCACTGGAGTCAGGGAGAGTCCCAGCGGACTGTAAAATTGTTTAAAGAGAGTCCATAACCGTTCTGCCACAGCTTAGCCACCACTAGTAGTGGACCCAACTAACATGAAAGACGCAGTTCCTCAGGTGCCATATTTTGCCACTGGGCCTCCCTCACCAAAGTCTCCTCCACCAATGTAGCAGCCAATGTTGGGTTCCGTGCTCACCCTTCCACCAACTGCCTCCTTGAAGACACTGCCTGAGTCCTGCTGAAGGCTCACCAGATGTCGTCATGCTCCCGACCTAATGAACCCGCCTTCCTACTGACTGCTGCCTTCCTCGTCGATGTTGTCACTGCCAATGTCTCTATGACCAAACCTTTCACAGAAGGTAAGTTGAAGCAAATACTGAAAAGGAAAGAAAATGAGAAAAGAAGAAGAAAAGCAAACAGAGTGGATAAGCCCTGGGCTCAGGAACTCTGATGCTGCGTACTCTGCCATCATCGTTTGATAACCAGCTTTTTTGTGATACACATTGAAATGTCTCACACAGTATGTTCTTCATTGCCAACCTCAATGTTTTCTCCGAAAGGAATTCAACATAGTAGGTTTCCTTGTCTATGTTCAACCTGTGCTAGACTTCGTGGTGTCTAGAGTCAATGTTGAGGATTCCCAGCACAATTCTCTCTTGAATGTATATCAATGTCCTTTTTCTCCCTTTTGTTCATTCATGGGATGATGGCATCGCTAGCCAGGCAGTATTTATTGCCTATCCCTAATTGCCCAGAGAGCAGTTAAGAGTCAGCCACAATACTGTGAATCTGGAGTCACATGTATGCCAGACCAGGTAAGGATGGCAGTTTCCCTCCCTATTAATGAACCAAATGGGTTTTTCCTGACACTCAACAATGGATTCATGGTCATCATAAGACTCTTAATTCCACATATTTATTGAATTAAAATTCTATTACCAGCCACGGTGGGATTCGAACATGGGTCCCCAGAATGTTACTTGGGTCACTGGATTAACAGTCCAACAATAATACCACTATGCCATCACGTCCCCTGCAGCAGAACATATCCAGAGCTGGTGATGTTACTTGTCTAGGACATTGCCTATAAGATATGATAATCAGAGTATGACTGACAGGTCTCCCAGTGTTGGCATTAACCCCTAGATGCTGGTAAGGAAGATTTTGCAGGCTTGACAGGGCTGAGTTAGCTGTTGTCATTTCCAATTCCCAGGTCGATGCCAGGTTGGGTGAGCAGTTTTATTCCTTGCAAATTATCAGCAATTTGTAAGATAGAGTAGAATGGTGAGCATAGGATATAAATGATATTAAAATGGGCACTATTAAAGAGAGGGCCAAATGCTGACAAACCTTCCAGTTAATGAAGTAAGAAGATATAAATTGTCCAAGGATGGTCCATAGCAACAGCACAGTAATTTCATGGAATAGCAGTCAAAATACATGGGTGCGGCAAAAGGGAGTTCTGCCTCAAAAGCCTTTGAAATGCTGGAAAAGTATACTCACTGGGTGACCAATCAGTGGAATGACCTTCCCCTCCTCCCACACTGGGAAATGAAGTAGTAAATCTGTATTTGCATGCTCAACAAGCCCTCATGCCCCAAGCCAGCTTCCACAGTTGATGGGTGGGAGTGAAAATCTGCTGGTGGGGAGTATTCGGCCATTGCTGGAAGCCACAGAAATGGTAAGGTGAGTAAACAATGAAGTGTTTGTTGTGGAGCATCAAGTGAGAGGTCAGAAGGCCCAAGAGGCGTTCTTAAGACCAGATGTAGCATTCTTGTGGCAGATTTCAGTCTAGTTAAAATGGTGGTGATAGGGAAACTCGTGAGGAGGAAGGGGGTTAAATTTCTTTTTCTTGTCAGACATTTATCAAATGCATTCTAAAGAAAGGTAAATTATACCCTGCATTATCCCTCATCCATTAGTATAGTAACAACCTCAAAAGAAATTCTAGTGGATTAATGAGACATGACATATTTCTTCAGAGTTCATGCAAGCTATTCTTTAAAGCTGCCTCTGCTTGTTACCAGGATAACCAATGATTATCAACAAGAATAACTGGCATTCTTGTAGCTGCTTTAATGTCGAAACACAGTGTGTTCTGGAGCTAGTTGGAGCAGGGATGGAGGAGATTAGAGATAGGGATGGGAATTAAATATGAGTATGACAATTTTGAGATGTGGGGAGAGTGGAATTCAATATAAGATGTCTGGTGAAGAGAATTGGCATGTGGGACTGAGCCCACAGAGCATTTAGCACTCTAGTTCTGGTGGTGAAAATCCATGGATTTGGTTGTAGTGGCAGATGGACAGACTGAGAGGAAGGGGACAGAATTTGGCTAATATTCACTTCGTCTAATATATCTTCAGGAGCATTCTCCCCTCCAGATATTAGGTGATGGTTGATTTAATAGTTTACAATTTCCATGTGCATATCTCATTCCCTTTTGAACTGTGTGTTTGTTAGCTGGCTGATGCTCTTTTGTTGGGTTCCCTAAGAATATTTTTCATTTTTTGATACTGCATGCTGTATATAGACATGTGCAGCACGAAGTATGTATGTGTGGCAGATTTACCCAACTTTCCAGGTGGCTGGCTACATTGCCAAATCCTGTTGGGCAGCTTGCATGGGGTTCCCTAAGGATATAATTGGGATCTCTTGGGTAGAGATGACCTGTACAAGAGGGACAGGTTGCACTTGAACCAGAGGGGGACCAATATCTTTGCGGGGAGATTTGCTAGTATTACCTGGGACAGTTTAAATTAGTTTGGCAGGGGGGGTGTAACTCTGAATAAGAGAGGGCCATTGAGAAGTTAGGGCAAAATACATTAACCATCAAGAGCAGGTTTACTATTCAGGATAGCCAGGGGCACAGTAAAGGGAGGGAAAGGACTTCTAGTTTAAGGTGCATTTATGTCAACATATGAGGCCTAACTGGTAAGGCAGATGAGCTCAGAGCATGGATTGGCGGTGGGTACTGTGATATTATAACCATAACACAAACATGGTGAGAGGAGGGCAGAACTGGCAGCTCAATGTTCTAGGATACAGAAGCTACATGCATGACAGAAGTACAAGTAAGCAAGGAGGGAGAGTTGTACTTTTGATAAGGGAAAATATGACAACAGTACTTGGAGATGAATTCTTAAGGGGACCATATGGTTAGACCTTAGAAACAGGAAGGGGATGATCACTTGCTTCGGACTGTATTATAGACCCCCAAATAGCCAGTGGGTACTAGAGGAGCAGATATATAGAGAAATTGCAGATACCTGTAGGAATAATAGAGTAGTATTGGTTGGAGATTTTAATTTCCCCTGTATTGAATGGGCCAGTCAGAGTGTAAAAGGCCCGGACGGGTTGAATTTGTCAAATGTATTAATGAAAGATTCCTAAATCGTTATGTCGAGAACCCTACTCAGGAAGGTGCAATACTGGATCTCCTCTTAGGAAACAAGGTTGGGCAAGTGATTAAAGTGTCAGTTAGAGAGCACTTTGGGTCCAGTGACCATGGTGCTCTTAGTTTTAACACAGTTGTGAATAAAGATAGGACAGGTCCCCACGTTAAGATGCTAAACTAGAGCAGGGCCATTAGGCAGGACCTAGTAGAAGTCAATTGGATGAGTCTGCTTGACGGAAAAGGAGCAACTGGCAAATGGGAGGCTTTTACAAGTGTGATATCAAGAGTCAAGGGACATCATGTCTATTCGGGTGAAGGGCAAAGATGCCAGGTTTAGGGATCCATGGCTAGCAAGAGATATTGAAGCTCTGGTCAAGAAAAAGGACAAGGCCATTCATTGGGTTTAAGCTATTGGGCTCAAGTGAATCCCTGGATGACTATAATAGGTGTAGAAGCACACTTCAGAAGAGTAAAAGGAGGGTAAGAGATGGATCTGTTAGATAAGATTAAAAATCTTTTGCCAGTGGTGAAGTTCCAGAAAATTGGAGGGTTGTTGGGCGGCACAGTGGCACAGTGGTTAGCACTGCAGCCTCACAGCACTAGAGACCCGGGTTCAATTCCCACCTCAGGCAACTCTCTCTCTGTGGAGTTTGTATATTCTCCCCGTGTCTGCGTGGGTTTCCTCCGGGTGCAAATCCAAAGATGTGCAGGTTAGGTGAATTGGCCATGCTAAATTGCCCGTAGTGTTAGGTGAAGGGGTCAATGTGGGGGAATGGGTCTGGGTGGGTTGCGCTTCGGCGGGTCGGTGTGGACTTGTTGGGCCGAAGGGCCTGTTTCCACACTGTAATCTAATCTAATCTGAATCTGAAATCTGTTGTTCCATTGTTCAAGAGAAGTAGCAAAGACAAGCCAGGGAACTACGGGCCAGTAAGCCTGATATCAATGGTGGGCAAGTTGTTGGAGACGATACTGAGTGACAGGATCAACCAACATTTGAATAGTCAAGGTCTGATTAGAGATATTAGCATGGATTTGTGAATGGCATGTCGTGTCTGACAAATCTGAGTTTTTGGAAGAGGTTACCAAGAGGATAGATGAGTGTTGGGCAGTGGATGTTGTCCTAATGGACTTTAGTAAGACTTTTGACAAGGTCCCGCACAGCTGACCAGTCATGAAGGTTAGGTCGCATGGGATACAGGGAGAACTAATTGAATTCAAAATTGGCTTGATGGTAGGCAGCAGAGGGTGATATTTGAGTGTTGTTTCTCAGACTGAGGGCTTGTGTCGAGAGGTGTGCCACAGTGATTGGTGATCAGACCTTTGTTATTTGTTATTTACATAAATGATCTGAATGTGAATGTACAAGGCATGATTAGCAAGTTTGCGGATGATGCAAAATCAGGACATATCATTGATAGCAAGGAAGGTTATCAAAAATTACAGAGGGATCTTGATCAATGTGGAAATGGACTTAGGATTGGCAAATGCAATTCAATACAGATAAATGTGAGGTCCTGCACGTTGGAACGTCAAACCAAGGTAAGACTTATATAATAAATGGTAAGGTCCTAAGGGGTGTTGTGGAACAGAGAGATTAGGAGTACAAATACATAATTCTTTGAAAGCGGTATCATAGGTAGACAAGGTGGTGAAGAAGACATTTAGCATGCTGGCCTTCATCAGTCGAGGTATTAAGTAGAGAAATTGGGGGATGTTATATCATAGAAGTCATTGGTGAGGCCGCACTTGGAGTATTGTATACAGTTTTGGTTACCCTGTTATAGAAAAGACATAGTTAAACTGGAAAGAGTGCAAAGAAAATTTACGAAGGTGTTGCCAGGACGACTAGGCCTGAGTTATAATGATAGGTTGGCTAGGATAGGCCTTTATTCCTTGGAATGTAGGAGAATCAGGGGTGACCTTATTGAGGCGTATAAAATCATGAGGGAGATAGGTAAAATAAATGCACATAGTCTTTTTCCCAGGGATGGGGAATTGAAAATTAGAGGGCAAAGGTTTAAGGTGAGAGGGAAAATATTTAAGAAGGACCAGAGAGGGAACTTTTTCATGCAGCGAGTGGTGCGTATATGGAATGGGCTGCCAAAAAAAGTGGTTGAGGTAGTACAATTATTGTCCCATTTCCCTATCACTATCAGTCAAAGCAAAAAGCTCAGGGACACAGTATGGTTTTACTTCCTTCATCTTTATTCCGGGCCCTGAAGGGAGAGAGAATGATCGCCCATGTGCACAGAGTCACAGGTTCTCGGTCTCCTCTTGAACAGCAGATTCTTAATGAATGATACAGTCACTTATAGGGAGGAGCATCCAGATAAACCAACATACATATTGATTGGGTGACTGTTACAATCAGCGAGTGTTAATAGTAGAGATTAAACCTTCTGCTGTTATACAATGAATGTTCTTAACCTTGTTAACTGGCTTCACATAATGAATACCTTTTTACCTTGTTAACTGATTTTACATGCTGAATGCTTCTTCATCATGTTAAATGGCTCTACATAATGAATACTTTTCCAACTTGTTAACCCATTACCCTTGCCTCCATTGTTTACTGCAAGTTCTTATCTGATCTGAGTCATGCTTAGATGAACCTTTGTTTCTCAAAACTCCAAACGCAACTGTTTCCCTACCTGCTTATACCTTAAACACTTTCTCACAGTAACAACATGTAAAAAGCATTTGGATAGGTATATGGATGGAAAGGGTTTAGAGGGATATGGATGAAATGTGGGCAATTGGAACTAGCCAAGTCGGCACCATGGTCAACAAGGACCAGTTTAAGCTGAAGGGCCTGTTTTTGTGCTATATTACTCTATGACTGTATGATATGTGCATCCCAACACATTAAATAGCTGTTCCTGTCATCCAGCCCAAACAACTCATTAGACATCAAGAACCTAAATTTGGACAACACCGGTCATGGCAACCTGCACTGTCTATTCTTGGAAAAAAAAATGAAGCTGCAAGGTGAGTCCTACAGTACAGTAAATTCAAGGCCCAGGTTACCTTACTGACAGTTAAATTACACTTGTAGAACATTGTCCGATTACGAAGTGTTTCAATGTGCTTCAGTGTTTTCAGAACTTTTTTGATGATTTTCTTTTGCATCCTAACAGCTAGGGCAGAGGAGCAGCTGGCCTGTGCACACAAAGGTTGGGATAGGTATGGGACAGCAGTGTCAGTGCCTCTGGTTTTACAGCAGGACAGGGAGATGGGTCTAAAGTTGCCTCATCCCTACTCTGTCCTACCTCCATTTGGAATCTATTCAATGTTCCTTGACAGTGACAGTGACGGTTCACCAATCATCTCTGTGTGCGCACTCATTTAGCATACCATCCCTTAAAAATCCCTATCCAAGTTCTTTGCAAAAAGTAGCTGTCTGACACTTTGCCCTTCTGTAAACTGACATATGAATGATCTGATGAAGGGCTTTTGCCCGAAACGTTAATTTTCCAGCTGCTCGGATGCTGCCTGATCTGCTGTGCTTTTCCAGCACCACTCCAACCTTGGATATGAATGATCTTTTCAACTTGGCTCAATGCATTCTACCATGCTATATGAGTTGACATGTGCAGATCTCAATTCCAGTCTAACTTGTGGAGTAGCTTGATGTTAAGAGTAGTGCCTGGGTGTCAGAGAATGTTCCTGGGTGAGCAAAGAGGGTGAGGTACATTGAGCAGTACGAGAATGGGTGTGATGGTTAGGAAAAGTTATGAGAAGATTTGCTCCTGATCTTGAGCACCTGCTAATATCCTGAGATCACCCGGTCAGTGTTTCCAGGTCCTCAGGTCCAACTTCTTGGAGTTGACCTTTCTGGCCATCTGTACCCACTTCACACTTAGGGTATTCATAGAGATGTACAGCATGGAAACAGACCCTTCAGTCTAACCTGTCGATGCTGACCAGATATCCCAACCCAATCTAGTCCCACTTGCCAGCACCTGGCCCATATCCCTCCAACCCTTCCTATTCATATACCCATCCAAATGCCTCTTAAATGTTGCAATTGTACCAGCCTCCACCACTTCCTCTGGCAGCTCATTCCACACACATACCACCCTCTGTGTGAAACAGTTGCCCCTAAGGTCTCTTTTATATCTTTCTCCTCTCACCCTAAACCTATACCCTCCAGTTCTGGACTCCCTGACCCCAGGGAAAAGACTTTGTCTATTTACCCTATCCATGCCCCTCGTAATTTTGTAAACCTCTATAAGGTAAACCCCCCCAGCCTCAAACACTCTAGGGAAAACAGCCCCAGCCTGTTCAGCCTCTCCCTTTCTCTCAAATCCTCCAACCCTGGCAACATCCTTGTAAATTTTTTGTGAACCATTTCAAGTTCCACAACATCTTTCTGATAGGAAGGAGACCAGAATTGCATGTAATATTCCAACAGTGGCCTAACCAATGTCCTGTACAGCTGCAACCTGACTCCTGTACTCAATACTCTGACCAATAAAAGAAAGCATACCAAACGCCTTCTTCACTATCCTATATACCTGCGACTCCACTTTCAAGGAGCAATGAACCTGCACTCCAAGGTCTTTTGTTTTTCAGCAACACTCCCTAGGACCTTAGCATTAAGTGTATAAGTCCTGCTAAGATTTGCTTTCCCAAAATGCACCACCTTGCATTTATCTGAATTAAACTCCATCTGCCACTTCTCAGCCCATTGGCCCATCTGATCGAGATCCTGTTATAATCTGAGGTAACCCTCTTCGCTGTCCACTTCACCTCCAATTTTGGTGTCATCTGCAAACTTACTAACTGTACCTCTAATGCTTGTATCCAAACCATTTATGTAAATGACAAAAAGTAGAGGACCCAGCACCGATCCTTGTGGCACTCCACTGGTCACAGGCATCCAGTCTGAAAAACAACCCTCCATCACTACCCTCTTTGTTCTACCTTTGAGCCAGTTCTGTGTCCAAATGGCTAGTCCTCCCTGTATTTCATGAGATCTAACCTTGCTAATCAGTCTCCCATGGGGAACCTTGTCGAATGCCTTACTGAAGTCCATATAGATCACATCTACTGCTCTGCCCTCATCAATCCTCTTTGTTACTTCAAAAAACTCAATCAAGTTTGTGAGACATGATTTCCCACGCGCAAGGCCATGTTGACTATCCCTAAACACTCATTGCCTTTCCAAATACACGTACATCCTGTCCCTCAGGATTCCCTCCAACAACTTGCCCACCACCGACATCAGGCTCACCGCTCTATAGTTCCCTGGCTTGTCCTTACCACCTTCTTAAACAGTGGCACCACGTTAGCTAACCTCCAGTCCTCCGGCACCTCGCCTGTGACTATCGATGATACAAATATCTCAGCAAGAGGCCCAGTAATCACTTCCCAAGCTTCCCACAGAGTTCCAGGGTACACCTGATCAGGTCCTGGGGATTTATCCACCATCCAGCACTTCCTCCTCTGTAATGTGGACATTTTGCAAGTTGTCACCATCTATTTCCCTGCAGTTTATATCTTCCATATCCTTTTCCACAGTAAATACTGACGCAAAATACTCCTTCAGTATCTCCCCCATTTTCTGCAGCGCCACACAAAGGCTGCCTTGCTGATCTTTAAGGGCCCTATTCTCTCCCTAGTTACCCTTTTGTTCTTAATGTATTTGTAAAAACCCTTTGGATTCTTCTTAATTCTATTTGCAAAAGCTATCTCATGTCCCCTTTTTGCCCTCCTGATTCCCCCTTAAGCATACTCCTACTGCATTTATACTCTTCTAAGGATTCACTCGATCTATCCTGTCTGTACCTGACATAAGCTTCCTTCTTGTTCTTAACCAAACCCTCAACTTCTTTAGTCATCCAGTATTCCCTATACCTACCAGCCTTTCCTTTCATCCTAATAGGAATATACTTTCTCTGGATTCTTGTTATCTCATTCCTGAAGGCTTCCCATATTCCAGCCATCCCTTTACCTGCAAACATCTTTCTAAAGTTCTTGCCTAGTACCATCAAAATTGGCCTTTCGCCAATTTAGAACTTCAACTTTTAGATCTGGCCTATCCTTTTCCATCACTATTTTAAATCTAATAGAATTATGGTCACTGGCCCCAAAGTGCTCCCCCACTGACACCTTAGTCACCTGCCCTGCCTTATTTCCCAAGAGTAGGTAAAGTTTTGCACCTTCTCTAGTGGGTACATCCACATACTGAATCAGAAAATTGCCTTGCACACACTTAAGAAATTCCTCTCCATTTAAACCCCGAACACTATGGCAGTCCCAGTCTATGTTTGGAAATTTAAAATCCCCTAACGTAACCACCCTATTATTCTTACAAATGGCTGAGATCTCCTTACAAGTTTGTTTCTCAATTTCCCTCTGACTATTAGGGGTCTATAATACAATCCCAATAAGATGATCATCCCTTTCTTATTTCTCAGTTCCATCCAAATAACTTCCCTGGATGTATTTCCAGGAATATCCTCCCTCAGGACAGCTGTAATGCTATCCCTTATCAAAAACACCACTTCCCCCTCCTCTCTTGCCTCCCTTTCTATCCTTCCTGTAGCATTTGTATCCTGGAACATTAAGCTGCCAATCCTGCCCATCCCTGAATCATGTTTCTGTAATTGCTATGATATCCCAGTCCCATGTTCCTAACCATGTCCTGAGTTCATCTGCCTTCCCTGTTAGGCCCCTTGCATTGAAATAAATGCAGTTTAATTTAAAAATCCTACCTTGTCCCTGCCTGCCCTGACAGTTTGACTCGCTTCTGTTCTCAGCTGTACCAGTCTCGGATCGATCTCTTTCCTCACTATTTCCCTGGGTCCCACCCTCCCCCACACCTTACTAGTTTAAATCCTCCAGAGCAGCTCTAGCAAATCTCCCTGCCAGTATGATTAGATTAGATTACTTACAGTGTGGAAACAGGCCCTTCGGCCCAACAAGTCCACACCAAATCCTCCAGAGCAGCTCTAGCAAATCTCCCTGCCAGTATATTAGTCCCCTTCCAATTTAGGTGCAATCCGTTCTTCTTGTACGGGTCACTTCTACCCCAAAAAAGATTCCAATGATCCAAAAATGTGAATCCTTCTCCCATACACCAGTTCCTCAGCCGTGCATTCATCGGCTCTATCCTCCTATTCCTGCCCTCACTAGCTCATAGCACTGGGAGTAATCCCGATATTACTACTCTAGACGTCCTTTTTAAATTCCTGCCTAACTCTTTGTAATCTCCCTTCAGAATCTCAACCTTTTCCCTCCCAATGTCGTTGGTTCCAATGTGGACAACGACCCCTTGCTGGCCCCTCTCCACCGTGAGAACATTCTGCACCCTGTCTGAGATATCCTTGATCCTGGCACCAGGGAAACAACACACCAATCTGATCTTTTGCTGCTGGCCACAGAAACATCTGTCTGTACCTCGGACAAGAGAATCCCCTAACCCAATTGATCTCTTGGAATCCACGTACCCCTCGTACCATTAAAGCCAGCCTCAATACCAGAAACTTGGCTGTTCATGCTACGTTCCCCTGAGAATCCATCACCCCCTATATTTTCCAGAACTCCATACCTGTTTGAAATGTGTATAGCCACAGAAGACTCCTGCACTAGCTGCCTACCTCTCTTACATTTCCTGGAATTTAACCCATCTATGTGACTGTATCTGAGATTTTTCCCCCTTCCTATAACTGCCATCTATCACTTACTGTTCTTGTGGAAAATTCCTCATTGCTTCTAATTGTCTCTCTAACCGATCCATTCGATCTGATAAGATTCGCAACCAGCAGCATTTTTGGCAGATATAATCCACAGTAACCCTTAAAGTCTCTTTAAACTCCCACATCTGACAAGAAGCACATATCACTTTACTAAAGGTCATTTTTGCTCCTTCACAATCTACAGACCCAGAAAATAACACCGTCTTATTCCTCTACAAACACTGCCCCAGGTTAAATTAATAGTTATGGCTTATACTTTAAGTTTAATCAAGAGACATACCTCCAAAAACATGTAATCAAGAAAGAACTCACTACTGCAGACTTTCTGCAGGCCACCCTTAAAATAATAATTCACTTATCTGATTCTGTGCTGTGACGTTCACCCAACAGTTCCTCCAAGATCAGTTGAGAATTTCACTGTTTGTTAATTTTCCCAGACGCACTCCGATGTCTAGCGATACATGATTCAAACAGCAAAGGCAGTGTCAGTTTCTTTTTCTCTCTCTCTGTCCTGCACTGTCCTCACCATGTGCTTCCTTTATCTGTTCTTCTCTCTTTTAAAACTGCTGTTGTTTTGACTTTTTTTTCCAAAGTTCCAAAACAATGCAACAGCATATAAAACAGTAATTGCTGCTCCTGGAATTCAAGGAAATTGCCTCCAACACCTAAAATACCTCAAAAAAGGAGCAGCTGTTACAGCCAGAACTTTTTCCCATCCTCCATCTTGGATGAAGAATTCCATGGACTTTCTCTTCTTGTCCACCCCCAATCACTGTCATTTCCAGTCCCACATTCATCACTAAGGACCCAATCTGCTCTGGTGTTATTTCCAAGAATTCCTCTTGCAATACTCTTAAGATTGCCAACTTCCCTCGCAGATAAAACTAACTGTCCTATGTGATCAGCAAATGCTGCTGTACTTCCTGCTGTTTGCAGAGCTCACCAGCAATGTCAACAGGCAGAGATTGGAGATAGACAAGCTCATGTCATAAACATTCAGATGAGACGGATATGTGAATTTTGTGTGATCTGAACAGTAGTGACCAATTCACACACAAAATGGGGCAAACAAACTTTTAAGTAACTATGCTTTGAGTTTCCCCACAGCTGATGGCTATAAGAATGTTTGCTTGTGTTCTATCTTCCTAAACTAAGCTAAGTCTAGAATTGGATTTCGACCTTCTTTTATGATTATTTATTTAAATATTCAGTTTAATGTGTTAGACAATCTTGATTTTTTGTTTATTCCCAGCTTTTTCTTTAAATACCATTAACGCATGCCATTTGCTATCAATAAAGCTATTACATAACAACAGAGAAGAGAACAGCAAGAACAGTGTGGGCAGAAGCTTGTGATGAAAAATGAAACTCGATATCACAATTGGCAGCATAAACTGAACCAGCACAAGCATGTTGAATAGACTGAAGGAAATTGTATTATGAAAATTATGGGAATTTCAGTATCTCAATGATAAAGGGATCAAGAACAATTGAAAGGGAGGGGTGAAACTCTCAGGCAATTGAGTTGATGGGATTTGTGAGTTACTCTTAACAGAAATGGGAAGTAAAGTGTTGGTGCAGGTGTTGTGTAAGACGTTGGCTCGAACTTTGCATTTGGAATGGCAGTAAAACCATCAGCATTTCCCATCATTAGGCTCTGTAACTGACACCAACTTCTGGTATGTACACGTGCAATTAAACACAAAAATCCCAAAGGTGCTGTCAATAATTCCTCCTTCCAGTAGGGGGTTAATTGTTGAAATTGTCACAGATAGCAATCTTTAAAAGTCATAATTACTATACAGCTTTTGCTGCTCACAATGTGGACAGCTTTATACTGGGAGACCAAATAAGACCACATTACAACGCACCTTGATTCAGTCCTCATACTTGACCCCAAGCTTCCTGTGGCCTGATATTTTAAATTTCTACCTTGCTCTCAAACTGATATCGTGGTCTTAAGCCTGCCCCAGTGTTCCACTGAAGCTTAATGTAAGCTTGAGGGACAACATGTATTGATTAATTTTTTCCACAGCATTCCAGACTCAAAATTGAGTTCAACAATTTCAGACCATAATCTCTGCCTCAATTTGTTTCCCCTTCTTTGCATGTTTATATTTTTCTGTTATCTTTACAGACCTTCCTATTGTCTTTGTTTCACCCATTCCTGCTTAAAACCTATTGCATTTATAACTTTTCCCCATTCAGATGAAAGATCGCAGACCAGAAGCTTTAAGTCTGTTTCTCTGCACAGGTATTGCTTGGCCTGGGTATTTCTAGCATTTTCCCACTATATGTTCTGCTTTTTGGTTATTTTATTTGTAGGCTATTTGTGATCTTAAGGCCTCCAATGTGCATGGCCAAACTTCAAAATGTATCAATTGTGAATGGAAATTTTGTTTGATGTTTCATGTCTATGAGACTTCTTCAATATGATTGGCTTCTTCCTGTATCTGATGACATGAATTTTGCTGAACAATTGAAATTCCTTTGACTTGTGCCAGATTCAAATTCGCATTGCAAACGGTGACCTCGAGTTCTCGGCCACTGTGTCTGTAAGTCCACAAGAAGGCTAATAAGTGTGTGGTTTCTAGCTATCAGTGCACAATGGTTTTAAAATGGTGTTAGAACATAGAACATAGAATAGTACAGCACAGAACAGAACAGGCCCTTCAAACCACGATGTTGTGCCGACCACTGATCCTCATGTATGCACCCTCAAATTTCTGTGACCTTGTGGACAAAGTCCTAAAAGCAACAATATGCAGTAATAATGGGCAAGTTTAAGAGAGCACCACGAGTTCTAGCATAACTTAAATGGGAATCCAGACAGCAATGTTTTCAGAAATTGCTTTAAAGCTAGTAGAATGAAATGATATTCCTGTGAGGGACAAGATAAACGAGACCAGTGCATAATTACAGACAAGAGATCTAATGTAAAACAAAGAAGGAATATTTGCAAAAATGCAAAAAAAAACAAGTCTATCAAGGATTGCAAGTTGGAGCAAAACTAGTTAAGAGTGATTAAAAGGTGTATTAGACAAGGATAAGGAAGGAGAAGAAAATTGCAAAAGGTAACAGAGATCCAATTTGTCTTTAATTCATTCATGCGGCTTAGTAAACTCTGCAAGCATCCTAATAAAAATCTTCTAATTTTTTTTCAATGATATTTCAAAACACTCTTGAAATATGTAACAGTTATAAAATACTAAATCACTATTTTTCACTGTGGAAATTGCTTGATGTGTTTGATTAACATTTGCCCATAATTTCCCCTCCCCCTCCCCCTGCATTCACTGTAAACATCATGCTAAACTTGTGCCCTGCCAGAAATAGACAAATACTTGTACAGGCACAAAACATACATCTCAGTAGTAGAGGGCTTGTAAAATAGTATGCAAGTCACATTTTATTCCTTGTGAAAAATACATTTGCATTAGTTTTAAATCTTTTGAAAATTGGGCCCTTGTAGTTCACAAAGACATTTGCATTTCTGTGTGTCCTTTAAAATTCCATTTTGAAATCCTTTTGAATAATTTGCAGCCTATTCTGTTTGCTTTTGATGGGTGGATTCTCATGCATGTTGCTCCCGTTCATGATGCTCTTACATCCAAATATGCTTATTCTTGCATTCGCACCAATCCATTGGCAACTAAAATTACACTTTTGTGTCAAAATTTAAGATAGAATTCAAAGAGTTATGAAATTGTTGAGATAATGTGTGTTCTATGCATTTGATCAATTAGCAAAGTATCACTCAGTAGTGGATAGTTAAACAGATATAATAAAGCCACAATTTTAGTGAAGTGTAACATTTTTTTAGACACATTTCATACTGTTTCCTCTTCCCCCACTCCAAGTGAATTGTTCTTTCAGCACTTTCTATGAGTAGATTAGTAGACTTGAACATACAGCAAATCTGTGTGGTATGCTCATTTTCAGTATGGAAAACATTATAAATAAAATTTCATGATTTGGGATCACTGAGCATAATTCCTTAATATCTAGACTGTTATACGTGGCTGAAAATGTTTTATCTTTATCAGTATAAATATCCTTGATTAAATATATTGGTTAGTTCCTCATGAGTGTATGTCCACAGCAAAAACAATGCCTATAAGTTGATAGGCTTGCTCAAAAGAGGCTGAAGGAATGGAAATGCTGAAGTGGGGATGGGCAACAAGTTGCATTTATGATACTGGAGCAGTAAATATCCTTGAGGAAATAGAAGCTTCAATTTGCTTTTACTCAACTAGTTAAATGAGAGCTTCAGGTAGACAGCTTGTATAAAAATGGACGATTCTGATCTTAGTTGTAGTATGTTTAACTTTAAAAATATCATTATTTTCCCTTTTCTCAACTGACCAGCATAAACCAACGCATTGGGATGTGGAATGAACTTGAACATACTGGTTTTATTGTTAAAATCTTAGATATAACTGTATTTGAAATGTAATTTTTCCACATATTTACCACATATAACTGACATTGTGAAACAAAATCTCAAAATATTCTGTATACCAACTCAAAAAAAATTATGATAAAACCCTATGTAAAGGCCCATCAAGATGGTGATACAACCCAGAGTACAAGTTTTGCAATATTTTCTGTTTGACTTCATAACTCTGGAACTAATATGAATTACACACTAACTAATTTTATCTTTGCAATAGGTTTTATATGGTTTAAAATTCCATCCGATGTTTTTGTATTGTACACATCTCTTCAGACTTTTGTGTTTCTTTTGTCTAACTCTTTCTGTGACAAACCATATGTCCACAATAATTACATTACAGAAAATAATTTCAATGCAAAAAGAGTTATATACAGCTATGCCAAGAGCCCAACAGTAGCTTACATAACTGCTGTCCAGTTCTCTACTTGTATAACATGGAGTAATGCTTCTTTGCTAACATTTTAGCTTTAGATTTCATAGAACACTCTTGATTATTCTACATTGCTCAAAAAGGGATTATATTCTAACTCCCTTCATATCCTTCCTTGAATTTTGCTATTGATAATGAAAAATCTTCATTTGAATATTATAGTCAACATTTTCAACATTCAAATTTCAATCTGAAATTGGTAATCTATTAAAGAATGTTGGATGTTGAACTTTATCAAAAGTTATTTCAAACATGTTTTTGCCCCTCTGTAACAACTATAAGTAGGAATTGTTGAGCAAGTGGAGTAAACGGAAATGATTACGAATAGTCTGGTGTTTTTTTGTGATTTTTATGAAAGCAAAAACTATTCAATTTTAATTTAAAGGGAAAGATGCCAAATAGAGGTCTCGACAGACCAGCTGCAGTCCTTCAGTGTTGCCTTAATTTACCAGAGACACAACTGTCACAAACAAAACGTTTAAACTTGATATATAGCCACGATAGTGAGCAGCCTTTTGTGTAGAGTGCACATAGGAGACCTCTTTTATACAAATCAACTGGCAGATGACAGACAATGATGAAAATTTGATTCTTTGAAGTTGTAATGGCCATTGAAATGTGTGAAATTCTGGGATTGAATAGAAAGCAGCTAGCCCAGCACAGAGTCTTGGGTGGCTGGTGGCAGCTTGCTGGGAGGTTTGCCTGTGTTTTGTCGCAGACTTCCCTTTGCTTGTGTGGCTTATTTGTAAGAATAGGAATAAGGCAACCAAATCAGGTTAAAATGATTTTGAATGGAATAGATAGAAGAATGAATGTTTACTTTCTTATAAGTGTCCAAGACTTACTCTCTCAAAATTGCAGACTTTAAAAGCTTAGCCCTAATGATATAGAATGCTACCAATGTTTAGATGGAGCTTTGTGGAAGGTTAGAAAAGGGCAATAACCTTTCAGCATATCTGGGTTTTTTAAACATATAAATTGGCTGTTTTAGTGGCTTTGAGTCTATTTGAGAACGCAACTGTGATCTAAATGTGTTAAATTCAAAGTTGCACTAAATGTTCATTAAAATCCAGTCTGAAGCTGAAAATTACACTTTAAATTTTAACATTTAAAAATGGTTCTATACTGACTAACATGGTGTTTTGCTTCCTATAGTTTTCAGTGAAATTTCATATAGTATATATCGTCTTTGGCAAGAATTGTCAGTATTTTCTTTAACTCTGCTTGATTCACAAAAAAGATTTTTTTAAGTCAACGTCTTAGCTTGATGCTAATATGATGAAATAAAATATTTTGCAACAAGCATTAAAATGTATTTACCAGAGTTGATTTCCTCTCCAGGAGCCTATACCTGTAATCGGTCAGGTCTGTTGCACTGAAATTAGTAAAAAGGTTTTCAAAACTCACTGCATTAACTCATGCTCTCACTAGACTGTCCATTCACCAAAGAACAGATCTATGGGAACGGACCAGAGTATCAGTAAGGGCATAGGGTTAAAAGATGCTGTCAAGATTCCTTCAGTTGCTCATCAAACAGTCAATGCTGAAACTTCCCCCCCCACCCCCCCCTTTCTCGCTCTTCCACAACCCACTCCTCACAAAAACAAAGGATTCTGGTATATTGGATAGCATTGGAACAACTGTGTTTCAGAATAGATCACTGACCCACACTTTCTTGAAAATGTCCTAAGTAGAATATGGCAACCTTACACATTGTAGTCTCTAGGTCTTTTGGTATGAATTAAGGTCACTGGGTTCATTCAAATTAGCCACTTCACTTTGAAGTGTTTATACTCCAGTTCTACTGCAACCTTTTGCAAATTTTAAAAAACAGAATTGTGGGTAGCTTTCTGTGACTTTGGATCTGTCTTATTTTCAAAAAAGTGAGACATTCCAAAAAAATGCAATTCAATTATACTTTAAACAGCAGTGCACAAGGAATCCAATGCATTGTGCCATACAGCGGTATGGAGCTAACCATGTCCACTTTATTGGGCATTTAAGCAATTGAATATTGGGCAAAACTGAAGAAAGTATGGGTCACATCCCCACCTACACTTTCGACCAAGGATATTATGTCACAGGATTCTGTTTTCTCTTCGTTCGTGAGATGTGTGCATCAGTAGCTAGGCCAGCATGTATTATTGTGGGGTCAGTGGTGGGAAGGTGCCACCTTTAACTGATGCAGGGGCTTCTGCCCTAAGGGATTTTGACCCAATGACAGTGAAGAAACGGCAACAGATTTCCAAATCAGGAAGATATGTTGCTTGGAGGAGATCTTGCAGGTGGTGCTGTTCCCCCATAACACAGTAGTTGCATTCCCGTGCAGCACTGTGTTATAGAAATCGTGCAACATCAATAATGGGGCCTATGGGAAAAACAGGGCTAGGGGGCGAACCACCAAAAATATCAGTATAAGTCAAAACAAAAATAGTAGTTGGCCTAACACAAACGATAGCACAGACTAAGTAAATGTTTAAATCATATATTTTAATGAAATTTAACACTTCAACACTAAAATCACTGACTACAGCATTGTACGTTTTACGAAGCTCTTCACCAGAAAGCGTTCAAGCCGTCTGAGCATGTGATGCTAATGCGTAAGTCCAGTTCTCCTTCAAGATTCTCCCCCGGTTTGAAATAAGCTGAATACACTGAATTTGCGTTTTGCAGACAGAGGATCCTGCGACTGGGTTTTGCTGTGCAGTTTGTGCCAAGGATGAGCACTAACAGTAAACCAGAGTTCACTTTATGAATAAAGGTCAGTAATTCACAAATTGCGTTACAACCAAATCATGTTTAATAAACATGCACTAAAGGAGAACTACCCGTATCTGTAGTCGTCATCCTGCTAGATCCCACAAGTTGCAAATTCAAAAGATATTTTTGAAGAAGGCTTGGTGATTTAAAGCACTGCATCTTTTGAATGATACACACTCATACCATTGTACATAAATTATGAAAAGAAAAAATATAGGTGGTGGATCGAGTGCCAATCAAAAGGGCTACTCTGTCCTGAACAATGTTTTTTAAAAATTTTTTAGGGAACATGGACTTTGCTTACTGAGCTATCATAAATTATCCATCCCTAGTTGCCCTTGGTGGTGAGCTACCTTCTTGAAATACTGCAGTCTATTTCGTGTGGGTACATTCACAGTGCTGTAGGGAAGGAATTTCTGGATTTTGACCCAGCAACAATGAAGGTGTGGCAAGAAATTTCCAAATCAGGATGGTGACTGACATAGAGAGGAGTCTTTAGGTGATAATGTTCCTATGTGTCTGCTGCCGAAGTCTTTCTATTTGGCAGTAGCCATTGGTTGGAAGGTACTGTCTAAGGAACCTTGGTGAATTTCAGCAGTGCATCTTGTCAATGGTACATGCAACTGCTACTGAGCATCTGTGGTGGTGGAGGGACTGAATGTTTATGAATGTGCTGTCAATCAAGCATCTGCTTTGTCCTGATTGGAATGTTGTTGAGTGTTATTGGAGCTGCACTCGGGTAAATTGGGAGTATCCATCACACTCTGACTTGAGTATTGTAGATGTTGGAGGGGTTTTGGAATTCAGGAGGTAAGTTGCCGACTTGCTCTTGTAGCCATAATATTTGACTTTTTCATTGTCATTTGACATTCAGTATCTCATGATTGGTGTAGACTGTGGGAGATATGGTGATGGTAGTGCTATTGAATGTCAAAGGGTAAGATTGTTTCTTATCGGCGATGACCATTACTTGGCACTACATAGCACACTTATCAGCAATCCTGAATAATGCCCAGGCCCTCCTGCATTTGGACATGAACTGATTCAGTATCTGAGGAGTTGTGAATGGTGATGATCATTTGTTCAATCATCAGTGAACATTCCCACTTCTAGTTTTATTATAGAGGGAAAGTCATTGATGAAGCAGTTGAAGATGGTTGAGCCCAAGACACTACCCTGGGACTGGCAAGTTCTGGAGCACAGGTTCCTCAGTACGACTGCCAGAATTTTCTCAGAGCCCACAGCCTTGCAACATTAAGTCTCTTCAGCCATTGCTTCATATCACACGATGTGAATAAAATTCACTGAAACGAGGCACTTGTGAAGCTGGGGGCATATAGAGGAAAGATGAATCATTCACTTGGCACATCTAGCTGAAGATTGTTACAAATCCTTCAGCTTTATATTTTGCACTGAGGTATGGGGCTCTTCCATTATTGAAGATGGGATATTTGTGTATCTACCTCCTCCAGTGAGTTGTTTAATTGTCCACTACCAGAAGTATGACATGTGACAGGAGTGCAAAGCTTAGATCTGATCTGTTGACTGTGGAATAGTTTAACCCTTTCTATCTCTTGCTGCTTATGCAGTTTTACTTTTGTAGCTTAAACAAAAGTAAAAAATGTTGTGGAAACTTAGGCCCGACAGCAACTGTAAAGAGAAAAACAGTTAACGCTTCAAGTCAATGATGAATCTGTTTTTACTGTTTTGTAGCTTCATCGGGTGTCAAAACATGTCAGGCAGTATCCAAGGAGCAGGAGAGTTGACATTTTGGGCATAAGCCCTTCATCAGGAATTAATGTCAATGCCCAAAATGTTGACCCTCCTCTTCGGATGCTGCCTAACCTGCTGTGCTTTTCCAGCACCACACTTTCTGACTCTGACTCTTCAGTCCTCACTTTGTCCTAGACTCATCAGGTGGACACCTTAATTTTAGGTATGTCTGATGCTGCTTCAGGAATGCCGTTATGCACTCCATTAAATCAGGATTAATCCTGTATCTTGATGGTGTGATAGAGTGGAGGATATGCTGTGCCTTGAGGTTATAGATTGTCTTTGAAAGCAGTTTTGCTGATGGTCGATTTCTGATACTGACTTTTTGAGTTGGTAAATGTGGAGTCATACAGAAACAGACTCTTCAGTCCAAACAGTCCATGTCGACCATAATCCTAAATTAAACCATATCCCATCTGCCTCCATTTGGTCCATATCCTTACAAACATTTTTTATTCATGTACTTACCTAATTGTCTTTTAAATACTGTAATTATACCCACATCCACCAGTTCCTCTGGGAGTCCATAACACACACAAGCCACTCTCTGTGTAGAAAATAAAATCGCCCCTTGTGTCTTTTTTTAAAACTTGCTCCTCTCATCTTAAAAATATGCCCCCACTTTTAAAATTGACCACCTTAGGGAAAAACACCTACTATTAACTCCTCATGATTTTATAAATCTCTAAGGTCACCTCTCAACCTTTTACACTTTGATGAAAGAAGTCCCAGCCTATCCAGTCTCTCCTTTTAACTCAAACCATCTATTCCTGGCAACAACCTGATAACTCTCTTCTGAACCTGCTCTAGCTTAATAAAATCCTTCCTGTATCAGGGAGTTATAAATTATAAAGTCTGTCCCATTTAGCATGGTGACAGTGCCACACAACATGAAGAAGTGTGATTGTGAGGTGGGAGTGGGTTGTGGTGGTTTGTGGTGAAATTTTAAAATAGTTTTGGAAACCCAAACTTAAGCATAATTATTTTGAAATGTTCAGTGAAGTACAGATTCTACATGATTCTTGTGAGACAATGTGATCTTTCATGGGGTGATAGAATGCATGCTTGTTCATGTAGCTCATCCATTGTAATTTCCAAAATTCAGCCATTGTATCAACAAGAAATACTTTTGAAGAGCAAATAATTCCCCTAAGAGGAGAGAGAGAATTGAAAAGTAGATCATCTGTGGCCACTTGCACTGAGGAATAGTCAACAAATAATATGGGATATAGATTTTTGAAACATGTGTACTTTTTCAGATGAAAAGGACATATGTTCATTGATCAGAGCAGTACAAGGATAATCGCAAATGCAAAATTTGCATTATTCAAAACTACAAATGGTAACTGCAGTGTCTATGTACATACAGGCTAATGACCTGTTCATAGAGACTGATCAGCATACTGATATTGGATTTGTCAACTTTCTCTGTACAAGCTGGCTATGAAGGTTGACCTTCTTCCATGATTTATCTTGATAAATGTTGCTTTGATTCTTCTGCAACTATGTCTTATGATTAAATAAAATCCTGGTTGGAGACAACAAAACATCATAGAATCCCTACAGTGTGGACACAGCCCAACAAATCCCTAACGACCTTCTGAAGAATAACCCGGCTAGACCCATTCTCCTACCCTTTTACCCTTTGTTTACCACTGATTAATACTCCTAACCTACATATCCCTGAATACTATGGAGCTACAAATCTTCTCACAAACTTTAAACTATGGACAATTTAGCATGGCCAATTCACCTGACCTGCACAACTTTGGATTGTGGGAGGAAATGGGAACACCCGCAGGAAACCCACGTAGACATGGGGAGAATGTGCAAACTCCACACAGACAGTCGCCTGAAGCAGGACTCGAACCCGGGCCCCTGGTGCGGTGAGGCAGCAGTGCTAGTTAGTCAGTTTGAGTGGTTTTAAAAGAAGAAAAGAACTTTATTGTGGTGTAACTGCCTTATCTAACAGGGAGGGATCTGCTATTTGAGATGAGAGAGGAATGACACTTGCAGTGGAAGAGGGACTAGTATTTGAAGTGAGGAGAGGAACTGGTGCTTGAGATGGCATGGGTGTTTTAAAGAATAGAAAGAGTGTCAACCACATGACCAGGGAATTAGATTGGATGGTCTGGGAATACAGCATCACCATAAGAGTTTTGTAATTAAAGTTGGTTATGTAAGCATGAAAGGAGGAGCGGGCTGACATTGATTGGATAAATAGGGTGAAAAGTGAACTATTTTATTCACTCAGAGACCTGGGCGCACCTGGCTGGCCGTCATTTATTTCCTGCCCATAGTTCCCTTAAGGCCGTGAAGAGCTTCCTTCATGAATTGCTATAGGTAGACAAACAATGCTGTTAGGGAGGGAGTTCCAGAATTTTGACCCAGTAACACTGAAGGAAGAGCAATACCTTTCCAAATCAGGATGGTAAATGACTTGGAGGGGAGCTTGCAGATCGTGGTATTCCCATGAGATGTAAGTGGATGCGGGTTTGTCAGGTGTTGTCTAAGGATCATTGGTGAATTTCTGCATTTCTACTGCTGAGCATTGGCCAGGGATAGGTGGATTTTTGTGAATGTAGTGTCAGCCAAGTCTTGGATAGCGACAATCTTCTTGTATTGTTTGAGGTGCACTCATCCAGGCAAGTGAGCAGTATTCCATCACGCTCCTGATTTGTGCCTTGCAGATGATAGACAGGCTTTGGTGAATCAAATGATGAGTTACTCACTGGCAGGATTCCTAGCCTCTGAACCTGCTCTTTTAGCCACTGTATTTATATGGCGAGTTCAATTCAGTTTCTTGTCAATGGTAACTTTGAAAGTAGTGAGAGATTCAGTGATGGTAATACCGTTCAATGCCAAGGGCAGTAGTTTGATTATTTCTTATTGAGATGGTTATTATTTGACATTTCTGCAGCATGAATGTTATTTGCTACTTTTCAGTCCAAGTCTGGATATTGTCCAGGTCTTGTTGCATTTAAATATGGACTGTTTGAGGAGTCTGAGTGGTACACAAACGATGAAAATTATTTCAAAATGTTCACCAAAAATACATTGCATTTTAAGAAAAGAAAAAAATTAATATGATCCATCTGTGGATTATTAGATATTTTAGGAGGGCATTAGATCAAAATACGAGGCTTCTTTTTGTCAAATCAACTTGAGCAGACATGCCATCACGCACCTCTGGAGCAAATGGGACTTGACCTAAGTCTTCTAGCTTGGAGATAGGGGCACTACCATTATGCTACTAGAACTCCACCCAATAGTTGTTTCAGTCAAACTGTTCAGACCTCTATTTTCATACTTCCAACCAAATGAAACTTGAACTCAGAACTTCTGGCCTACAAGTAGGGGTACTATGTTTGTGCTACAAAACTAGGCTTATGATGTTGTTGAAGTAAGTGTAACTTCTAGTTTGGGGCTGTTCTGGAAACCAGCATATGAACATAGCAGGCAAAGCCCACTCAGCCCAACAAACTTGCCCTACCATTCAGTTAGATCTTGGTCGATCATCCATATTAATTTCATTTTTTTCTGTATTATTTCCATATCCCTTAATCTCATTAGTCTCAGAAACTTATTGATTTTTGTATTGTATCTGCTCAATGATTGAGCTACCAAAGGCTTCTTTAGTAGAGAACTCCAAAGTTTTGCCACTCTGAATGAAGAAATGGCACCTCACCTCAGTCTTAAATGGCCTGTCCATTATTCCAAAGTAATGTCCCTTATTCTGAAATTATAAGAACACAAGAAACAGGAGCAGGGGTTGGCTATCTGGCCTTTCAAACCTATTCCACCATTCAATAAGATCATGGCTGATCTTTTTGTGGCTCAGCTCCACTTACCTGCCCTCTCACCATAAGTGTTTATTCCTTTACTGTTTAATTATGTCCCTTAGCTGCTGAGTCACCAGCTGGGGGAAACATTCTATCTACATGTATCCTTTCAAGTTCTGTAAGAATCTTTAAGCTTCATTGAGATCACTGCTCATTCTTCAAAATGTTAAAGATTACAGACTTGGTTTCCTTAATGCCTTCTTATAAAACAATCCCATCATCCCATGGATTAATCTAGTGAACCTCAATTGTAGTCACTGTCTGCCAAATATATTCTTCCTTTGATAAGAAGACCAAAACTGTACATCATACTCCAGGTGTGATTTCATCTTGGCTTTATATAACTGCAGTAAGACATCTTTGCTTTGTATACAAATCACCTGGACTGCCAAAACCATTTGCCTTCCTAATTGCTATCAAAGGCTTTTGAAAGTCCAAAGATACTACATCTACTGGTGCTCTTTTGTCTATGTTTCAAGTAATATTCTCAAAACATTCTGGCACATTTGTCAAACATAGTTTCCCCTTCATAAGTCAATGATGATGCTGTCCAATGTTACCATCTTTTCCAAATGCGCAGTTATCATAATTCTTGACAATAAATTCTAACACTTTTCCTATTACTAATATTAAACTAAGAAATCTGCAGTTCTCTAATCTCCTTCATTTTTACATAGTGGCATTACATTTGCTACCTTGCAGTCAGCAGGAACTTCTCCAGAATCCATAGAATTTTGAAATATAATCACTAATGCACCAAACATCTTTGTAGCTATTTCAAAACTCTGGGATGAAGGTCTCTTTTAGAGTACTGTGTCCAGTTCTGGTTTCCCAATAGGAAGAATATTATTAAACTGGAGGGGGTTCAAAAGAGATTTACCAAGATGTTATTGGAAAACTGAGGGGTTGAGTTATAAGAGAGGCTGGGATTTTTTCACTGGAGCATAGGAGGTTGAGAGGTTATAGAGTTTATAAAATCATGAGAGGTATAGATAAGGTGAATGGCAGGTATCTTTTCCCTAGGGTGGGCAATTTCAAGATTAGGAGACATATTTTAAGAATAGAGCAGAAAGATTTTAAACAGTCTTGTGGAGCAACTTTCTTACACAGGAAGTGGATCGTGTGTGGAATGAACTTCCAGATGAAGTGGTGGATGCATGTACAGTTACAACATTTAAGACTCATTTAGATAAATACATGAATAAGTTATGTTTGGAGGATATGGGCCAAGCGAGGCAGGCTGGACTAGTTTAGTCTGGGATTATGGTCGGCATGGATTGTTTGGACCGAAGGGTCTGTTTCCATGCTGTGTGACTCTATCAGATCCAGGAGATTTATCAACTCCGAATCCAGCAAAGGGTGACCAAAAGGTTCATTAAAAAAGGAGAAAAACTATTATGGAAACAAGCCAGCTAGAAATATAAAAATAGATATTAATGCTCTTACAAGTATATAAGGAAGAGAATAACTAAAGTAACCATTTATGTCTAAGAGGCAGAGGCAAAGGAGATTATCAAGGGGAGTAGGTAAATGGCAGAGTCATTGATCAAACATTCTGTCTATCTTTGCAATAAAAGATTCAAATAAATTGCAACTATGGGACTCCTAGGAGTGAGAAATTTTAATTAACCAATATTAGGAGAGAAACCTTATTGAAGAAATTTGAGATTAAATGTTCATGTCCCCAAGACCAGATGGTCTATAATTTTGAGCAGTAAAACAGCTGCCAAGTTTGTGAATGCTCTAGTGTGATTTTCCAGAATTTCCTCCATCTAGAATGGTCCCAACAAGTTGGCAGTTAGCAAATGTAACACTTCTATTCAGGAAATAAGGAAGAGGGAAGACAGGGAAGCACAGATTGACATCAATAGTTGGGAAAATGGTGCAATTTGAAACTAAGGAAATCTTAACAATGGAATTGAAATCATACTATAATCAGACAAAGCTAATTTAAGTTTTAAAAACAGATTATTTTTGTAGTACTGGCCAGTAGGGTAGATAAAAGGCAATCAGTAAAACAAAAACTTGGATTTCCACAAAGCAGTCAACGAGATGCTGTACAAATTCTTAATATGCAAGACAAGAGCTGTTGAAGTTACGGATAACATGTCAGTGTCGATGATGAATGTGGTAATGAAAGAGGAGCAACGAATGGGAATAAACTGGTTATTTTCAGGTTGGTAGGCTACATCTAGGGATCAGTGCTCTAGGATGTCAGATTGTTATATAGTATTGAGTGTGAATCCTGTATCTAGGTTTGCTACTGATACAAAATTAGGTTGAAGTGCAAGCTGTAAGGAAGACACCAAGATTTTGTAAAAAAGTATAGACAGATTGAGTGAGTAGGCACAAGGTAATGGAGTATTCAAGGAATTGAAATTTGATTAGAATTTATTGTTATAATTGTGAACCTTTTATAGTTTTTCTCCAGAGACAATTGTGGATGCTCCATCATTGAGTATAGATAGATTATTGATCATTCAAGGGATTGGGGGAACAGGTGGAAAAGTGGAGTTGAAGTCAAAGATCAACCGTGATCATCATGATTGGTGGAGTGATTCAAGCAATCAAATTATCTACTACTCCTGTTCTTTATGTTCTTATGACAAGTACATCTTGATGCATAAATTAGACAGCACATTTGCAAATCTCATCAAGTCTGTCATGTGCATTTGTAAAAAAAAACATTGAAACTGTTTATGTCGTCAGAGGTAACGGGAGGAAAATATTAGAGCTGTTAACATTTAAATGTTTACATAAACTGAAATGTAAATTTTCAAGTTTCCTGTTAAACATCAAAATGTTAACAAAATGGAAAAAAAAGTATTTTTTTTTAACTTTGGAAACAAGCGTTTAGATGAGCAAAGTCTGTTTCACTGTTTTTGTACTATTTTATTGATTTTTAGATAATAATTCCCAAACTATATTGGAAGATAGGAATGCCATTTGTTCAGATACTAGACTTAATTCAGAAGCATGCAGAGGAAAGGAACAGTGAAGACTTCACTTACACTGCTCAAAATAATCTCTACTTTGACTATTTTACCTTGAGCCATTTTGCCCTTTTTCAGCTGAAATCATTGATTACTTTTGTGAAGGCAAGTTTTTCATTTATATGTTGAAACACGATTAACAGGCATATAAGTGTACATTGCTATTCAGTTAGAATGCATACTTGAGGGTTGATTCCACAAATTAAATCTCTGCTGACCTCTGCACACCCACACAATGCATTTTCCATGGGAGTGCAGGCTTGAAATAAGGTAACATTTGGCTACCAATTCACATGAAGTAGCTTTGTGATCAAGCAGGAAAATGCATATCAAACTCAATTTGAAATTTCAGTTAATCAAATGTTAGTCTCAGACAGTGACAAAAATTTAAAAGCAGATTCTTCACTAATCTGCACCAGAGCTGAGTGTCCATCCCTCTGCTCTCCTAGATGTTGGGTAAGGTTATTATTCTCAAACTAGAACATAGAAAAGTACACCATAGAACAGGCCCTTCGGCCTACGATGTTGTGCCGAGGATTAATCCTAATGTAAAATAAAATAACCTTACTTACGCACCCCTCAATTCATTGCTGTCCTTGTGCATGTCCAGCAGGCGCTTAAATGTCCCTAATGACTCTGCTTCCACCAGCACCGTTGGCAACGCGTTCCATACATTCACAACTCTCTGTGTAAAGATCCTATCTCTGATGTCCCCTCTATACCTTCCTCCTGATATCTTAAAACTATCACCCCTCATACCAGTCAATCCTGCCCTGGAGGAAGGTCTCTGGCTACTGACTCTGTCCATGTCTCTCATTACCTTGTATACCACAATCAGGACACCTCATTTCCTCCTTCTCTCCAGAGAGAAAAATCTGGGCTTATTCAATCTTTCTTCATAAGGCAAACCCTCCAGTTCAGACAGCATCCTGGTAACCCTTCTTTGCACCCTCTCTAAAGCCTCTGTATCTTTCCTATAGTAGGGCGACCAGAAATGAACACAATATTCCAAGTGTGGTCTCACCAGGGACTTAGAGAGCTGTAGCAAACCTCGTAGCTCGTAAACTCAAATACCCCTGTTAATGAAAGACAGAACACCTTATGCTTAACAACCCTATCCACTTGGTTGGCAACTTTGAGGAGTCTATGTACTTGAACACTAAGATCCTCCACACTGCCAAGAATCCTGTCTTTAATCCTATAGTCAGCATTCAAGTTCGAACCTTCAAAATGCATCACTTCGCATTTATCCAGATTGAACTCCATCTGCCATTTCTCAGCCTAGCTCTGCATCCTGCCTATGTCACACTGTAGCCCACAACAGCCTTCTATACTATCAACAGCACCTCCAACCTTTGTGTCGTCTGCAAATTTACTAACCCACCCTCAATCTCCTCAACCAAGTCATTTATAAAAACTACAAAGAGCAGAGGCCCCAGAACAGAGCCCTGCGGGTCAGCACTCAAAACTGACCTCCAGGCAGAATACATTCCAACTACACCCATTCTCTGTCTTCTGTCAGCCAGCCAATTCTGAATCCAGATAGCCAAATCTGCCTGTATCCCATATTTACTGACTTTATGAATGAGCCTACCATGGGGAACCTTATCAAATGCCTTGCTGAAATCCATACACACCACATCCACTGCTCGACCTTCATTGACCTGTCTTCTCACTTCCAACAGGTTTAATCGGAAGCACGCTAGCTTTCGGAGCGTCGCTCCTTCATCAGGTGATAGTCACCTGACTATTACCTGATGAAGGAGCGACGCTCCGAAAGCTAGTGTGCTTCTAATTAAACCTGTTGGACTATAACCTGGTGTTGTGTGATTTTTAACTTCGTTTATACTAAATAGGTATTGTGGTTCCTCTCAATCTTGTCTATTTTGTGTATAATCAAAAACTAACAGGTTTAGCTTCTGATTTTCCATATTACCTCAGATATTCCAACTTTATTTTACCATCTCATATCCTCTATTCCTGATGAAGGGCTTTTGCCCGAAATGTCGATTTTCCTGCTCCTCATGCTGCCTGAACTACCATGTTTTTCCAGCACCACTCTAATCTAGAATCTGGTTTCCAGCATCTGCGGTCATTGTTTTTACCCATCTCATATCCTGCCATGGCAGCTGGTAGAATTAAAATTAATGAGGATCTACAATGAGTTTCAGTAATAGGTACCAGTTTTGCCTGCCTTTTCTTGTCTGACCTACACTGGATTCTAGATTTGCAGCAATATGATTAATTCTTCAATGTGCTTCGAATTTGCCAGCAAACCATTCAGTTCAAGATCAATTGGAAATGAGCAATAATTGATAGCCTTGCCAGTGACCTTCACATCCCGTGAAAGAATAAAGGAAAAAAAAAGTGACTAAAACTTACAACACCATCAGTCTAAGTATATAATTGAATTGCCAAGCTTATTATGTTACTTTCACTGCCAGTTCCTCTGAGATAGGCAAGATGGGGTAAGATTAAGGAGCCTTGGATGACGAGAACAGAAGAGGTTCGCATCAAAAGAAAGAAGGCAGCTTATGTAAGGTGGAGGAAGCAAGGATCTAGTACAGCTTTAGAGGATTACAGGTTTGCTAGAAAGAAGCTCAGAAATGGACTGAGGAGAGTGAGGAGGGGGAACAAGAAAGCCTTGGCAGGAAGGATTAGGGAGAACCCAAAGGCATTTTACTCATACGAGGAGAATAAGAGAATGATCAGGGAGAAGGTAGGGCTGATCAGGGATAGCGTAGAAGTCTGAGCAGATAGGGGAAGCCCTAAATGAGTTTTTTTGGCTCCGTTTTTACGAAGGAAAGGGACCTTGTTGTGAATGAAAATTTTGAGGAGCTGGGATATGGGCTGGAACAGATTAAGATTGATGAAGTTGATGTATTGGAAATTTCGGCAAACATTAGGCTTGCTAAGTCCACAGGGCTAGACCAGGTTTATCCTAGGTTGCTTTGGGGAGTGAGAAAGGAGGTTGCTAAGCCGCTGGTGAAGATCTTTGCTTCCTCACTCTCCACAGAAGTCATATTGGAGGAGTGGAAGGAGGCAAATGTTGTTCCTCTTTTCAAGAAAGGTAATAGGGAAATCCTTGGCAATTACAGACCAGTTAGTCTTACGTCTGTGGTCAGCAAAGTTTTGGAAAGAATTCTGAGGGATAGGATTTATAACTATTTGGAAAAGCAAAATGTGATTAAAGGCAGTCAGCATGGCTTTGTGAGAGGCACGTCATGCCTCACAAATCTTATTGAGTTCTTCAAGGAGGTGAGAAGACAGGTGAGAAGTACCACAAGGATCAGTGCTGGGTCCTCTACTTTTTGTCATTTACATAAATGATTTGGATGAGAGCATAAGAGGTACAGTTAGTAAGTTTGCAGATGACACCAAAATTGGAGGTGTAGTGGACAGTGAAGATTATAACAGGATCTTGATCAGATGGGCCAGTGGGCTGAGAAGTGGCAGATGGAGTTTAATTCAGATATTTTGCTGTATTTTGGGAAAGTAAATCTTAGCAGGACTTATACACTTAATGGTAAGGTCCTCTGGAGTGTTGCTGAACAAAGAGACCTTGCAGTGCAGGTTCATAGCTCCTTGAAAGTGGAGTCGCAGATAGATAGGATAGTGAAGGCGGCGTTTGGTATGCTTTCCTTCATTGATCAGAGTATTGAGTACAGACATTGAGAGGTCATGTTGCAGCCATACCGGATATTGGTTAGGCCACTTTTGGAATATTGCATGCAATTCTGGTCTCCTTCCTATCGGAAGGATATTGTGAAACTTGAAAGGATTCAGAAAAGATTTACAAGGATGTTGCCAGGGTTAGAGGATTTGAGCTATAGGGAGAGGCAGAATAGGCTGGGGCTATTTTCCCTGGAGCATTGGAGGCTGCATGCTGACATTTTTGAGGTTTATAAAATCATGAGGGGCATGGATAGGATAAATAGACAAGATCTTTTCCCTGGGGTGGGGGAGTCCAGAACTAGAGGGCAAAGTTTTAGGGTTTGTGGGGAAAGATATAAAAGGAAACTAAGTGGCAACATTTTTTACACAGAGGGTGGTGTGTGTCTGGTCTGAGCTGCCAGAAGTAGTGGTGGCGGCGGGTACAATAACAGCATTTATAAGACATCTGGATGGGTATATGATTAGATTAGATTAGATTAGATTACATTACAGTGTGGAACCAGGCCCTTCGGCCCAACAAGTCCACACCGACCCGCCGAAGCGTAACCCACCCATACCGCTAGATTTACCCCTTACCTAACACTACGGGCAATTTAGCATAGCCAATTCACCTGACCTGCACATCTTTGGACTGTGGGAGGAAACCGGAGCACCCGGAGGAAACCCATGCAGACACGGGGAGAATGTGCAAACTCCACACAGTCAGTCGCCTGAGGCGGGAATTGAACCCGGTCTCTGGCACATGGACCTGGTACTGGCAGGTGGGACTAGATTGGGTTGGGATATCTGGTCAGCATGGACGGGTTGGACTGAAGGATCAGTTTCCATGCTGTACATCTCTATGACTCTAAGCAAAAGAAGAATTCCAGCCACGTTTTGAAACATCAGTTGTGAAGACTAACTTTCAAATTTTAAATACATGATATAATCAAACGAGGGGGAAAAATATTCATAATCTAGTCATAACAGGCATCTTGTAGTCTTCAGGCCTCAGCACATCATTTTTGCAGGTTCTAGTTTTAATGTATTGTTTCTCTTTTTATTTTGTACATTGCTGATTATGATTTGGCTACTTGGTTTCTTTACTTGTCCCATTCCTGTTCCCCTCTGCATTCCAGCCAATCACAGAGGTTCCCTATCCAAACCCTGGCCTTTCACTTGTTTAAACCACTTTGCATTTCTGAGGAAAGGTAGTCAACTTGAAATGTATTTTCCTTTCACTACAAATGCGACCTGGCTTGCTGCATACTTCCAGCATTTTATGTTTTCATTTTAAATTGTAAGCATTATTAGTATTTTGCTTTTGTTTTCATATGGTTAGATGCATCTATCTCAAGATGGACTAAGTATAATTCTGTTGCCTAATTGCTTTTTATTCTGTTATAAATTTTCTTGCCATTTTGATAATTTTAACATTTAGGACAATTATTTACCTCCGGTATTCAGTGAACAGCATAAAATTATTAAGGAAATCTTTAACAGCCTTGAATCAGAAAAGGATGAAAAATATTGTGCTCTCTTCTTCCCAAATTTGCATTTTGGAGAGGTATATCACACTAAACTACAGTCATATGCCGTGAATGTTCATTCCATTGAGAATACTGGACTAAGCTTCCCACAATTTTGTTCTTTCTTGAAACAAATTTGCTTCAGGCTGCCATCTTCAGCTCCTTTGTTTATAGTAGTCATGATTTGGAGATGTCGGTGTTGGACTGGGGAGTACAAAGTTAAAAATCACACCACTCCTAGGGAGTGTTGCTGAACAAAGAGACCTTGCAGTGCAGGTTCATAGCTCCTTAAAGTGGAGTCGCAGGTAGATAGGATAGTGAAGAAGGCGTTTGGTATGCTTTCCTTTATTGGTCAGAGTATTGAGTACAGGAGTTGGGAAGTCATGTTGCAGCCGTACAGGACATTGGTTAGGCCACTGTTGGAATATTACATGCAATTCTGGCCTCCTTCCTATCAGAAAGATGTTGTGAAACTTGAAAGGGTTCAGAAAAGATTTACAAGGAGTACGGAATGAGCTACCAGAGGATGTGGTGGAGGCTGGTACAATTGCGACATTTAAGAGGCATTTGGATGAGTATATGAATAGGAAGGGTTTGGAGGGATATGGGCCGGGTGCTGGCAGGTGGGACTAGATTGGGTTGGGATATCTGGTCGGTATGGACGGGTTGGACCGAAGGGTCTGTTTCCATGCTGTACATCTCTATGACTCTATGAGCTCATTTAGTGTAGATGCAACCACAGTGCTGTTATGCAGTAAATTCCAAGATTTTGACCCACTGGCAGTGAAAGAATGGCAATATATTTCCAAGCCAGAATGGTGAGGCAGTTGGAGGGGAACCTGTAAATGATGGTGTTCCCATCTCTTGATTCTTTCCTAGTTTCTCTTGTGAGCTGCCTTCTCAAGTGACTGAAGTTCATTTAGTGTTGGCCAGCATAATACTTTAGGAAGGAAGTTCAGAGATTTTGACCAAGCAATATCGTAAGAGTTCAAGATTATTGTTCAGAAACTGACCTGGGCAAGAATGTAACCTGTTAAGAAGCATGCCAAAATGTAACGCATGCATATAATTATAGATTGAAAGGAAATGTAGGTAAGTTTGGCCAAATGCTAATTCATGAGAAATAAGAGTCAGTTTGCTGGATATGATTGGTAGCCTAGTCTGTCTCCAGAATTTTGCAAACCTTTTGATCTCAACTGCATATTGGAACTTTCTTTGATTTGACTTATTATTGTTACACGTACTAAGATACGGTGAAAAGTATTTGTTTTGCCATCTCTCCAAACAAGTCATACCTTATGTACATCAGAGTAATAGAACAGAATGCAGAATATAGTGTTACATCTACAGAGAAAATGTAGAGAAAGATCAACTCTAATGTATCACAGGTCTGTTTATAAGTCTAATAACAGCAGAGAAGAGGCCGTTCTTGAATCCGTGGACACATATTTTCAAACTTTTGTATCTTCTGCCTGATGGTAGACGGTGGAAGAGAACATAACTGGGGTGGGAGGGGTCCTTGGTTATGCTGGTTGCTTTCCTGAGCCACCGTGCAGTCCAACCGAGTCCAAAAGTCAGGCATGCTTTGCAACTTCTTTGCCATCCCCTCCATTACCATCCTCTTCATTAGTTTTGTCACTTTCAGGGAATTATTCATTTGTATATCAGTGCTCCTTCTAAGGGTCCCATCATTTACTGTATACTTTCCTCTTGCACCAAATGCATCACTTCATAGTTGTCCGGATTAAACTCCATCTGCCATTGTTCATCCAACTTTTCAACATTCTATATCTTGATGCATCCTTTGATATCCTTCCAATCTATCCACAACCCCACCAATTTTTGTGTCACCTGCAAACTTACTAATCAAATCACTGACGTTTTCATCCAAATCATTTATGTTTATTACAAGCAACAGAGGTCCCAGCATTGATGCTTGCTGAACACCACTGATCGCAGACTTGCAGTCAGAAAAACACCTCTCCACAATTACCCTGTCTTCAATGGCCAAGCCAATTTTGTATTCAACGTATCCAACTCACCATGGATTCCATTGATTTTCTGGACCAATCTGCCATGAGAGACCTTAAACGTTTTCATGAAGATCTGAAGTTCAGGAGTTGGGTGGATTCATTGTTAGTCTGTTTGCTGAGCTAGTAGGTTTGTTGGTGGACATTTCATCCCCTTTCTAGGTGACATCATCAATGCTGTGTTGTCTCCTGTGAAGCGCTGCTGTACTGTTCCACTTTGAGTTTATATGGTTCTGTTTGAACTGTTTCTGGTTGGTGCTGGCTCTGGTTTTCTAGTGCAGCAGTTTGAATATTGGGTCCGGGTCAATGTGTTTGTTGATGGAGTCTGAGGATGAGTACCATGTTTCAAGGAATTCCCTTGGTGTCATTGTGTTGTCCCAGTCAAATTCATGGTTCTTGTTGTCCATGTGTATGGATACCTGGGAGAGTTGGTCATGTCCCTTGGTTGCTAGTTGGTGTTCATGGATGTGGGTTGCTAGTTGTCTGCCTTTTTGTCCTACATAGTGCTTAGTACAGTCGCTGCATGGGATTTTGTAAATTACATTCATCCTGCACATTGCAGGTGAGCTGTTGTCTAAGAATGGTTGCCAGTTTGTGTGTTGTCAAGATCCTTAGTGGTTTGAGCAGTCTGGTTGACAATTCCAAAATGTTTTTAACATGTGGGAGAGTAGCCAGTGCATTGGGATGTGTCTTGTCGTCTTGGTGTTGCTTGTCTGCCAGGCATCTGCGGACAAAGCTGTGGGGTTATCCATTTTTGCAAAGACTTTTTATAGGTGTCGTCTTCCTGTTCCAGGGTGCTGCAGTGTGTTGTTGCTCTCTTGAACAGGATCCTAATGAAGCTCCTCTTGTGGGGGTGTTCACGTGGTTGCTGTTGTAGTTCAGAATCTGATCAGTATGTGTGGTTTTTCTGTACACTTTTGTTGTGCATTCACCATTCTGTGTCCTTATAACCACTACACATCGAAATGGAAGTTGGTTATTGTTCTTCTACTGACTAGTATATTTGACTCTGGTGAAAATGCTGTTGATCTTGCAAAGGCTTTCATAAAGTCCATGTTGACAACATCCATCATCATTACATCCAGTCATCATTGCATCCATCAGCCTTACCCTCATCAATCATCTTTGTCATTTCCTCAAAAAACTCAATTTTTTTGTGAGACAAGACCTCTCTTGCACAAAGCTATGTTGACTATCACTAATTAGTCTATTATTCTACAAATGCTAGTAAGTTCTGTCCCTAAGGATCTTCTCCAATAATTTCCCTACCACTAATGTAAAGGTCACTGGCCTATAATTTCCTGAATTACCTCTGTTATCTTTTTTGAACAAACGAACAACATTGACTATTCTCCGGTGTTCTAGGATCTCACCTGTGGCTAACGAGGAGACAAAGATCTCTGTTCCAGTAATCTCTTTCCTTCAGATCCTGTGATAGATCCCATCATGCCCTGTGGTCTTGCTTACCTTAATGTTTTTCAAAAACACCCTAAATGAGCTCCTCCTTCATGTCAACATGCCCCAGAGTATCAATAAACCTCCTTACCATCATCCATGTCCTCCTTGATACAAAGTATTCATTAAGGACCTCACCCACTTCCTCTGGCTTCATACACACATTCCCTCCTTTGTCCTTGATAGACCTTGCATTCCCCAGTAACTCTCCTTGCTTCTAATATAGGTATAACATATTTTGAGGTTCTCCTTAATCTACTTGCCAAGCACACTTCACGGTCCCTTTTAGCCCTCCTAATTTCTTTCTTATTTTCTGCTTCCTTTGTACTCCTCAAGGGCCTTGTTTAATTTCTGTTTCCTGAACCTTACATATTATTCTTGTTTCTTTTGAGCTAAAATTGCAACATCTCTCGTTATCCAAAGTTCCTAAATCCTGTCATCCTTATTTTTCATCCCACCAGGAACATGCTGGTCGTGCACGCTGGTTAACTGGCTTTTAAAAGACACTGACATATCAGATGTGGATTTACCTTCAAACAGCTGCCCCCAATCAAATTTTCCAGTTCCTACCTAATACTGTTGTAATTAGCCTTCCCCCAATTTAGAATTTTCACCCAAGGACTGATCTTGTCCCATGCAAGGACTGTACAAAACACTACATAGGACAAACAGGAAGACAGCTAACGATCCGCATTCATGAACACCAACTAGCCACGAAACGACACGACCAGCTATCCCTAGTAGCCACACACGCAGATGACAAGCAACATGAATTCGACTGGGACAACACTACTATTATAGGACAAGCCAAACAGAAAACAGCCAGGGAATTCCTAGAGGCATGGCACTCATCCACAGATTCAATCAATAAGCACATCGATCTGGACCCAATATACCGACCACTGCAACGGACAGCTGGAACTGATAACCGGAAGCGGCAGTTTCAAACCACTACAAATGCCAGAGGAAAGATCACAGAAGCGCTTCACAGGAGGCTCCCAAGCACTGAGCATGTCATCTAGACAGGGGGCGAAACGTCTGCAACACAAATTCCCAGCTTGGCGAACAGAACCACAACAGCTTATTGAGGATAATCAAAGAGTGCACAAGGATATCAAAGAGGGAAGGTTCTCTTTGGAAAAGTACAAGGGAACGATGAGTTTGGTGATATCATACTGGAGGGCAGAGATACTGGAAATCAATTGGTTCAGTCTGGAGGTTTGAGGAGTAGGAAGGTAAGGACAAGGGAAACCCTCTGGAAGAGGCTAGGAAGGGAAAGAACAGAAATATGGGAAATGGGGCCGACACAATTGGGGGGCCCTGTTTACCTTGTGAGAAGAATCCTCAATTGGGGGAAAAAGAAGACGTTTCTGCGGTACTGTGATAGAGGATTGTATTATCAGAATAGATGCAACAGCAGTGAAGGAAGAGGGAGAATAAAATGGGTTGTTTACAGGAAGTAAAATTTTAGGAAGAGTACGCAAGGTAACTCTGAGAGTTGGTGTACTTATTTCTTGATAATCTATTCTCAAAAACAGAAGCAACAGTTGAAGGAGGGAAGGGAAAACTGAGCAATGCACCCAGTGAAGCTGAGACATGATTCAAAATTAAAAGTAAGGTTGATGGAATTTTCCAGTTTGTGGTGACAGCAAGAAACAGAAGTGATCAATCTACTAGAAAACAAGGTGCTGTGAGGAGTTTAAATAGAATTTGAACAAGGAATATTCCATATATCCTACGAGAAGCTTTCACAGTCAGGCTCCATAACAACACCTGCTTGAAGAAGGTGAGTGGAGTTGTAAGAGAAATTCAAAATGAGAAGGTTTGTGCTGGTCAGCAAAAACTGGTTGGGCTTTCATTTAAAAGAAAAGTATAAAGCCCTTGCAGACTGTTCTAGTAGAGCTGGAGGTGCAGCGACATTGCGCATCCATGATGAAGAGAAAATGTTAACGGCAGGAAATTGTCAAAGTGGTGGCGGGCACCAGAACTGACAGTGATTTTAGACACTGAGCAAGGGAAGAAGAAAATAGAGTTTAGTTAGGAAGCAACCGCAGGAAAGCTCACCTTCAGGAAAATATTCATAATCAAATTTGTAGTTAGGGACTAGTGAACAGAAATACCACTACGCAGATTAAGTGAAGGGGAATCCCCACAATGCCGACTGAAATTAAAGAATGGTTTGACATATTGTTATTTAAATTAACCACGAAAGCCAAAGAATGAAGTCACTGGATACATTTGAGTAATGGTTGACCTTGTGTATAAGTCAACCCATGACTTATAGCCAAAGAATCCAACTTTTCTGTATTTACCGCCCACTTGTCATGCAAGTCAAACTCATCCTGGTGCAAATGCACTCAGATAGAATCATATAATGACATGCCATTGAAGGCGGTTGTTCAACTCCTTATGTCTGTACAAATCAGCTTGTATTGTTAAGCCACCAAATCACTAGCAAGTGTTGTGCTCCCACCAGTCCTGCCCTCTAATATGACATAACGTAATATCAAGAAGGAATAGTAGACAGACCATTTCAAACTTATTTATGAATGAAAATTGAATAATTAATGTAATTTTGCCTCCTTTTGGGCCCAGTTGACAGCAAAAGTCTCTAGCACAGCAATTCTGTGAATACAAGACCACATGTGAGGATGGACATCAATCTCTCAAATCTATTATTTGTAGTAAAGTTGATCCTTTTCCTTTTAGTTTAAAATGTAGTTTTAGAAACCCATCTTTACATGAGTATATATGGTAAATCTAGTTAATGTTTTGCCAGTGTGACCACCTGTGTTCTAGAGTTAATGAAGTGTCTTGCTTGTGGATTCGTATGCTGGAAAGTGTAAATTTTAATGAGATCTACAGAAGTTATGCAACTTATTTTGTCAATCTTTGCCCCCACAGTTTTTGGTTAACATTTGCAAAAACTCCAATTGAACCTGTTTGTTTAGTTTTGTTTATTAGCTAATTTCACCAGGGTTTATATACGTAAATTCTGACTTCACCAAACATTTCCACATATTGAAGAAACTGTGTCTAAGCACGCAGTTATGATTAAGAGTCCTGTATCAGTTTATAGGGGCTCTGTGCAGAATAAATTCATGAGGTGATATTGTAAGTGAGTTGGATAAAAAGCGCATTTGGAAATAATTGTTCAGGTCAGTCCCCTAAATCCTTGTTATACAATTCTGCAAGTGCAAGTGACCACTTGACATTTTTTAAATATTTCTGTGCTATAACATTGATTCACTCTTTATTCAATGACAAAGATCTGTGGACTGTTCATCCATGGGTTGTATCAAAGCGGCATCTTGATCCAGTTCTTGACCAACATCTATTCCCTTGTCCTTTCAGCAGAGCGCACTTGATCCAGAGACCCTATTGGATTTTCACTTATTGCCCCCAAGTCAATTCAGCACAGAATAAGGATTGACAGAAGATCATTTTGTGGTCTGTATAGCTCAACTGCTTATTGCCTTCAGCAGATTAGTGGTCAAAGAGTAACTAAGTCTTCACTATTTAAGTAAAAACAACTTTAATCTGAAGAGTCATTATCTAGGTTCACGTATGCTTGGTAAATACAGAGAGAAGTTTGGGCCTGCAAAATAATGGCAACAGTATTGTGCTATTGCAAAACATTGATTTACTCACTGAGTAATATCAGGAGTTTCATTCAATTAATTACTTTTGCTCTCACTGGCAGACTTCTGAAAGAAAGAATAAGCCTCTGTCATTTTAAATTATTGTATTAATAGCTGTCAGGTTAGAAGTTTTCAATTTATAAATATTTCTGGTGATGGAGGGGAAGCAACATCAAGTTAAATAAGGGGAAAATATTTTTTCTGAGGGCAGACCATCAGTGTTTATCCTTGACCCCAGTAAATTAATATCCTTTCCATCCATACGGTTTAAAATGTTTTTGTCGATTGAAATTAGTTATTTGATGTGAAGGGCACTTTACAGGTACTTAACTGCAAAATTACAATGCCAGAATGCAGCATTAAGTGAAATTACATGGAAATTATGGTTGCACGAGTATATCTGTTATGTCTTTAATAATTGCCAACTCTGGTTATACAGCCTCCACCAAGTACAAATAAATGAGAAAAGGTAAAGCTCTGTATTTTCTTAATCATGTACAAGAAAGTTTGGTTCATCCAGCTGCTAGATGCCAGTACAATGTCTGTTTCTGTGAAATAGCGGAATGCATAGGCAGCTCTCTTAATGATGAAAAATCAAAACAACGGAAAGGTTGCTCGAGTTTAAAGTATAAAGATGGAGTAAATGCCTGAGATTAGAATATCCATGATTCAACGTACACTGACTACAGTTGTAATTTGTGGACATTACTCGCACTCCACAACCTTTTCAAAGCAATGTCAAAAGCTCCGCTTCAATGCTTGGTGAAGAGAATTATACCAGTTGTCTTAATCCAAGCTATGTGAAAGACCAAGATGCTGCCTTGCAATGCCTGAATTATAAATTGAAAGAGAGTTCTCAAAACAGAAATGACAGTCAGAAGAGTGAAAGGAGTGGTATCAGGCTCCAATAATCCACTTTGTAGTGGTCTAGGGGTCAGTGACTCATGGAAGAAAATATATTTAATGTTGGTCTCGAGAGAACCCATGTCTGGGAGTAATCAAGGTGAGGTGAAAGGTTGCTGGCCTTTGGGAATCTTGAGAATAATCTCCCAAAAGAGGAACAGAATGGAGGGAATCTGTTTCAGTTCTGATCCACCCTACTTGGCTGTCTGTAACATCTTCAGTGTAAGTTAGGAGTAAAAAGAGAAAGGAAGTAATACATAACCTTGCATTGAAAAGCAAATAGATTTGTGGAATAAGTTGGTGAGGTCATTGAAGTGAGCCATATGAAAGATTCATGAAATATTTGGTTGCATTTCTGCTAAGAGAACAACTTGAGGGATACTTTGAAAAGTCAAACAGCTGGTATTGATCTTTTAAAAATTGATGGGTTTGTTCAGGCGCAGTGACCTTATCCTGCCCTTAACAGGCCTATGTTCTTATAATACCTCTCTTTTCCAACAACGAGATGATGAATCAGGATATATTGAACAAAATTAACAAGCTTTAGGTTAAAAAAAAGGTTTACAATAGATTTAGATTTTTTTGATGTGGCTAATTGTAGTGATCTGGTAGAGTAAGCTTGAAAGTAAAAGATTGAGATAAATGAACTATTGTCTTATGTGAAGTCCAAAACAAAAGGAAAGTTTTGAAAACTTCACAAAAAATATTTAAATTCAAAAAGAAGAAAAGCTATATTTATTTCGGTTGTTTGATGATTGTCTGTTTTACACATAATACAGATTGAAAATAACTCCTATCACCACCAGAAATCTCTAAGGTTAGGTTGATAGTTGAAAAATTAACTGATGTGCATGACCAGTTAGTATAAACAAAACTCCTGCTTTAGTCATTCCTGAAAAATAACCTGAACAGTACTTCATTGGTTTCTTTCTGAAGAAAAACTTGCATAGAATTTTAGTTTTCCTATGCATTTTGTCTGGCAAGTGACACACAATGTAATAATGTCACATGGTGACAACAGATGGTAACATACTCTTCTTGAACTGCTAAGATAGTGTGACTGTATGTCTGTCATATGAATGACGGTGATTAAGTGGATCCCTGTGGGGGGAAAAGGCCAGGAAAATGACCAAAGTTTGCGATGGTGGGACAGTATGTAATAAACCTAAATAAGCAAACAGCTGTAGAGAACTGGCAAGGTCCTGGTCAGCTAAGTGCTGTGAGGAAAACACAGTTTACAAACTGAGGAACAAAATGAAATACCAAACCAGATTGTATCAGTAATATGTAAGCAGCATCAGGGATTGTAAAATTGAGCTACATGTTTGAATTATGTGGGAAGCAAGAGAGGAAATTGCAGTACCGTTGGCATTGATCTTCTCGTCTTCACTGGCAACGGGGGTGGTACCAGGGGACTGGAGAGTAGCGAATGTTGTGCCCCTGTTCAAAAAAGGGAATAGGGATAACCCCGGGAATTACAGGCCTGTTAGTCTTACTTCTGTGGTAGGCAAAGTAATGGAAAGGGTACTGAGGGATAGGATTTATGAGTATCTGGAAAGACACTGCTTGATTAGGGACAGCCAGCACGAATTTGTAGGTTTTGCCTTACGAGTCTTATTGAATTCTTTGAGGAGGTGACCAAGCATGTGGATGAGGGAAGAGCAGTGGATGTAGTGTACATGGATTTTAGTAAGGCATTTGATAAGGTTCCCCATGGTAGGCTTATGCGGAAAGTCAGGAGGCATGGGAGAGAGGGAAATTTGGCCAATTGGATAGAAAACTGGCGAACCGGTCGAAGGCAGAGAGTGGTGGTAGATGGTAAATATTCAGCCTGGAGCCCAGTTACAAGCGGAGT
>NC_057710.1:67295690-67324412 GCF_004010195.1 Chiloscyllium plagiosum
GGAGAGGGTGCAGAGAAGATTTACTAGGATGTTGCCTGGAATGGAGAATAAGTCGTACGAGGATAGGTTGAGAGTTCTCGGCCTTTTCTCGTTGGAACGGCGAGGGATGAGGGGTGACTTGATAGAGGTTTATAAGATGATCAGGGGAATAGATAGAGTAGACAGTCAGAGACTTTTTCCCCGGGTACAACAGAGTGTTACAAGGGGACATAAATTTAAGGTGAAGGGTGGAAGGTATAGGGGAGATGTCAGGGGTGGGTTCTTTACCCAGAGAGTGGTGGGGGCATGGAATGCGCTGCCCGTGGGAGTGGTAGAGTCGGAATCATTGGCGACCTTTAAGCGGCATTTGGATAGGTACATGGATGGGTACTTAATCTAGGTTAGAAGTTCGGCACAACATCGTGGGCCGAAGGGCCTGTTCTGTGCTGTATTGTTCTATGTTCTATGTTCTAATTACCCTACAATGATGTTTGAATTGCCCTACAATTCCATTCTTGTATTGATAATGCGATTTTACTGTAATCAAATTAAGTCAAATCACAGGGTGCCATTCCCATCACCAATTTATGTTTTGTAGATCTTTGAGGCAGCATAGGAGGCTGTACCTGATATTTGCATGCAAACACACTCCACCTTAAAACAATCTAATGCAATTACAATGACACAGTAAGTGTGAATTAAGTCTTCACTTTTTCAATTTGCTCACTTCACAGTAGCTTGACCTGCTACAGTAAAAGATATTTAAAACTGTTGGGACTTACCTCTGGAAAACCTCAATAATATTTTTTTCTGATCAGCTTGCAGTTTTTAGACAAGTGCAATACAGTCCACCTTGTTATCAATTCAGGCATACATCTTTTCTGTGTTTTTATGCTGTAGTGCAAACTCTGCAGCAATTCCATGACCTTTGTGACTCCTCCTAAGGAAACAGACGAGATAAAGGCAGACATTCATCAGCCTCTCAAGGGTCATTCACCTCCTCAGCCATGTTTTCAGGGTTTCACCAAGAGATCTCTATTTATATGATAGCATGCCTTAATTTTTGCGCTGGAGAATGGCATCACAAACTCCAATTGGTTGATATGGTCACATGAAAGACTGGATCATCCTGAGTTATCAGTCCAAAGCTTTAACTTATCTCAGGCATCCTCTATTGGATTTCCTATTTTGATGGCTGGAATGGCTGACAATTTGGGCACAATTGGACTTTAGGTTATCTGATTTTGACTCCTCTCAATTAAACTGCGTGAACTTTTGAAGATGTATATTTCAGTTTTAAGAAAATATTTTACACCAAGATTTTGGTATGCTTTACTTTCCTTATAATCGAAAAGTGCAACATTAATGCTGTCTGAACAGAACCAGGGGTTTTCATCAAAACTCATATACCATAGATAATGGAGAAGTAAGAGCCAAAATATGGTAAACGATAACAACGGCATAATGCAGTAGAAAACTATAAGATGCGTAATAACCTCAGATAAGCTTTATGGAAATTAGGATAGCTGAGTGGGCATATGAAAAAGATTGCGTGTCAACTCGCGTTTTGAAATTGTGCTCCCAATTGGCTGCCTTATATGCCTGGAGCAGTTATCAGGAATCCACTTTGGTGGAGTGCACCCATGATTTTCTAATTTGAGCACTCAGTGGATGAACATCCCCAGTGCAAGCCTTGGTAACATTAGTGCAAATAAGATGGTCAAAAAAAGGCTGTACTGCTTCAGGCCAAAGGATGTCATCTTGTATTTGAGAATGAAAAGCTGCTAGTTTGAGATGGTAAGTATGCTACAATACTGAACACATAATGAAGGCACTGAATCTATTTTTCAAAAATCTTTGAAAATAGTAATTGTATCAATGTACTGAAGTATGTCAGAACACAAATTCATAAAGTAAAAAGGAACATTGTCAGTTGGCTTGGATATCATAACTGAAAAATGTGTTGCTGGAAAAGCGCAGCAGGTCAGGCAGCATCCAAGGAGCAGGAGAATCGATGTTTCGGGCTTAAGCCCTTCTTCAGGAATGAGCTGCGCTTTTCCGGCAACACATTTTTCAGCTCCAATATAACTCCAGCATCTGCAGTCCTCACTTTCTCCTTGGATATCATAACCCCCAGAACAGAATTTAGGGCAGGTTAATCTGATTGCAGCCATGGTTGAGGAACTTAGGCAGTGTTTTATCATGCATTAGTGCCAGTTTCCAGGTTTCCTGGCCAGATTGTGGACATGATGATGACTAGAACCTACCAATGAAAGGGTTTCTGTTAAATGGGACTTCAGTAAGGATCAGAATGGCTGTGTTGCAGATTATTTCTTGAGGATTCATCAGCTACAGGAATTGAAATACAACATAGAGGAAACCTCCTGCTGTTCTCTGACCCTTCGTTGGAAGGTCATGCTGTGAGGTGTAAGGGCCTGCAGTGAAGCATTGTTTCCTGCAGACAGAAGGAAGAGGCCAGCATGACAAGCAGACATGGCTGGAAGTAACAGACAAAGTGAGCAGCAGGAGTGTATCCCTCTCAGCTAGAATCAGTGCCACGAGAGGTTCAATGACCTCATGAGGTCAGGGAAGGTCCCAACCCCCATACTTGGAATTCCTCTGCATCCTCCTACAAAGCATTCTTCATATTAACACAATTTGCAGCTTTATTCCTCTTCAGTTTCGAAGAACAACCTCACATCCCCATGTGAAAAGTCAACATTGTCACACCCTCTCATTTTATTGACATCTCATGTGCATGTCTTTGTTGTGCACCCTTCACAAATGTTCTGACCTAATCACATGTTCCATTTCTCTCATTCATGACTCTCTCCTCCTGCAAAGAAAGAAATAGAACACAAAATTCCAGGGGAAGCCAGCGAAATGGCTGATGGGACCTCCGGTGATGATGGCCCTGACTGCTGCAGAGAAGAAAATTCTGGAGATCGGGGTGGTGAATGCGTGGTCAGTATACAGAGACATCCGCGTCTCTCAGAAGTAAATTTCACACTGCTGCACTGCATTTCCAGAGACACTGCAATGCTTGAAGAGAGACTGAAGAAGCCTATATGTGCTGTGACATCTCAGGCATTTACCCTTCTGTCCATCTCCATGGAAAGAATTAGATATGATATGTCACTGAGTGCAGATTTGCTGTGACCAATGGCACTCGTTCAGGCTGCTAACTGAATAGATTGGTGAAATCGCCTCTTTGGCCATTCATTACCAAGGTATCTTCACTGTTGATTGGAGCCTCGCATGCTGTCATTATCACATGGCAAAAAACTTGCCCCAGCACAGATGCAAATAGAGCAATTATTTGGTGGGGCCCTCAGTCAGAAGACATTTGCCACAACCATCTTGACTGTCAGAGCAGAAAAATGTAGTATGTTCCCAGCCTGCCCGAAGTCACAATGGTCACACGACATTGAATAGTCAATTGCATAAATAGACATTTGCACAAATTGCACAACAATGTCACCGATTTATCTATTTGAATGATGCACTTTATCTTGGGTATCCCATTTTCCAGCCATCTTCCTTGATGCCTCCCAAGTAAGGAGGATGTTACAATCAGAGTAGAAGATTTTCAAAGAATTAATGAGATTCGGATTGAGTTTTCGACTGTGGAAATGTCTCGTGTGGATGAGTTCAATACTATGATGCCATCAGGTATCTCTAACATTGTATACATGAAATCTGTTCAGTGAGTCAATCACAGACTTTTCTGACAAACAGATTACTGGCTGCTCCCTCTTCTACTCTAAAGATGCAATTTGGTCTTCGCCTTCTTCCTCCTTTTCTTTTTAGAGTATAATTTAGTGCAAATACTCAGTACACCTTGACCATTCTGCATGCTCTTACTAGCATATATTTTAGGGCACCCTTCAATCCAGCACTGAGTTGCATCTCAGCAAACAAATGGCTTACTTGGTGAATGTTCTTATGTTCACATGGCTATTATTATTTTTCCTCAGCATCAATACTAAAATGGCATCCTCTTTGTCTTTTAAAAAGTGCCCTTTAACTCTTAAGGAACAATTCATATTGCTTGGAAGTATGAAGTGGTCTGGAAGATGTGACAGAACAATAGTGCACAATGAAGGATATCTCCATGCATGAAAACAGCCTGCATTGTCATGTAGAAGGTGAGAACTACAGTATGGTATTCCCTTAAGGCTCTTTGATTGCCACAAGTGGAGTCTCAAAATCTTTGAATATGTAGAAATCCAGTCTCTGCAGCTACTGCAACACCCATGTGGTTCTCACTGGCCAATTTAATTGCACTCAAAATGATTGGTGACTTGGCAAACACGTCAGAGATGCAGTTCTGAGCAGCAAACTCCTGGAAAGAGCTGGAGTTCATGAATTTCAAGGCTGTGGTGATCTTAACATTGGGTAGAAGCCTTTCTTCAGGACACTACAGATGTCAGCAGCAACATCCTGTGGAAATCTGAGCCTCTTAATGCCTCTTGCTCAGTTAATGCTGAGAAAGTTGATCCTCCACTAGCATGTCCATGGTAAGGGATCTTGTGCCATAAAGATGGCTGAGAAGACAACTGTTTCCCCAAATAAACCGGTTGGACAATAACCTGGTGTTGTGTGATTTTTAACTTTCTCCTGTTTTGCTGTTGGTGTTGTTTCTAGTGTGCCCCCGCAGCACCCCGCTGTTCCCCAGCAGGGGTCCCAGATGCAGCTCCACAAGTTTCTTCCATGTGCAGTGAAGGTTAACAGCAGTCAACTGCAAATCAAGATGATGCACTTTGGCAGAAGGAACAAGACAAGAAAGTATTAAATGCATGACAAGACACGAGGAAGCTCAGAAGGATCAAGGGGTTTTTTTGTCCACACGCCACTAAGGGTGGCAGGATACGTTAATAGGGTAGTTAAGGTGTTCAGGATGCTTGCATTTATTAGTTGTAGTGTAGATGTGGGCAGCACGGTGGCTCAGCGGTTAGCACTGCTGCCTCACAGCACCAGGGACCCAGGTTTGATTCCAGACTTGGGCACTGTCTGTGTGGAATTTGCACATTCTCCTCATGTCTCTGTGGGTTTCACCAGGTGAACCAATTTCCTCCCATAGCCCAGAAATGTGCAGGTTAAGTGGATTGGCCATGCTAAGAATGCCCTTAGTGTCCAGGGATGTGCAGGCTAGGTGAATTAGCCATGGAAAGTGTAGGGTTGAAAAGTGTGGTGCTGGAAAAGCGCAGCAGGCCAGGCAGCATTGAGTAGGAGAATCGACATTTCAGGCATAAGCCCTTCTTCAGGAATGAGGCTGGTGTGCCAAGCGGGCTGAGATAAAAGGTGGGGGGGGGGGGGGGGAGGAATGTGTAGGGCCAGGGTAGGGGTGGGTCTGGATGGGGTGGTGTGGACTTGAGGGGCTGAATATCCTGCTTCCACATTGTAAGGGTGTTATGAAAATTATAAAAAGCAGGGAGATCATGGTGAAGCTGTATATAACTTTTGGTCTGTTTAGTCTCACACCATAGGAAAGAAGTAATTGCGTTGGAGGGACTAAAAAGGAGATTCACCCAGATGTTGCCTGAGATGAAGTATTTCAGCAATGAAGTGAGGCTAGATAACTTTGGGTTGTTTCCTTTCGTGCAGAGAAGGTTGAGGGGAAGCCTGTTAGAGGTGTATGAGATTATGAGGGGCAGGGACAGGGTGGAGAGAAAGCAACTGTTCCCCTTAGCTGAATGGTCAATAATGAGGGTGTAAATGTTATGGTGAAAGGTAATAGGTTCAGAGGGAATTTAAGGCAACATTTTCATCCAGGGTATGGTGGGAATTAAGAAGGCACTGTTTAGTTGAGGCAGTAAACCTCACAATCTTTATAAAATACCTGGATGAGTTCTTGAAATGTCCTAATGTTCAAGACTAATGGCCTAATGTGGAAAAGTGTGACGAGTGTAAGTGCTAGTATATTTTTGGAAATACAGACTTGATGGATACAATTCTGTTATGCCATTTGCCTCTCCAATTACCTGCTCAACTTGTGTGCCAGCCTTTGTGATGTATGCATGCGGACCCCCAAATCTCTTTCTGCTAGTGTTTTCTGCACTCTTTCTCTATTTAAATAATATACATCTCATCTGTTATTCCTGCTAAAGTGCAGACCTCATATTTCCCACATATGTTCCACCTGCCAAGCTTGTGCCCGCTCACTTATCTTCCCTATATCTCCCTGCAGACTCTATTGTGTCATCCTCACCAGTAACCTTTCCACTTTTGTTTTGTCTCAGCTGCAAATTTGTTGATAGTACATTCAGTTCCCTCATCCAAGTCTTTAATAACTATTTGTAATCAACCTGTTCAGACATGGTATTACACACCTCTGGGGCAAGTGGTACTTCAACTCCTGGCTGGAGGTAAGGACACTACCACTGCACCACAAAATTCCTGAAGTCAGGAATTACAGATTGCCATCTTGAAAATGCCCCCTTTATCCCAATTCTGTCAGCTATTAGCTAGCCAATCCTCTATCTATACTAGTATCCAACCCCAACACCAGGAGCTTTTATCTTCATAAAGTCATAGAGATGTACAGCACAGAAACAGACCCTTCGGTCCAATTCGTCCATGCCGACCAGATATCCTAACCTAATCTAGTCCCATTTGCCAGCACTTGGCCCATGTCTCTTGAAACTCTTTCTATTCATATACCCATCCAGATGTCTTTTAAATGTTGCAATTGTACCAGCCTCCACCACTTTCTCTGGCAGCTCATTCCATACACGCACCACCCTCTGTGTGAAAACATTGCACTTAGGTCCCTTTTATATCTTTCCCTGCACCCCAGCGAAAAAATCTTGTCTGCTTATCCTATCCATGCCTCTCATGATTTTATAAACCTCAAAAAGGTCAGCACTCAGCATCCAATGCTCAGGGGAAACCAGCCGCAGCCTATTCAGCCTCTCCCTATAGCTCAAATCCTTCAACCTTGGCAACATCCTTGTAAATCTTTTCTGAACCCTTTCAAGTTTCACAACATCCTTCCAATAGGATGGAGACCAGAATTGCACAGAATATTCCAAAAGTGGCCTAACCAATGTCCTGTACAGCCGCAATATGACATCCCAACTCCTGTACTTAGTGCTCTATCCAATAAAGGAAAGCATACCAAATGCCTTCTTCACTATTCTATCTAAATGCGACTCTACTTTAAAAGAACTATGAACATGCTCTCCAAGGTCTCTTTGATCAGCAACACACCCCAGAACCTTACGATTCCAGACTTGTATAAGTCCTACTCTGATTTGCTTTTCCAAAATGCAGCACTTCACATTTAAATAAATTTAAAACTCCATCTGCCACTCCTCAGCCCATTGGCCCATTTGATCAAGATCCTGTTGTACTCTTAGATAACCTTCGCTGTCCATTATACCTCCAATTTTGGTGACATCTGAAAGCTTACTGTACCTCCTATGTTCACATCCAAATCATTTACATAAATGATGAAAAGTAGTGGACCCAGCATCAATTCCTGTGGCACTCCACTGGTCACAGGCCTCCCTCTATCTTCTACCTTCAAGCTAGTTCTGTATCCAAATGGCTAGTTCTCCCTGTATTCCATGAGATTTAACCTTGTTAACCAGTCTACCGTGAGGAACCTTGTCGAATGCCTTATTGCAGTCCATATAAATCACATCTGCTGCCCTGCCCTTATCAATCCTCTTTGTTATTTTTTTCAAAAACACTCAATCAGGTTTGTGAGACATGGTTTCTCATGCACAATGCAATGCTGACTATCACTCCATGCCTTTCCAAATATATGTAAATCCCGTCCCTCAAGATTCCCTCCAGCAACTTGCCCACCACTGATGTCAGGCTCACCGGTCTATAGTTCCTTGGCTTGTCCTTACCACCCTTCTTAAATAATGGCACTATGTTAGCCAACCTTCAGTCTTCTGGCACCTCACCTGTGACTATCAATGATTCAACTATCTCAGCAAAGGGCCCAGCAATTACTTCCCTAGCCTCCCACAGAGTTCAAGGGTACACTTGATCAGGTCCTGGGGTTTTATCTACTTTTGTGCATTTCAAGACACCCAGCATCACCAGCTCTGTGATATGGACATTTTTCAAGATATCATCATCTATTTCCCCACATTCTATATCTTCCATGTCCTTCTCCACAGTAAACACTAATGCAAAATACTCGTTTAGTATCTTTCCCCATCTCCTGCGGTTCCACACAAAGGCTGCTTTGCTGATCTTTGAGGGGCCCGACCCTCTCATAAGTAGACTTATGTGTGGTACCTTTTCTAACCTGCTTGTTACCTTCTCAAAGAATTCTTATAAACATGTCAGTCATAAACTCCCCTTTCTAAAACCACACTAATTATGTAATTCTGAATGCTTTGTTCCAATAGACTCTTAACATTTTCACAATGACAAGTGTTGAGCTAACTGGCTTGTAGCTATCTTTTCTTGTCTCCCTCCATTTTTGAACAAGGGTGCTATTGTAACATGCCATGCCTCCACCCACATGGCAAAGGAGATGGACTATTATTTAATTTTAAAAATAAACTGAGTAAATACTAAAATTAAAATTTCAAGAAAATGAGCAGGGATGAAAGCAGTGAAATTAAGTTGGAGATTACATCAGCTTAGACTCAGTCATCTGTCTTTATGCTGTTTCATAACATTTTCATTTTCATGAAATTACACAAAGCCAACTGACCTAATTCCCATCAGAAATGCATAATTTTGGCAGTTTATGAATGTGTTATGGTAACATACATGATGCAACATTATTGGTCTTCATAACTCCCTAAACAAAAGTACACTTCGTACATTTTTCATGAAGTCACTATCCCATAAATTTTGAGGAGTTCCAACCAGGTGTGTCTGAGCACAGTGAAGAAAAAGCTGACTTTTTCAGTTTTTACAGTTCCATGCATCTCTTCAGTATTTGGCATTGTACCAGAATAACTCAATACATTGTATAGCAACCAGTCTAACTGCCCTTACAAGCTGGGTGGATATGAAGCTTGAGCCGTAGACAGGCCAAAGAAAATAATACACTGCGGGCGGGCGACATTAGAGAAAGCTGATGATCAGCTATCAGTGGGTACGGAACAGGGTGCAAAGCCTATATGATAAAATTGTTTCAAATAAAAATTCTGGGCAGATTATCTTTATCCTAGGAGCAGGAACAGAAGTAGGAGGACACAGAATTTCCTTCTGCTAGTTTACTGGCATCATCCTGCCTGAAGCCATTTTCACAAAGGAAATATCAAGGGCGGAATAACCACATTTCTGCAAGCAAGAAATTAATTGACCTTTAAGTTAACTATTTCAGGTAGTTATCAGCAGGCAGCTGGAATTTTCCAATTATCCTTCAGGTTCCCAGCAATGTCACGAGCATGACATTCATCTTGAAACAGCCACCCACTGTCAGATTGGGATTTATTCTTTCGGAAGCTTTGCATCCCCATCCCATTCTGTCTCCCAAAACATTTGGCTGCAACTACAGTCGGAGACCAACCAATAAAGGGATTTCCCCTCAATCATGGTGTCCAGCTGTTGGGGCCTTTTTTGTTAATCAATTACTTCCACTTGAAGCACCCTCTCAGTATCATTTCTTCCCTTTCTTGCAACAGACCCTGTTAGTCCTCCAGCTTTTAGAAATACAGACAATGAATACAGTATTTGACCACTAAATGGCCAATCAAAGTGACATCACTACCAGCTGATTGTTTCTGATACACTACCAGGTCAGGACCACCTTTCGATCCCGTGCCAAGGTCCCAACCCGAAGCTTGAAGATCAGTTCATACAGTTATCAAACTAATTCTTCACATGTCAATTTTGTTTTGAAAATTTAATGCAAAATGTATTATTGTTTACTTACATAACATGTCCTGCGGAAAATATTACCAAGTTAATTTTCTGATGTCCAGAACTTTGTTCCATGTACTTAATTTTGAATGTCAACATCCGTTAAATTGAAGTATAATGCACCATTTTGTTTACTCAGCGCACCATAGCTTCTTGCCATTGAAGCAGCCATTTATTTCTGTTAAATGAAAAAACACCTTAACTTTTTTAAATGTACGTAAAATATTTTCTGCAAAGGCAAATGAGGACTCAGATGAAATCTACGTGAATAAGGAAGTAATTAAATTAGGTTAATATAAATCTTAAATTGTGGCAGAATCCATTGGAATACATTATTTATATTTCTGAATGTTTAATTGATATTTGTCTCTTGGGAGCAATGTTCATTATTTTACAACTTCGCCAAGGAGGTGAGATGAAGGTGTAGAGAGAAGGCAAGCATTAAAAATTTGGTTAATGAAGAAAAAGTCTAAAACAAAAGTAGACAAGAGGAGATAATGTAGAATAATACTTTAGGTATCTCCTATAGGTTGTAGAGTAGTACAGTATGGAATCAGGCCCTTTGACCCAATTCGTCCATGCCAAACTAATGTAGTCCCATTCACCAGCATTTGGCCCATATCCTTCTAAACCTTTCCAATTTGTATACCCATCCGGATGCCTTTTAAATGTTATAATTCCACCTGCCTCCACCACATTGTCTGGCTGTTCATTCCATACACATACCACCGTCTGCGTGAAAAGTTGCCCTTAGGTTCCTTTTAGGTTTCTTTCCCCTCTCATCTTAAACCTATGCCCTGTAGTTTTGGACGCTGCTACTCTGAGGAAAAAACCTTAGCTATTCAAGCTATCAACATTCCTCATGATTTTATAAACCTCTATAAGGTCACCCCTCAGCTTCCAATGCTCCAGGGAAAATGACTCCAGCCTTTTCAGCCTCTCCCTACAGCTCAAACCCTCCAACCTTGGCAACATTCTTGTAAATGTTTTCTGAACCCTTTCGAGTTTCACAACATCCTTCCTATAGCAGGGAGACCAGAATTCAAAAAGTGGTCTAACCAAGCTGTATTCCTGATGAAGGGCTTTTGCCCGAAACGTCGATTTTACTGCTCCTCGGATGCTGCCTGAACTGCTGTGCTTTTCCAGCACCACTCTAATCTAGACTCTGGTTTCCAGCCTCTGCAGTCGTTGTTTTTACCCAATGTCCTGTACAGCCGCAACATGACCTCCCAACTTCTGTACTCCGTGCACTGACCAATAAAGGCAAGCATACCAAATGTTACCTTCATTATCATGTCTATCTGCGACTCTAATTTTAACGAACTATGAATCTGCACTCCAAGGTCTCTTTGTTCATAACACTCCCCAGGCCTTACGATTATGTATATAGATCCTGTACTGATTTACCTTACCAAAATGCAACACCTCACATTTCTCTACATAAAACTCCATCTGCCACTCCTTGACCCACTGACCCATCTGATCCAGTTTCCTTTGTACTCTGAGATAACCTTCTTGGCTGTATAAAGCACAATTTGAGCCATTCTGAACGATGACACAGGCGCACAAGAGTTCTAGGCAATTCAAGAGGAAATTACAAAAGAATGGGTGCAACTCTACTCTCATCCAGAGAATTAAATGCAAAATCCAGGCTGATGCCCGCAGCAGATTGTGATGGAATGTTACATTGTTGGAGGCACTGTCTTTAATGAACAGATTTTGCATCAGTCATGGAATCAAGGATTATGGAGAAAGGCAGGAAGATTGAGTTAAAGACGATTAGTTCAGCCATGAACTCACTAAATACTGGAGCAGACATGATGGACCGACTGGCCTACTCCTGCTCCTCCATCTTATGATCAGTTAGTGTTGACAAACGTTTGACATCCTACAAAATATCTTACAGCTAGAATGGTCATTAGAAAGAATTATAGATGTTTGATGGCTGGAAGCACAAACTGGAAGGAAAAGAGCAAACGTGGTGACATAATTATGTATTCGTTTAGATAACCTTTAGCTCCAGTTTCACAAGTCCATGCTGTCTTCCTTCGTTCATATTTGTCATAAAGCTCAGTGCCAAACTCCCAGATGGGAGATGTCAGATTTCTCAACTGGCATTAAGCTGATAGATCTGTGGTTTCCGTTTATTTGATGTGTTTTATTTAAATCTACAAGCTAAGTTAATCAATCAAAAAACTTTGGTAAGTGGATTTTGAAATCTCCACTTTTTTATCTTTTATTTCCCAAGAGTGAAAATCCTCAGGCCCTGTCTTATGTTCAATTATTTTCTCGAATACTGTTTCTTCCAATTAAACCTAAATACTTTCTGACATTAATTTTAAGCTTTGTGCCATTAGAATCTAGTGCAGAGTATTCACATGCTAAGTATGTTTTAATGGGCTCACATTCCTCGTGACTAATCTTTTACTTTTGAATACTCAATGTTAGTCTTCATATTTTATGAAAGATATTACTTGTACCAGTCTTTCTGCACAGTAAGACAGAGGTGTGAAACCAACTCCACTTGTAAATAGCTTGATGTAAATGTTATAATAGCTACTAACAGATTTTTAAAAATTACCTTTTAAAATTCATACACATGGCAATGCAAGAGTGTGAAAATTGTTGCAAAGATGAGTGGTTGAACCACTCAGGATAGGATTGTTGCACTAAAGGGAAACTCGACGCATACATAAAAATGGAATAGAGGATACCATAGTAGGGTGGAAAGAAATAACTGAAGTAGATTTGTGTAGAGTTTGAACATTGAATGACCTGTGATTGTGTTCTATAAGCCAAAGCTAGATTGACTGGTCATTCAGCTAGTTGTATCTGTATGATTGTGTTATGCAATAAATCACTAATATGTAAATCAAACAACTTGGAAATACTTTTCTGAGAGTTGATTATGTGCTGCATGAGTATCAGTCACTTTTTCATTTGTGCAATAAAAAGCAGATTTTCAATTCTTTCAGCTACAACTCCACACTATTCAGGACATTTGGCAGAAGGTTTTGCAAAAGATAATACTAATTTTGAATGAGATCTACTTTGTTAGATTTGGTGCTCAGTAGATACTTGGTGTAATTTTAACCTTTGCACAATCATATCTTGAACCTTGATAACTTTATTTCTTTCAAATTGGTTTTATGCATTTTATCGTACGATCATATTAAGTTTGTAAAGCTTACCACACATAATTTTATTTAGTAAATTGTTTGGAAATGTTGGAAACCAGTTTTGCTGGATGTTGTAGGAGTTAGAAGAATGAGATGATCACAATGGAGAGTGTTGTAATGCATTTTAAAAACTGTGAGAAATCAGCTTGTCTAGACTGACTGAGCCTACAGGGAATAGGAATATTTAGAGCTTCTTTGCCCATTAGGTGTCAAGTATGTGATAGATGCCAAGCCTTTTTTTTCTAACTTTAGCAATAGCTCAGCTGTACAACAGCACCCTACTTGCCTTCAGCAAGCAGGAACAATGATTGTAAGCTATGATAATTCCATCTTCAAAGTGGTTTGGAACCTTTTTTCTAACAGCTGACTGCCAAGTTGTCAACTTTTAACTGGTGAACTCATTAATAAATTATTTTCTGAAGAGTAGAAGCTTCTTGTTTTAATTATTTGTTTTGATTCCACAAATCCTTATTCAACCAATATCAACATTTAGTATTATGATGACCGTCAGTTTTAATGTATAGGCGTATTAAACGTATGTTATAATTGTAAAAAGCTACCTGTTTGGCTCAAATTGTATTTTATTACTTATTAAAAAATCAGTTTGAAATTTGATGTAACAGCACAATATGTTGATAAAAAAAAATACCACTGATAACAGCAGGGGCATACCATCACAAAAATCTAAATTTAAAATACATACTGCAGGAGGAAAATACACTACCTGAAAGTGCCCAATTTGACTGGGAAAATCCACTCATGGGGATGACCAGAGGAAGGTTACACTTTTAATACGTAGAATATTGAGAGGAACTATTCTCCAATCTCAAGCTGATTCTGTAAGACTGTAGAAAATGGGAAAGGAGTAGGCCATTTACCCTCTTTCTTCAGTGCTTAATCCTGATAGGCTCGCAACTGGATTTGCCACAACAAAGGTGATAGAGAAACATCCTGTGATTGGAGGAGCAATTAGGAAAGTGAGTGCTGGCATTGAGCAAGTCACATGGAGAGCATTTTGCTGGGAGCCAAGAACTGCATTCAGGCGCGGTATTCAATAGCCAGTGGTGGTATGAAGGAGGAACAAAGAGCCAGTAAGATTTGACCTTTTGCCGAGGCATTATTTTGTTGGATCTCAGAATTCCAACTGTAGTTTATCGGAGACTGGTGGGGATTGATGCAAAAATAGGTGTTAGGATGGCGTTGGGGTGGGGGGGGTTCAGTCGCTGAAAGGAGAAGACAGATACAGGTGAGGTAAAGATATTAAAACAGACAGTCAGTATCACCAAGAAGTGCAGGAGTGATGAGACAGGTACAGACAGATTGACAGCAGACTTCTGTACAACTCAGAAGCAGGAACAACAGCAGCAAGAATGGAAAGGACCAAGAAGCAGATAGACCAGTCACGGACTGTATGATACTCTAGAGCAGTGGCAGTGAGGTTAAAAGGAGTCTCTTGACCCTAACCCACTATTTAATACAATCATAACTGATCTCATCTCTGTCATAGGCTTATTACTCAGTCACCCTTTGTAATGTGTACTTGCAGTATTCTTCTCCGTTAAAGCTCCTATGTAAAGGCATTGGTGACAACAGTACTATTTGCCAGTAATGTGTTAACCTCAAAATCTGTATTTTATGTTTACACCTGTGAGAAGATTAAATTTTAAAAGACTATTAAAGCGCTTTTTCCAAATATTGCTTGAAAGAACAAAGTTCATTAGAAATGCGACATATTGGCAAATTTGAGTTTCTGCACTCTACTAAGTATCTGGTCTAATCATTGCATAATATGGGTGGAAATTGAGAGTAAGAGATTTTTAAAAAGTGGTACGTTCACAAGACCTGCTTTATCCACTTCCAGAGGCTACAAGCCAAAATAAGAATGCAGGCGATCTTTTGAGAAGTTTCGGTAGGAGTTATGAAGAAGTGGGGTTTCTACCAATTGTCTGAAGGATTAGAGGCCTTGAGGGTCAGGGAAATTTGGATCCCTTGTAGGTAAAGTGTGGAGGCTGGTGTTAGGCGGGTGAGGTTGGAGAATATCGGCGGACTGGAGGTTCGATGAGGGAGTGAGAAGGAGTGTAAAAGATCGGAAGCCTCATAGATGACAAGCGGTGGTGAGTGTCAGAAACATGGAATGATAACAAATCGGTCTGCTGGGAAGGAGAGGACATCATCAGACACCTGAGAGGGGGAGATTAAAGATTGGCGGAATTTGTGGATGGGGTATTGGAGATGAAGGGAAAGGCATAAAGTCAAAGGCAGCATTGGGGTTGTTCTAATGGGTGTTAGCCAGGCTGTCACATCTGGTTGAGCAGCCCAGTGAAAAGGTACATAACTCTTGATCCAGCAGTTCCATTGCCTTGTACTGGTGGGAGAATTTTCCCAAATTTACTCTAACACTAACACTATAACTCTACTAATCAATCCAAATTTTCAATGTTAAAATTCTACCTTCTGTGACTGATTTGGTGTGATTTGAGTACTCATAAATGTGCCATAACAATTTTTTTGGTTTGCTTAACTGTGATAAGTGAACATCATTGCTTCAGGAGAATTGACTAGAGTGTGAAGAAAAATATAAGCTGTATGAATCAGTTTACTTCCATCGTCGTCATCTTCTTTCTTGGAAGACTGCCATGAACTAATATTGAGCTTGTTGTGAAAATGTTAAAATTGCAAATGTTCAAGATGATTCAATGATTTGAAAAGGAAATGACATCCAAACAAAATAAAATTGGTTTGCTTTAATTCTTATTGAATTAGTTTGTAGACAATTTAACTTCATTATATTTTATGGTTATGCTCAAATATATGAAACTTCAAAATAAAAATAGTTTGAAAACTATTTTTCGAAAGATATTCCACCCAGGTAAATAGTGCGGTGAGGAAGGCATATGGTGTACTGGCTTTTATTGGTAGAGGAATTGAGTTCCGGAGTCCTGAGGTCATGATGCAGTTGTATAGGACTCTGGTACGGCCGCATCTGGAATATTGTGTGCAGTTTTGGTCGCCATACTATAGGAAGGATGTGGAGGCATTGGAACGTGTGCAGAGGAGGTTTACCAGGATGTTGCCTGGTATGGGAGGAAAATCGTATGAGGAAAGACTGAGGCACTTGGGGCTGTTTTCACTAGAGAAAAGAAGGTTTAGGGGTGACTTGATTGAGGTGTACAAGATGATTAGGGGGTTAGATAGGGTCGACAGTATGAACCTTTTCCCGCGTATTGAGTCGGGTATTACAAGGGGGCATAGCTTTAAATTAAGGGGGGGTAGATATAGGACTGATGTTAGGGGTAGGTTCTTCACTCAACGAGTCGTTAGTTCATGGAATGCCCTGCCAGTAACAGTGGTGGACTCTCCATCTTTATGGGCATTTAAGAGGGCATTGGATAGGTATATGGAGGATAGTGGGTTAGTGTAGTTTAGGTGGGCTTGGATCGGCGCAACATCGAGGGCCCAAGGGCCTGTACTGCGCTGTATTCTTCTATGTTCTATGTTCTATGTTCTATATCCTCACTCTCAAAAAGGATCAGTTTTTATCTAGTTCCAGAGCACACAACAGGTTTGAGAATTTTTTAAATATTAGATATATCCATGTAATAAATCTCAATTTGAAGTTTATGGTTCTGGTTTATGAATTTAACCTGATAAACCTGATAAATCCCAAGTCACAATTAAGTTGTATATGATGGAAATGCTGATAAAACGCTGGAAATAATTCCCAATCATTGCATATATTCATTCTCCACTTCAATTTTCTGTACAACTTCGATTTGTACCTTTGCTGTTTCTCAGGTTGTGTGTAGTGAACTTGTGTGCTCACAGTATTCGGAATGTTTGAAAACCCAATGAAAAAGCATAATAGCAAATTCACTAATTTTGATTTTTGGAACAAAAACATTGAAATAATTGGAAATATTTCATTTTGTGAAACAAAGCAAGCTGAAGTTAAATCAGGGAGGCTAAGTATATTCAAATTTAGGAGAGGTTTATATCCTGCTTTCTCATTTTGAAGTTCTTGTAGCCATAGGTTTGAAGAAAAATGCTGTTTTAACGGAACTTTCCTTGATCAATGTTTCAATAAACAAATGGTGCAAAAATATTCAATATATTGAACTCCAGCAAAGGCTGATTGAAACAACGTTATATTTTTTGTGGAAAAGCCATAATCTTGGAGGTGAAAGACCACAGTATGTCAGTATTCCTAATCTCAGTTTTGTTGCCATAGGAAATATCAAGCAGAGGTAACATACTTTTCCACAAGGGAAAGCAGTTTTGAATAATTTGTTTTCTCATGTACTCTAAAGTGTATTGCAACAGTGGAGATGATCTGGGAATAGGTCTGCATCATATTTGCTACATTGGATGGAGGCCAGACTGCAAACAAGCAGGTTGGGAAATAAGGAGAGACTGGGAATGAGAGATAAGTAATTCAACCTTTACTTTCTACAGCTTCACTTAAACCCTGAAGATTATAGTTTGCAGAGAGAAATATTTTAAGATTTCTACTTCACAATAATGTAGCCAGTGAGAAGAATTTAAAAAGTAATTTAGGTGTGAAATCACTTGAACGTGAATAATAACATGAATGAGAAAACATGGGTGTGAGAAGGGTTGTAAGGTTGTGAATATAAGCTATATGAATCATGATAAAAGAATCAGACTGTTTTGGTTACATGAACAAAAAATGGCTGGAAGATCCTAGATGAAACAACATCAGCGGAGCGAAACAAAGGGTTATTTTTTCAGGCTGATGACCTCTTGAGTTTCTACATCAGGAACGTTTGCAAGGGGCACCTTAGTGTAAGATGCAACACCTGCCCTTTCACCTCCTTACTTGTCACTGACCAAGGCACCAAATGCTCCTTTCAAGTGAATCTGCAGTCTACTTGTTTCAATTTAGTATACTATATTCACTCCACAATATTATGAAGACTAAACATAGAGTGGGTGACCGCTTTTCAGAATGCATCCATTCCATCCGTAAGCAGAAATCTTACTTGTCATTTTAATTCTCTTATTTTGCTCTTCTGCTGGCCTTTCTGGTCAAGGACTGCCACAGTGTTCCCCTGAAGCTCAAAGAATGGCATCTTATCTTTCAACTTGACAGTCTACGGCCTTCTGAACTCAACATTGAGTTCAAAAACATTAGATCATAACACAAAATAGAGGCAGAGGTTATCTACTTTCCTTTCCTTCCCTCCCTCCTCTTGCTTGTTTTACTGTGTTGATCATCATCTTGGTTCTTTCTTAAACCTTTCATATTATAAGACTTCAAGTCATGGGAACAGAAGTAGGCCTTTCAGTTGCTGCAGTGGGACAATCGGGCAATGGGACCCTATGTGAGAATCTGTCCGGCTATGTGGAAGGCATCTTGAAACCTATTGTACAGGGGATCTCCAGCTTCTGTCGCGACACTGGATTTCTTACAGAAACTCAGCACCCACAGACCAGTCGAACCGGAAACATTCATCATCACAATGGACGTTTCCGCACTCTACACCAGCATCCCCCACAACGATGGCATCGTGGCAACAGCCTCCGTACTCAACACCAACAACTGCCAATCTCCAAACACCATCCTACAACTCATCCGCTTTATCCTTGATCACAACGTCTTCACCTTTGACAACCAGTTCTTCATCCAGAATATGGAACAGCCATGGGGACCAAATTTGCACCCCAATATGGAACAGCCATGGGGACCAAATTTGCACCCCAATATGTTAACATTTTTATGCACAGGTTCGAACAAGACTTCTTCTCTATGTAGGATCTCCAACCAACATTATACACCAGGTACATTGATGACATTTTCTTCCTCTGGACCCATGGCAAAGAGTCACTGATAAAACTACACAGTGACATCAACCAGTTTCATCCCACCATCAAACTCACCATGGACTACTCTCGACTATCTGTCTCATTCTTGGACACATGCATCTCCATCAAGGATGGACACCTCAGCACCACACTCTACCGCAAACCCACAGACAACCTCACAATGCTACACTTCTCCAGCTTCCACCCAAAACAGTCATCCCCTATGAACAAGCCCTACGCGTACACTGGATCTGCTCAGATGAGGAGGAACGTGACGGACACCTGGAAGTACTCGGGGATGCCCTCACAAGAACTGGGTACGATGCCCAACTCATCGACCGCCAGTTCCGACGTGCCACAGCAAGGAACCGTAATGACCTCCTCAGGAGACGTGCTGCATTGGGGAAACCGAGCAAAGGCTACAACAACGGATGAGTGGGCACCGCACAACAATCAACAGACAGGAGTGTTCCCTCCCAGTTGGGGAACACTTCAGTGATCCAGGACATTCGACCTCGGACCTTCGGGTGACCATCTCCAAGGCGGACTTCGGTACAGGCAGCAGCGAAAAGTGCCTGAGCAGAGGCTGACAGCTAAGTTCAGTACCCATAGGGAGGGCCTCAACCGGGATCTTGGGTTCATGTCACATTACAAGTGACCGCCATTCCACTACACACACACACACACAAATACTCCTATACACATATACACACACAGACACACATATATACAGATGCGCAAACAGACACCCTCACGCACCCTTACAGACATACACGCTCCCACACACTCACATGCACCCCCTCACAGACTTAAGACACTCTACACTCACTACATACACACACACACACATACACTTTCTCACACTCTCAACTTCCAACCCAGACAGACACACGCATACAGACAGACAAAGACCCACATGCACACACACATTTTGTGGGGTGAATTTGTACTTGCAGGATTACATTGTACTTTGCTCAAAAACTGCATGAATTCATGTAAAACTCTGTTTTCTCACTTTTTAGATTAGAATCAATCTAAACATCATGGCATAGACAGAGAACACAGGGGGCTAACACCTTTAACATATTGTCTAGCTATCACCATTGTTAACAGCTAACCTGAGAATGCAACTTTTTCAAAAAAGGTTTTGTGATTTACACATGAAAGAAGTGAAGCTATCATGGTATTCTAACAGATGAAAGGCTTAACAGACAATCAATTTTTCAATGTATAATTTCAGTTGCATCACACTGTAAATTTTTGCTATAAATTCTGTGTTAGGATTGAGCCCTCCACTACCACCTGATGAAGGAATGACGCTCCGAAAGCTCGTGTGCTTCCAATTAAACCTGTTGGGCTATAACCTGATGTTGTGTGATTTTTAACTTTCAGACACTGAGTCTGCTGTACTTTTCATTGAGATTATAGCTGATCTAATAATCCTCACCTCCACTTTTCTGCCTATTCCTCATAACCCTCAGTTCTCTTACTAATTCAAAACCTTATCTATCCCAATTTTGAATATGCTTAATGACTTAGCCTCTACAGCCCTCTACAATACTGAATTCCACAGATTCACTACCCTCAGAGATGAATTCTTTCCTGTCTGTCTTAAATGTGCGATCCCTTATCCTGAGATAATGGGCTCTGGTACTAGACTGTCCACAAGAGGCAGCAATTTGTCCATATCTACCCTCTGAAGTCCCCTAAAAATCTTGTATGTTTTAATAAGGTCGCCTCTCATTCACCAATATTCAAATGAGTACAAATTCCTCAGTCTCTCCTCATAAGAAAATCCTAGTGAACCTTCTCTGGATTGTTTTTATTGACGGTATATCTTTCTTCAGATAAGGGGCCCAAAACTGTCCACTGTATTCCAGTTGTGGTCGAACTAGTGTCCTGTATATTTTAGCCAAACCTCCCTATTTTTATTCTCCATTCTCTTTGAAATAAAAGCCATCATTCCGTTTGCTTTCTATGTTACCCACTGAACTTGGATGTTCACTTTGTGATTCATGGATGAAGACTCTCAAATCCCTCTGTTCCATAGGTATCTGCAGTCATTCTTCATTCAAATAACATTCTGATCCCTCCTCTTCCTGCATAAAAGTGCATAACCTCATATTTCACCGAATTTTGTATTCCATCTTCCAGATTTTTGCCCATTTGCTTACTCTGTCCATATCCCTCTGCAGACTGTCATTCTCAATACTTGCCTTCCCAGTTATTTTTGTGTCATCTGTAAACTTAGCTGTCGTACATTTACATTCCTCATCCAAGTCGTCAATATATCTTGTAAGTACTTTTGACCCCATCCACCAGGTCACCACTCTGAAAACTCCCCTCTTATCCAAGCTCTGTCTTCTATTACACTCAAACGTCGGGTTGGGAGGAGTGAGGTGTTGGTGCAGTGATATTTTAGAATCATAGAATCCTTGCAATGAAGAAAGAGACTGTGTTTGGTCCATCGAGTCAGCACCAACACTCCAAAGAGCTCCTCATCCAGACCCCTCCCTGCATTATCCCCATAACCCTACATGTACCATAGCTAACCCACTTAGCCTACACATCCCGAGACACTATGGGGCAATTTAGTACAGTCAATCTACCTAACCTGCATATTGTTGGATTGTGGAAGAAATCCATGCAGACAAGGGGAGAATGAGCAAACTCCAGCCAGAATTGAACTTGGTGCTGAGAGGCAGCAGTGCTAATCACTGAGCCACCTTGCTGCCTATATTGTTGCTGGACAAGTAATCCAAAGACTCAAGTTAATGTTCTGGGGAACTAGTTTTCAAATCCCACCATGGCAGATGGTCATGTTAGAAATCAATTAATAAAATTGGAATTGAAAGTTAGGAAATTTTGATTGCTGTAAAAATCCACCTGGTTTACTGATGTCCTTTTTAGGAAAGATCTGCCATCTTCAGTTGGTCTGGCCTATCTGTGACCCCAGATCCACAGCAATGTATCCAATTGCTTGAAAGTGTGATGAAGGTTGATTTTTTTTATTACTTTAGAACCTGAGTTTCCAATTATAAGAAGTATACTTATGAATTTGATTTGTATTTCTATATAGTGTATATTAAGAAGGTTGAGATGTAGTTTTAATTTCATTTCTGAATTCTTTGAGATGAACTGGGCTGTCTGAAAATTTGATTACATGTATTTAATTAGGGTCTTTAGAACCCTTGAGGTGAATACCTCAGTGCAGTAGAAACAGATGAGGAGAGGCATAAGGTAAAAGAGATAGATGAGTCTGTTCTCCTCCATTTTGAACACTACTTGGAAGGCACACTGAGGGTGTGACAAGGCCCAGAATGTAGTCTTGGTGGAAGACTTCAATGTCCACTACCAAGAGTGGCTCAGTGCACTACCATTGACCAAGCTGGCTGAGTTCTGAAGGACACAGCTGCAAGACCAGCCCTGCAGCAGTTGGTGATGGAACCAAAGAGGCAAAAACCTACTTAACTTTGTCCTCAACAGCTTACCTGTCACAGATGCATCTAACCACAACAATTTCAGTAGGTTTGACCACCACATCATGTTTCTTGACATAACGCCTCATCTTCATGTTAAGGATACTTTCCATGATTATGCATGGCTCTGCCATCATTGAGTGTACAAAAGCCTTTTATAAGGTCAGCTCTCATGTAAGGAAGTATGTTGAGAAAATGACGGAACAAGGTTTCAGATTAATAAGGTTAGGTTAAATTAGTGGGCAAAAATCTGGAAGATAAAATATAATTTGGAAAATGTTAAGTTCGTTTTGGCAGAAAAAAGTAGAAAAAGCAGAGTGTTACTTAAATAGTACGTCATTGCAGAATCCTGAGGTGCAGAGAATCTAGGGGTTGTGCACATATGATATTAGCAAACAGTTACAGCACTTAGTCAAGAAAGCTAAAAGAATGCTATACTTCATTGCAAAAGAGATTGAACATAAAGGTATGAATCTTGTGCTTCAGTTGTGTAGGGCATCAGTGGGACCACATCTCCAACAATCTCTGTGCCATTCTTGTCTCTTTGTTGAAGGTAGGATGTAAATGCAGTGGAGGCACTGTCCGAAATGGGACAGACTTCAAATAGGTCAAGTAACTCAAGGCTGGCACCCATGAAGTTCAGTAGGCCAGCAGCATCTGCATAATTATATTTCAGCCATGATCTGTGACCTCACGGCATGACATATTTCCTGCCCCATCAAGCCAGTAGTAGTTCAGCTTTGGTTTGAATGATGACGGCAAGATGGCACACAAGCAGCAGCATGAGGAATGTCTAAAAATGAGGTATCAACCTGGTGAAGCTATAAAACTGGTCAAATTGCTTGCCAAGGAGCAGAAAGAGCATGCGAAAGACAGGACTAAACTTCAACTAATGGCTGACCTAAGCCCTGAAACCATGGTGTGTCTAGTTGTGATTGGTGGTCGACAAGTAAACAATGAGGGAGTGGAGCCTCCACAAATATTTTAGTCTCAACAATAGATGAGCCCAGCATATCAGTGTAAAACACAACACTGATGCACTTTCAGTCAGAAGTGACAAGTGATCCAGTTGGATCTTCTTCTGAGGTCCACAACATCACAGTTGACAGTCATCAGCCAATTTAGTTCAGCTCGCATTATATAAAGAGCTTCCTTATGATACTCAATATTGCAATAACTTGACAGCCTTCTGGCAATAGTAGTGGAGATGTGCTCCAGAACTAGCCATGTCCTCAGCCAAAATATTTTGGTGTAGTTGCATCACATGCCAGTATGTCATGCTGCAAAATGCAGGGCAAATCCAACCAGGCCAAAACTGCCCACCAATGGATTCTTGATCATCAGCCAAGTGATATAAGATGTCATCTAAAGTAGCACTTGTAAAAGAATAACCTGCTCATTGACACTCCGTTTGGATTCCACTGGAGCCATTCTGCTGTAGAGCTCAATAGTGCCTTAGTCTGCATCATCCACTTCTGTAACCTGTCCATTTCTATCTCTACTTCAGAAGATCTGTAACAGAAACCCATATCCAGGCCTTTTGTTATTCCCTCATTGGGTCCCAGTTAAACATTACCTCAACTATAAAATTTGCAAACTGTCATGGCTTTGACCCTCCCTATCGCTGTGATTTTCTCTGGCTTACAACTCTGAGATATCTGCATTCCTCTAATTGTGGCTTTTGTGTATTCGTAGTTTAATTGCTCCACCATTTGTAGCCATATCTTAAGGTTCCATAATCCTAAATTCTGGAATTCTCTCTTTAAATTTCCTCATTTTTCTACCCCTCTTTCCTCCCTTAAAGCATTCCATAATCTCTACCTTGTTGACCAAACTTTTGGTCATCTGCTCTAATATCCCCTCATAGGAACATAGGTCAAATAAATAGGCTTTTAAGCCTGACAAGTCTGCCCCATCATTCAATATGGTTATGACTGATCAAACACTTCAATGTCATTTACCCAATAGATTCCCATTAACTTGTTTTCCATTGATAATCTGAAATCTACTAATCTCTACACTAAACAAACCTGAAGAATGCACTTCCATAACCCTCTGTGATAGAGAATTACAAAGGTTCCTAAGCCTTGGAGTAAAGTAAAACTCATCTCAAAACTTGGTGACATCCCTTTAATTTTAAATTGTGCCTGTTGATTCTCAACCAGAGACCTTTCCTGAGATATGGAGACCGAAGCTGCACACAACACTCCTTGTGCGGTCTAACCAATCTGCTATACAGTTAAATCAAGACTTCATTACTCCTCTAATCCTTATATGGCCTAGTGTCAAATTTTGCTTCATAATGTTCTTGTGAAGCATCTTAGTACATTTTATTTTATTATTGGTGCTATGTAAATACAAATTGCAATTCTAATAAATTCAAAAAAACCTGGTTCAAGAATCAGGAATGGATCAACCCACTGAGAAAGATGTTAGAAGAAATTTCTTTACTTGGTGAGTTATTGGAGCATAGAGTGCTTTGTCACACGGAGTGATTGATTGAAAGACTATTGCATTTTTTTTAAAGAGTAACTATTGGAAGTATAATGCAGGACTGTTCGGAGGATAGCAGTTAGTTTTATTTTTGAGGCCTCCATCAAAGAAGCAACAGAGATATAATGGGCTGAATGGCCTCCTGTGCTAGAAAGTTCAATGCTTGGTTGGTACAATACTATGAATCCATAAAAAGAAAATTGTGAGCTATTAATGGAATTCAACAACAGTTTAGCATTGCTATTCTAATCTGGTAAATTTTGCCCTGTTTACCAAAATGTTTTCAAGAAACTTTTACAATTCAGTTTTTCTGAAACACATCTCATTCTTTAGGGTGGAAAAAGGGGTAAGATAATTTTATTTAGTTTGTTCTCTGGTATGGTATTAAATTGTTGCACTACTTTTTCATAAACCAATGTACCTTGACAGAATATGTTGCTAGATTTAGCAGATTTATAGATCTGCTTTCTCATCCTCGACTCAAAGCTGCAGAGACTGAATGCACATTTCATAAAGTAGAGAGAAAGATTGATAAAATGCTTGTTAGATAAAGATACCATGAGGTTAATTGCAATTGTGAACCTACAAAAGGTATTTAATACCAAATTGTATCTCTCATTTGTAACACATTTTAATAAGTGTGCAAAGTTGGTATTACTGCAACTTTTATGTAAACAAACACTGCAGAGCAGGATTTAATAGGCCTCCAAATCTCCTGACTAGAACTAATTTTGCAATTACAAGGTTTCCTATTAATCTATTCAAGTGATAAACAAGGTTTTCCCTCCATTAAGCCACATATATGCAAGGTTGGATAATTCAGTTGTGCTAGACTTCTGATGGTGGATTTACAGAATAGCATATTCTGTCAATCATTCAATGACAAGATTCACTGTCCTGCTCATAGATTATCTTGGATAATTTCTAGACTGGCTAAAAAGCACATTTGAGAAACAGATGAATAAAGGTGACTCTAACTTCGCAGGAGACTCAGTGACATGGCTACAAAATGAAGCTGTGATGGGTTTGACTGGTTTCTGTAGCTCACTCTTTGTTTTGGATAAGGATGTTTCAAAACTACACTGTGGTCTCCAATAATCATCAGTAGACAAAGGAAGAGTAAAACACATTTCTGCAAGTAAGTGCTTTTTAACCAACCAGTGTTAAATTAGTAACTGTGTTTTTAAAAATTATTATTACAAGTTCTCTGTATATTAATTTAATTTAGATTACCTGCTTCTAGCCCCCATTTCCACCCTATTCATTGCACAAGAAATACTCTTGACAATCAGGGAAAAAAATGTGTGGTATCCTGAAATTCCAGTTGGAAATATGGACTGTACCCTGTCAGCTGAAAGGTCTGCTGTTCCCAATGGAAAGACTTTCCTCATGAAAGCCAATTTCAAACATTGTTCCTTTTTTAAATGTTATCATGAAAGTCGAAGTTTCTTCCTTCTCTTTCCCCCTTATGACTCATTCATCCACTGACATTAATCTTGATGTTAAAAAGATATAATGGTTGTACGCTCCATTCTGTTCTTTGTGGAATAATTACATCAGAACTACAAGTAAGCAAACAAGTGACAAACATGGCTAGAAAAGCAGGCTGAAGAATGGGAAACCTCAACATAGCTTAATCCTACTCTCAACAGCTTTGAAGTTTGGTGTTGGTAGGCTGCAGAGAATCCCACTTCTTGTTGATGGACTCAATAAAGTTCAAAGCTGTACACAGCAGTGGTCTTGATGAGGAATCAACTCCAACTGTCACCAAGACCATGTGGCCAAGCTTACACCTTTGATAAAATTCTCTCAGATCTTGATGTATGTTTGTCATGCACACAGGGAGCTTATTGCAGCTTCATATCACCCAAAAACATCTTCAAAAAATATCCATAATAAAACTTCAGATATTGTGTCTTTTTTTACGTGGAGTATTGTAGCATTTGAAACACACAGATGTAATGTAAATGAAGAACAATTGCAGAAATCAGAGGTACTGAGGGATCTAGATATTTTAGTGCCTGGATCACAAAAGATCAGCTTGTATGTAGAGTGCATAATTAAAAAGCTTAGTTGGATTCAATCCGTTATTAGAACAGGAATAGAATAAAAGAGTAAGGATAAAAGCACAATACTGTGGATGCTGAGAATCTAAAAAAAACTCAGCAGGTCTGTCAGAAGAAGTCATAGCAGACTTGAAATATTAAGTCTGTTTTCATCTCCACAGATGGTGTCATAAAAGTTAGGAGTTTATGCTTCAGTCATACCGAGCATTAATGAGACTACATCTTGAGTACTGCGTGCAGCTTTTATCTCTTTAAGGAAGCATCAATGTGTTGGAGGCAGTTCATAGGAAGTTTACTAATTGATACCTGAATTAAGTGGTTGACTTATGAGGAAAGGTTGGACAAACTTGCATTGGAGTGAAAGGTAACTTGATTGAAGAACCTAAACAGTCATAATAGGTTCAACATTGAGAGGATGTTTTCTCTTAGGGATGACTCTGAACTAGGGGGCACTGTTTAAATATTAGAAGTCACTTGCAGGATGCCAGTGTAGCTGGGTGGGGCAGCATTTATTGCTCATCATTAATGGTACAGAGGGCAGATAAGAGTCAAGCACATTGCTGTGTGTCGGGAGTCACGTATAGACCAGACAGTTACCTTCCCTGAAGGACATTAATGGACCATCTGTTTATTTCTGCATTCTGTTTAAGTTTTACAAGAAATTAAACTTTTTTGTGAATTAAAATAACTCTATTTATATTGTGGAACCATTATATTATTAAAGATGCTTGTTTATACAAACTTTGAACATTGAGCAGTTTTAAATGGCCTTTTTGTTATCACCAATTTCATTACAATTGGAAAACAGGCAATTTTTGACATGTAATTTAAAATATGTCTTCAGTGCTAAAATTCAGAAAGCTACTTTAGAGTTATGGCAAATTTTCAAACTGGAATGTATGAAGCCCAGGAAAAGTGAGTGAGGCTGGTGATGGGTGGGGTAGCAGGACAAGTCCAGGTGTAACACAGTCAGCAAAGTTCTGTAGGCTGGAATTTTTAAGCAAGCTTGAAATTTTGCTACTGGGGTTAAAAGCAGAGGGTAACTCCTACTCCAAAGGGGCATTGGCCTCAGCAGCTCCACCATTATCAGAGATGACGATGAGAGCACCTTGAAGAGCGCATAGGATTATGCAGGGAAGCTGGATCAAGAAAGCCAGCTCCAACAAATAAGGAGTCATGGCACATCAGTATAATCCTGAACACTAGTCTGGCTATTACTGCGAAGAAATTTTTCACTTACTATTCATTCATTGGATGTGGGCATCATTGGTAGGCTAAGATTAATTGCCCACTGCTATTTACCTAGAGGGCAGTGAAGAACAACCACATTGCTGTGGATCTGGAGTTACATGTAGGCCAGACCAGGTAAACATGGCAGTTTCCTTTTCTGAAAGAAATTAGTGAACCAGATAGGTTTTTACAACAATTGTTTCATGGTGATCATTAGACTTTTAATTCCAGATATTTTTAATTGCATTCAAATTCCACCATCTGCTGTGGCAGGATTCAAACCTGGGTCTCTGGATTAACCATCTCCGACATCTTTCCTGACACTATTTCCCAATCTGTTTCTAATAAGTCAAGAAAATTGTTGTCCTTTCTCTCCCTCTCTACTGCAGGGTTTTCTAAACCAGGAGTAGAAACCCTCAATGGGATTGCCAGCCACAATTTTCAGGTCACAGTCTGCCAGTGTAGGAATACAGGTAAAAACAATGACTGCTGATGCTGGCAGCCAGATTCTGGATTAGTGGTGCTGAAAGAGCACAGCAGTTCAAGCAGCATTCAAGGAGCAGTAAAATCGACGTTTCGGGCAAAAGTCCTTCATCAGGAATAAAGGCGGAGAGCCTGAAGCGTGGAGAG
>NC_057710.1:67325641-67398806 GCF_004010195.1 Chiloscyllium plagiosum
ATCTCTCCACGCTTCAGGCTCTCTGCCTTTATTCCTGATGAAGGGCTTTTGCCCAGAATGTCGATTTTACTGCTCCTCGGATGCTGCCTGAACTGCTGTGCTCTTCCAGCACCACTAATCCTGTACAGGAATATACGGATCCTTGGCCCCTTTATTTCATTGCAGATTTTTCACGAATGGATGTGACTTAAGCAGCCAGTCCTTGAGGCCTGAATGTTGTCTTCTGGAGCCCAGTAACAAATTAAACAATAAGCGATTAAACAATTAGCGATTTCCTCCCAACCCAAAAGCTCTCTCTGGTCAGGTAGTCACAGCATTGTAACCCTATTTGAACAATTGAGTTTTGGGAAGCACTGACTTACTGTCAAATAGTTTTAGTTGCTGAACACCATTAAGCATTTCTTGTAATAAATGAGAATGCTCAGAAAGGCTCATTTTTCTCAGGGATCTCAAAGAACAGACACGTTTGGCAATTATTGGATGATTTTACAGCAATTCTGAAATCTTAGAAGTGGCTTAGAAGACCTTAAAATGGCTTTCAATGATTTATATTTAAAATAAAAATGACGGGCCTACTGAGTCATGAATGTTTTGTTAGATTGGGGCAAATGAAAATGGATCTGATTTGGATGTGCATAGTACTTTCTTGCAAATGGCCAGAAGTGAATTTCAAAAAATCCAATTATTTGTATCCTATAAAAAGAAAACACTGAGTCACCTTGTCCACAGACCATAGTGGCTAAGTCATTAATGGAGTGTATCAGCTACTGTTCACTGACGGGCAGGCAATGATTTCTCATGGGACAAGTATACGCTATTCAACAGAGCTTTAAATTTATTGTCTAATCTAAAACTTATTACTTTAAAAGATTCATGTAATGCAGCTCCATATGTTGAAATTTCCAACTGCAAATGGAATGTGCAATTTAGCAGAAATGTTTATAAATCTTTTTAATCTGCTGACTGAGCTGCTCTTAGCATATAAAGCAAAATTATTAAAAGTGAATGACTGTTATTTGACCAAAGGAAGTGCTGTTTTCTTCACATGTTCTCTACGTATTGAATACCTTCCATGTTGGAATGCAGCCTTGATCCTGAAAAGAATTTGTCAGGGCATTGCCTCTTAATACATGAATAAAACATGAATTTGTCCTTTCCTTTGCCAAAAAAGAACTCAAGGAGAGTTGTTTGCAGTAAGCAAGGATATATTTTCATCTTTAGCATCAGAGTCATACAGCACAGAAACAGACACTTCGGTCCAACCAGTCCATGCCGAACATAATCCCAAACTAAACTAGTCCCACTTGCCTGCTTCTGGGCATATTCCTCCAAACCTTTCCTATTCATGTACTTATCCTAATGTTTTTCAAACATTGTAACTGTACCCACATTCACCACTTCCTCAGAACGTTCATTCCACATGCAAACAATCCTCTTTTTAAAAAAAAAATTGCCCTTTACGTCTTTTTTAAACCTCACTCCCCTGATACAATACTGGGTTAACCACAAACATGAAAATGGAGATGGTACCATGGTCAAACATGGACGGGAAGGTCTTGTCGAATTATACTGTGGTATCTTTTTAATAGTTAAAAGATACTACAGCAACTTCGCTATTGGGTTAAAATATCATAAATATCATATATTAAATATTATATCATGCATCTCCAATATTGTATCAGTGTAAATGGAATCGTATAACAAAACAATATTTGGAATAGAGTACATGACCCAGGTTTATTTTGTTCCAATACCGGAACATCAATTTAGATTAGATTGATTCTATTTGTGGTGATCTGACACACTCATTCTAATGCGTGTTTAGGATTACATAATTGATGCTGCATTGAACTCAGTATAAACATAGCAACAATATAAAAGCAGTTCTAATTTGTAATTATTTTGTGCTCTGGAACTATCTCAGCTGTTGTCTTTCTCAAACAGCTTGCAGATTTCAAAAAGATTTCTTTGCACTTGCAATGGTGAAATGAGGTGATACTTGACAAACAATGCAGGTCATGCTGGTATAACGCACATTTCGTCAACACGAATTGACCATGATGTGTTTGCCGAATTGTATACAATGTTTGAATAATACGAACTTTCTACTGAACGACTATAGCAATCTTCAGCAGTGCAATTTTCTATAATAGTTTCCATAGCGCAATACTCTGTAATGCGAGGTTGCAGAGGTATGCACCTGTCACATTATACGAGAACACAGTGTATTTTTATTGTGACCAAAGATAAGAGAGGTTTTTTTTTTAAATCTCAAGTAAGAGTTCATCAAGTGTGTTGCCACAAAAGGCTGGTTTCATTGTCTCAACTTGAAACCATAAAAAGAATGTATGTGCAAGTATATAAAAATTAAAAATATCACAGAACAGAAAACAAATAAGTTTTAAGAAGCAATAAAATATTATATGTGATGTCCATATTGTTGTTCTTGCAATGTTTGGAGATGACACAGCTGGTGCCAATTAGCTATGTAGAAAACCTCCAAACTATGTCACTGATCCTATAGCTATGAATCGCAAAATCACATTCTCATCTTTCAAATTGGTTAAACATTTATTGCCTGGTATGCAGATGTGTAATGATTTACGAACCAGATTTGCATTTTTGTTGTTTGCCCCTCAATTATAGTAAAACGATCATATTGTTAAATTCATGTGGACCTTTGGAATGAATACATGTTTTGTTGTTATTGGGTAATTTCAAGACAAATATCAAGAGATTTCTGGAATCTTAAGGGAATTAGGAGATAGTGCAAGGAGGTGGATTTGAAGATTTGAAGTCCGAGATCAGCACTGAATTATCTACTGCTATTTCATATAATCTGTTTCTGATGCCAGGATATCAGTCCAGTAACCGGGATTCCAGAGGTCCAAGTAAAAACACGGCGAGTGAGGATTTTTGTTCCGGCGCGGAACGCAATGCAATCTGGTGTGAACAACACAAAGATTTGGAAGCTGGAGTTTGACACCAAGGAACGCTGGGAAAATCCTTTAATGGGTTGGGCATCCACGTGAGTTTTATTTTCATTAAATACGACTTTAATAATGTTTAATTAGGAAGTAGAACTAAACATAAACATACTCTGTAAGCAATTAACTTTCACGTCTTCACATGTGCAGATCTCATTATCATTAGTGTTTTACTGTTAATAGCACTAAACCTTTATATTCACAGGATGTATGCATTACTGACAAGGTCAGCATTTAATGCCTGTCCCTAGTTCCACTTGAGAAGGTAGTGGTGACTTGTCGTCATGATAGCTGAGTGAATTGCTATTTCAATGAGCAGTCAATAGTTAGCTAAATTACTCTTTAGTTACGAGTTAGGAGTACCAGTCAATTTGCACTAGATAGAAATTATGAAATTGTTACAGCATTTCATAGAAGGAGGCCATTCTGCCCATTGCATCTGTACCTCTGGAAAGCATGTTAATTTGCTTCTTCCAGTTACTTTCAATCTGTGCCCTCTTGTTCTCAATCCTTCTGCATATGGGAACAATCACTCCCTATCCACTCTGTCTAGACCCCTCAAGACTTTGAAAGCCTCTGTCACCACTTCCTCTCAACCTTCTCTTTTCCATTTAAAAACTCCCCATGGTATGGTCTTATGGATTAAATTCTTCAAATTGTCCTCATGTCTGAAGTTCCTGATTTTAGCCAGGTTGTTAATGGCGAAAAAAATAAATTATTCTAAAGTGAAGACATAGTACATAATTCTCTTGCTGGAATAGTATTGATGATCTCAAAATTATAATCGTCCATTTGCAGATCATAGAAAATATTTTCAAAATTAGATTTTTAGATGCATAGAAGACTGCATTTATACCCTTGTTAATCTGAGAAGGCTGTGATGGGTTTCTCTCAAAACTGCTGCCTTGCAGTGAGGATGCGATTACATTGTATTTTAGTAGGGAATTTGAATTTTCCCACTGGCAGTAAAGAAAAAGTGACCCAGACTCTCATCATATTGTATGACAAAGAGTGATTGCCCTTCTGACGTTGGTACTTTTCTCCTTCTCGGTGAAAGTGTAGCTGACTGATTTTGTTTAACGTTTTCAACTTTAAACAGACTGAAATGCTGCAATTAGATGTATAGTTAATAGGAACAAAGTTTGATTGTTGTAAAAGACTTATAATTCTTCTTTTCATTACAGAGCTGATCCACTATCAAATATAGATATTAGTTTTACCACCAAGGAGGATGCAATTGCCTTTGTGGAAAAAAATGGTATTTTACTATTTACTAAATCTGGTAATGAGGTTAAAATTGCCCTGGATCACAATTAGACATTTCTGCTGCAACTTTAGTTGTAATGCAATACCATTCTGAATAAAATTAAGGACTTAGAATCAATTGTTACGTAGCAAATATGTATGTGAACTGTGTGGTAATTCTGTATAGTCTTAATATTCAAAGTCTAAAGACAAGAGAAATTGTTGTGAAGTCTTTATTTTAAGCTAGTTTCTGCCAGTGTAAAAATAAACATACATGATAAGTTTGTTTGTTGAATCTTATGTGAACTTGGCTAGCATTAATTTCAACTCTTATCCATTTAAAAAAAAAGCCTAATATTTGTGCAATTCGCAATTGTCTAAAAATTCCAACTAGTATTATATTAATGGTGTTGCCATAGTAGAAGTGATTACTTTTAGATAATATAACAGACACATTTTATGAACAACTGTTTTTAAAAAATAATTCAAGCTTCTGTTAGGGTGTAACAGACCTTTCATTCATCAACATGATTGCATGGTAGAGCAGACTTGATGGGCCAAATGGACTAATTCTACTCCTATATCTTTGGATCATATTCCAAAGACCATGAAAGTTGCTATATATCGTTTAAAAAAGTAAAGAATAAATCTATAGATTATTTCAAGTATCTCATGAACTACACCATGTACTATACCATGCTTCTAGAGAGAAATATTATCTATTTGCTCACCATCATTCACAACTAGATGTGGCAAGACTACAGGGCTTTAATCTGATCCCTTGTGGCATCACTGCGCTCTGTCTTTCACATGCTAATCCTGCTGTACAGTATCAATGTAGATGTGTATTGTAGCCTCGTAATGTTGGCATTTCATTTTAATAATGCTCAATGCACTTATGTATCCATAATATTCATTGAAGCAGGGTTGATTCCTCTGGCCTGACAGTAATGGTAGTGAGAGATATGCTGGACTATGAGATTTCTTGTTGTAATTGAATGCACTGTGGAAGCCCAGTTTTGAGCTGCTAGATCTGTTCTGGTAAAAAAAAAGCACGCACATGAGGTGAAAGCAGGATTTTGTGCCTAGGAACTGCAGTGGTCACTCCTAGTAGTATGGTCATGGACAGTTAAATCGATAACAGATGGATTGGTGAAAGCAAAGTCAAGGAGATTTTCTCTTTTTGGGCCTCGTACCACTTTTTGCAGGCCTTGCCTGATAGATATGTCCTTCTCTTTAATAGTGAGTAATTGGGAGTGAGAATCATAATATAAGCAAACACTTTAGGAAATTATTTAGTGTAAAGGTTGACAAAACACCAGGGCCGAAAGAAATCTAGTTTTGCACATTTTTATTATAGCACTTGCTTTGATTAACTATGAATTCAATTTTATCTGAAAATTTTGCATAGTTTACTGGACTGTATCATCATGAGAAAATTGTGCCATTCAAGTTTACAGATAATTTACAATCAAAATTATCACTTTTGTATCTCAGAAACAGTTACCATATAAGGCACGTTATTTTCTATGGTATCTGCTTAATTCTTTAAGTATGCATTGCTAATGGCTAGTACATTTTAATGTTATTCCCCATACAAGGGCATAAATACTTACATGGCGTAGTGGTACAATGGTTAGCACTGCTACCTCACAGCTCCTGGGGTTTGGGGACACTACCTGTCTCTGCGTGGTTTTCTTCTACGTGCTCAGGTTTCTTTCCAAAGTCTAAAGATGTACAGGTTAGGTGGATTGGCCAAGCTAAATTACCCATGGTGTCCAGGGTTGTGCAGGCTAGTTGGATTAGCCATGAGAAATGTGGTGTTATGGGGGGTGAAGTGATCTGGGTGAGATGCTCTTCAGAGGATTGGTGTGGACTCGATGGGCGGAATGGTCTACTTCCATACTGTAGGGATTCTAAGTCATGTAAGCCAGAATTTCCTTGATTTTTGTTTCAAGAAGAGGGTTTGCAGTGTAACTGTTGCTAAATTTAAGCCATAAACTAGCTGGAAATTTCAGGCAACGCATTGGTTCTTTGGAAGATAAGAAGAATGTATTCAGGAGAGATTTTTATAGCAACATGTAGATGGTCAACAAGGAATAGTGCTATGCTGGATCTAATTCAAGGAATGAAGCTGGACAGATGTATGAGATGGCAGTGGGAGAGCATTTAATACTTACAAAACACCACATGTTTTAAGTTTGATATGGGAAAGGAAAAAGATGGTGTTCAAAAAAAGGTTTTGGACTGAGGGAAGGCAGATTTTAATAAAATGAAGCAGGATCTGGCCAAAGTAGGCTGGGGACAATTCCTTCTGGGTAATTCTACCGCAGAACAATTGGGGGCATTCAAAGTATAATTGGTGAGAGTGCAGGCTCAACGTGTTGCCTTTAAGGATGAAATCTAGAAACCCAAAGAACCCTGGATATCCAGGAATATTCACGACTAAATAAGGAGGAAAAGACAGACTTTTAACAGATACAAAGGGAGCAAATTGACAGAGGCCCTGGAGGAGTACAGAATGTGCAGAGACGATCCTCAGAAACCAATTAGGAGAGCAAAGAGGAGGCATGAAAAAACATGGTCAGTAAGATTAGAAAGAATGCCAAGATACTTTGTAAACCTATCAAAGGGAAGAAGGTAACCCAGGAAAGAGTAGGGCCCATGAGGGACCGAGGGAGCAATCTGTGTGTAGAGCCGGAGACCTTGGTAGATGTTAAACAAGTACTTTCCAACTGTCTTCACTTTGGAGATGGAGGATGTAGGTAGAGAAGTTAGGAATAGAGACTGAGAGGTTCTTGAGTGGATTGACAGAGCGAGTAAGGTAGAATTGGAAGTTTTGGTAGGCTTAAAAGTGGAGAATTCCCCAAGTCCATTATCCCAGGGATTAGAATATGAGGGAGATGAAGGAGGAAATTACAGAGGCTCTGTCACAAATTTTTTATTCATCTCTGGCCACTGGGACATACCAGAGAACTGGAGGACAGTTAATATGATTCTACTTTTCAAGCACAGCAGTACGTATGAATCGGGTAACTATCTTATATCTATGGTCGAGAAATTATTGGTGAAAGTTCTGAAGGAGTGGATTAATTTCCATTTAGAGAGGCAAGGTTTGATCAGGGATAGTCAGCATATCTTTGTGAGGTCCTGTCTAACAAATTTGATTGAATTTTTTTGAGAAGGTGATTAGGTGTGTAGATGATGGTAGTGCAAGTTAGATACAAATCAGCATAGTGGTAAGTGACAGAAGATGTTGGTAGTAGAGGGTTGTTTGTGAGACTGGAGGACAGTGGCATACCACAAGTATTGGTACTAGGTTCGTTAAGGTTTGTGATACATCTAAATGATATAGAAGAAAATGTTTGAGTAATGACACAAAGGTTGACTAGTGAGGACGAAGGACTTAATTTACAGGAGGATTAGTCAGGCGGGCAGATCAGTGGCAGATGAAAGTTAACCCGGAATTGAGAGTTGCTGCACTTTGGATAAAGTAACAAGAGAAAGGAGCACTCAGTGAATCACAGGACACTAGGAAACTCCAAGAAACAGAAGTATTTAGAAGTGCTTGTCCACAGATCACTGATGGTGACAGGATAGCTTAATTGGGTTGTTAAAAATTTAGACGGGTCACTTGCTTTTATCAGTAATGTCCTAGATTATAAGAGCAGGAAGGTTATGTTGGAACTATTCAAAACTTTGGTTAGGCCACAGTTGGAGTGTTGCATGCAGTTCTGGAGCACTTTAGCTATGAAGTGAAACTGGATAAGCTCAGGCTGTTTCTTTTGTGCAGAGAATGCGAAAAGGGCATCTGATTGAGGTGTCTAGGAATATGAAGGATATGGACGTGGTGAATAGAGAGCAGCTGTTCCCCTTAGTTCAGGCATTCTTCAGCCAAAAATGCCAAGTGGTTGATCCAATTTGGACTTCTCCAGTGGCACTTAGCATCACAAATACCAGACTCGACCAATTCAGTTCACTTAATGTGATATTCAGAAAACAGTTGGAGGCACTGGATACTGCAGAGGCTATGGCTGTGACAATATTCTGTCAATAGTGCTGAAGACTTGTGCTTCAGAACTTGCTGCTTCCCTAGCCAAGCCATTCCGATACAGTTGCAACAGTGGCATCTACCCAACAATGTGGAAAATTACTCAGATATTTCTTGTATACAAAAAGAACAAATCCAACCTGGCCAATTACAGCTATTTCAGTCTACTCTCAATCATCACTAAAGTAATGGAGGGTGTCATCAACAGTGCTACCAAACAGCACCCGTTCAGCAATAACCTGCTTAATGATGCCCAGTTTGGGTTCTGCGAACATTATTCAAACATCATTACAGACTTGGTTCAAACATGGGCACAAGCACTGAATATTAGAAGTGAGGTGACACCAAGGCTACGTTCAACCAACTGTGGCGTCAAGGAGCCCCAGCAAAAGTAGAGTTAGTGGGAATCAGAGCAACTTCTCTGCTGGTTGAAGTCATACCCGGCACATAAGATGGTTTTGGCTGTGGTTGTGGGAAGTCACTCATCCCAGTTCCAGGACATCTCTGCAGGGGTTCCTCACGGTAGTGTCCGAAGCCCAAACATCTTCAGCTGCTTCATCAATGACCACCCACCCCCATCATAAGCTCAGAAGTGGCAATGTTCACGGATGATTGCATAATTCACGACTCCTCAGATACTGAAGCAGCTCATGTTCAAATGCGACATGATCAGGACAATATCCAGACTTGGGCTGACAAGTGGCAAGTAACATTCGTATCACACAAACGCCAGGCAATGACCATGTCCCATAAGAGATTATCTAACCCTTGGCATTCAATTGTGTTACCATCACTGAATCCCCCACTATCAACATCCAACATCCTGAGCATTACCATTAACCAGAAATTCAACTGAACTAACCATATAAATACAGTGGATACAAGTCAGTGGCTGGAAATACTGAGGCAAGTAATTCACCTCCAGATTCACCAAAGCCTGTCCACTGTCTGCAGTGCACAAGTCGGGAGTGTGAGGGAGTGCTCCCATTTGCCTGAATGACTGCAGCTCTAACAACACTCAAGCTTGACACTATCCAGCGCAAAGCTACTCGCTTGATTAGTACCACATCCACAAGCAACCACTCCCTTTACCAACAACCCTCAGTTGCAGCAGTATGTACTATCTACAACTTACACTGCAGAAATTCACCTTAACAGCTCCTTCAAAACCCACGGCCACTTCCATCTAGAATGACGAGGGCTGCAGATACCTGGAAACACAACTACCTGCAGGTGGTTGTGTTTCCAGGTATCTGCAGCCCTCGTCATTCACCTTCCTGACTCACCCTCCATGCCATTCACCTTCCTGACATGGAAATATATTGCTGTTCCTCCATTGCTGGATCAAAATCCTGTAATTCCTTCCCTTAGGACATTGTAGGTCAATTTACAAGGTGTGGACTGCAGCAATTCAAGGAGGCAGCTCATCACCACCTTTATTAACAGCAATGAGGGACAGGCAATAAATTTTGGCCAGCAGTGACACCCATGTCCCACGAGTGAATTTTTAAAAAGGGATCAATCACAAGGGGATATAAATTCAACGTAAAAGTTCAGACATTTAGAGGGAATTTAAAGAAAAAGATTTTCACCCAGAAAGTGGTAGGAATCTGGAAGGTTAGTTAGGGCAGGAAGCCTCACAACATTTAAAAAATACTTATTTAAACACTTAAAATGTCATAACAGTCAAGGCTATGGACCAAGTGCTGAAATGTTGGACTAATGTTGCTTTACAATAGCTTTTTTTTGGTGCAGACTTGATGGGTTGAAGGGTCTCTTCGGTCCCCTATGATTCTAAGTTTCAAAGTGTTCCTTAGAATATGTTAAAAATGGCTGTCAGAGTACAAAGTTGTTTGGGTGATGCTTTTTGCTAAAATAAAATTAACAATTTTGGAAAGGCAAATCAGGGCAAGACTTAGACACTTAATGGCAAAGTCCTGGGGAATGTTGCTGAACAAAGATACCTTGGAGTGCAGGTTCATAGTTCCTTGAAAGTGCAGTCACAGAGAGATAGGATAGTGAAGAAGTGTTTGGTATACTTGCCTTTATTGGTCAGAGTATTGACTATTGGAGTTGGGAGGCCATGTTGTGACTGTACAGGACATTGGTTAGGCCACTTTTGGAATATTATGTGCAATTCTGGTCTCCCTGCTGTAGGAAGGATGTTGTGAAACTTGAAAGGATTCAGAAAAGATTTATAAGGATGTTGCTGGGGTTGGAGGGTTTGAGCTATAGGGAGAGGCTGAGTACGCTGGGGCTGTTCTCCCTGGAACATTGGAGGCTGTGGGCTGACCTGAGAAGGGAAAGAAGGGACCTGAGGGGCAACTTTTTTACACAGAGTGGTACGTGTATGGAATGAGCTGCTAGAGGGAATGGTGGAGGCTTGTACAATTACAACATTTAAAAGGTATCTGGATAGGTATATGAATAGGAAGGGTTTAGAGGAAAATGGGCTGGGTGCTGGCAAATGGGACGAGATTAGGTTAGGATATCTGGTCGGCACGGGCAAATTGGACTGATGAATCTGTTTCCGTGCTGTACATCTCTATGACTCTATCAGAGTAATTGTACTATGATAGGAAGGAGGCTTGGCTTTTGAAGGACAAAGGATTTTGGGTATATGTCTTAGAATATTAAAAATGGGTATTTTTGACTGCCAAGCTTTATTTTAATAAAAATCTCATGAGTTTCATTTAAAATAAAGTGTAGTGTTCAGTTCCACAAATTCCAAAGGTTATTGAGACTTTACAGGATTAGCCAAAATGTTTCCAAGTATGAAGTAACATAAATATGAAAAACATCTTGAAAACAATTAGCCTTTTTCTTTGAACTGTGCATTTTGAGTTAAAATGACAGATGTGTTAAACTATGAAGAAATGGTTCAGAGTAAATCGAAGCAGGTTGGAGGGAATAATACAAGTTAATATATAAACCTTAGAATAGAGGTTCAGAGAAACTACTGAGAATTGAGAATATTTAATGTCTGCTTTCAGGAAGTCAGTAAAAGGTTTAATGGTAAATATTAGTTTGGAAAAGTGGACGTAGGAAAAGAGGATGTTGAGAAATGAAATATCTATGTCTTCTACTTTCTATGTTTAAACTTTGGTATCTGTTTGTGTAGTGCACAGGTGGATGATGGATAATGCACCTTTTTGCTGCAGACATTAAATGTTTAGTCACTGATATATAAATGCTACCTGAAATGTCAGTCTACAATCCTATATTAATCAAATTGGTGATATCATAAATTTCAGCTTATTTACAAATTTACAGTTTAATTGAGAAGTTTAGTTTAAAATTGGCCTGCACTATTGTGGACTACATCATTAAATGATCAAATAAAGTTGGAAACATCATGTTAAAGAATGCTTAAGGAACAAAACATTTCTTTTTTTTGTCACAGGTTGGAATTATGAAGTAGAGGAAAAGAAAGTAAAGGTGCCCAGACCAAAGTCATACGGTGCAAACTTTTCTTGGAACAAAAGAACCAGAGTATCAACGAAATAAATGTCATCACAGTTACCCATTTGACAAATAATAAAATCAACTGTTAATCTTAACATCTGAATAAATGTGACTGCTAAACGATGATGTTTGTTTTTTTTTCATAAAATTTATGTTTTCCATAAATGGCAGTTTTCTCTCATTTCTATTCTTGGCTTTCAGTAAGATGCAGATTTCTTTAATGGATGTGATCATACTCATTGAGTAAACATGCATTGTCCCAATTTAGAAATTCTCCAACTCCTCATATTGACCTGTATCTGATAGGTTAAAGAGATAACTAGCAAAGGAGCTTGGTCATTGTAAGCAAGAAGTACTCGGTAGTACGATCATCATAATGTGATTCACAACGTTGAAGTTGCAGAAAAAAGGACTGAGCATTGTTGTTTCAGATCATGGGTTTTTCTTCAGAGAGAGGAAGATACTCATAGTTTTGGGGTAGGATGGATGTCAAATAATTCTGGTGACGTGTGCAAGTGCAATGTGTCTTTTTTTTAATTCGGAGCTATTTGATACTGTATGATTTTTGATTTAGTGTAAGAATGAGGTAGAAGAGCAAGTGTATTTATACCTTAAAGGAAAGAAAATATTGACTACAGAACATGTGATTAATGGAAAAGAACGAAGTTGCAATAGAGGGAGGTGGATAGTCAAAGGCAGGAGAGGATCATTTATCAGATGGTGAACATTTTTTATATCCTGCCCATAGGTTTACAGGATCATGAAAATGCTCGCCAATCTATGGCAACAATATTTAAGTTTTAGATTATCTTAAACGTTGTTTGTTATGGAGTATAAAGTGACTTGCATTTATTTAGATATTGGTAAATTCTAAAACGTTCTAAGATGTTTTGCAAGAGTATTATCAAACAAAATTGGAGGAAGTCACATATAAAATCAGTGACTAAAGCTTGTTCAGAGAGGTCATCTTTAAGAAGTGTCTTTAAAAGGAAGAAAGTGAAGTGGAAAGGATTAGGGAGGGAATTCCAGAGCTTATGGTTTCAGCAGTTGGAGGCGCAGACACAAGTGATGGTAACAATTAAAATCAGGGAGGCATAAGACGCCAGAATTGGAAGAGTGCACATACCTAGAGCTCGGGCGAAGTTGCAAAATTAGAGAATTGAGGGATTTTAAGAGGGATGAGAATTTAAATTGAGATATTGCTCAGTGTAAATCAATGAGTATGAATAATGCATCAGCAGATTTTGGGGTAAATATAATAATGGCAGCAAAGTTTTTAATATTGATGAATCTAAATTGAGTTGCTTGAGTTATAATGGCAGAGAGGAAACCCAATTGGCCTGTTTAGGCCATGCTGGCTTTCTGCTGAGTAATCCAATCTGTGTATTTCCCAGATTGGAAAACATTCCCTATTTCTGCATGTTTATTTTGTCTAAGTGCCCTTACAATTTTCTTTTAAGTCTCCACTTCTACCACCCTCATAAGCAGCCTTAGTAGTATTTTCTTTGGATTGTTAATCCAGAGACTCACATAATGGTCTGAAAACCAGAGTTCGAATCCCACCACTCAGATGGTGGAATATGAATTCAATAAAATCCTGGATTTAAGAGTGTACTGATAACCACAAATCTATTGTTGATCTAATGTCCTTTAGGGAAGGAAACTGTCTTCTTTACCTGGTTTGGCCTATATATGACTCCAGACCCACAGAACTGCGATTGACTGTTAACTGCTCTCTGGGCAATTTAGGGATGGGCAATAAATACTGGTGTAGCCAGTGATGATCTCATCCCGTGAATGAATATATAAAATGTTCAGCTGATTGCCACTTACTGTGTAAAAAGGTTCTTTTTCTCACATTTTTAATTACTTTTAATTCTTGCAATACTTGCTCAAAAGTTTCTGACACTAGTCTCTGCATCAACAGCCAATGTGAACAATGTTTCATTGTCTACTTTATCTAAATCTGTCATAATCTTATACTCCTCTCTTCAACCTCCCCACAATCTTCTTCTTCAGTCCCAGGGTCCCAGATTCGATTCCAGCCTTGGATGACTGTGCAAACTCCACACAGACAATCTCCATATATCTGCGTGGGTTTCCTCCGGGTGCTCCGGTTTCCTCCCACAGTCCAAAGATGTGCAGGTCAGGTGAATTGGCCATGCTAAATTGCCCATAGTGTTAGGTGCATTAGTCAGAGGAAAATGGGTCTGGGTGGGTTACTCCTCAGATGGTTGGTGTGGACTTGTTGGGCCGAAGAGCCTGTTTCCACACTGTAGAGAATCTAATCTAATGTCCTAGCTACAGTTCCTCATGCATTTTGGTGAATCTCTGTACTCTCTCAATCTTCCTAAAATATGGTGACCAAACCTGGATGAGATATGCTAGTTGGAGCTTGACCAGAGCTTTATACATATTCAACGTAACCTTCCTGCTTTTATATTCAATACTTCTAGTTATGAAAACTAAGATCCTATAATCACTGCTAATTGCTCCCTCAATGTATCATGCCACGTATTGGAGATCCATGTCTGTGATCCATATATCCTTCTTTCCAACTACAGCTTACAGAACTTGGCCATTTTTTTCTGTTTTACATCTTATTTCTTCTGCCAAAATATGTCATTTTGTATTTATCTGTAATAAATGTCACTGTTTTCCCATTCTGCTCACCTACATATGTGCAAAACAATCTCGGTTATCCGAATTTCAGATTATCTGAACAAGATCTCGAGGTCACTGTAAATGCATTTCAATTGAAGTAGGAAATTTCTATTCCTCATCCCCCATTTAATGCATTATTTTGTAAATTTGAACAGGAATATAGATGCAGGTATGCTTTAATAAATAATTAACTTCAAATATATACTTGAGACGTGCCATTAGAGTTAAGTTTTACACTTTTTATAAAAAGGCTGTCCCTGAGGACAAAGGTATATGACTGTGAACACAGAAGAACAAATGTGCAAGCCCAAGCTGTGTGCTCTAACAGCAAGATTCCCTCTCAACATTGACTCACTCCGTATTGCAAACCCAACAATATTTTTCCTCAGTTGTTGCAGTCAACTGATATCATCCTCAAGTTTGGAATTGTCAAATTTTGAAATGTTATTTTATCTTCTGATATACAAGTTATTTACACATACCAAAAAAAAATCACTGTGGTCTTTGCATTGACCTTTAGGTAACATCACTCACCCTCCCCAGTCTGAAAACTCATAATTTTAATACGCCTTGCTGTTTTCTATCTTTAAACCTTTTTGTTAAATCCAAGCTGATGCTGATCTATTTCATGAGTCTCAAATTTAGTAACCAGCGTTTTACATGAGAAAGGTTTCCTTTTTTAAAAAAAAAGTCCATACTGTTCATGTTTGTGCCATGTTTTAACTGGTGCTTTTAGTTTATTTTTGGGCTAGTGATTTTCTTCTAACATTTTTTATAAACAAACTATTTTTTGTGCCTTAATTTTTGTTTTCATCATTGACAGTTTTTCTCTGAATCTAACTGTATTAAATTGCATCAAACCAATAATAAAATCCAGTACAACAGATCAAGCAACACCCACCACTAGATTTCCAGCACTGCCTACCCAATTATGCTACAGGGTTAGTTTAGTCAGAAGTTGTTTTGATGCAGCACAATTCAAATTTGTGATCAACTATCAATAACTGAAATGGTTTAAACCTTATTAACAATGTACAACAAAGATTCTTTAAAAATGATATGAAGGCTTTAGAGAGGATGCACAAAAAACTTTCTAGAATGGTTTCTGTGATGAGGGACTTCAGTTACGTAGTAGATTGGAGAAGGTGTGATTCATCTCTTAAAAAAGAGCAGTTTGCGGGGAGGTTTAATAAAAGCGTTCAAAATCAGAAGCATCTAGATAAAATGAAAAGAGAAACTGAGCCAAAGTCTTAGTCAAAGAGGCCAGTTTTAACTGGAGAGAGTATTCTTACAAAGTAACACCAGGTGCTTGAAGCATGGTTGATAATGGTAGGACAGAGGAAGGTGGGAGGCAAAGAGGTTGAAGTTAGAAGAATGCAGAATGTATGGTTAGAGATGTTCAGAGTTACCTGAATAGGGAAAATATTAAAACAACCATTTTAAATGAAAATTTTAAATTGAAACAAGTGGGAATCTGGATAGAAGTGATGAGTAACCAAGATGTAGAACATGGTCAGATAGATTATGGGCATCAGTTTTGGTTGACCTGAAGTTATTGGATTAAGAATAATAAAATGGCAATGAAGAGAGCATTGAAATAGTGGTATGGAATGGACAAACATAGAGACAGAGACAAAGGGAGATCTCATGGGATAAGTAGATACAAATAGGTAGCCTGTGATGCTGAGATTGTATGATTTGAATATAGACTCAGGTTGAGAGTAATCTAATTCAACTGAAGGCTGAATAGATGAAATCATTGCAGAGAGCAATGATTTATGGAGAGGCCTAATGCAATGCACTGAGCCATTTCAAAGTCTAACTGGAGGAAAATGCAATCATCCAAGAATGTATCTCAGACAAGCAATCCAACAATACAAGTCAGTAGACAGATTCATTGTCATGTAGAATGTGAAAAGCAATTTGGAAGGTACCACAAGAAAGGATTCATTGTATATTCAGGACAGTTTCCTAAAAGGTTTTTTGTAGATCCAATTAGGTATCAGTTTTAATAAATGAACTCAGCAAAATGTCCCCTCATCAACAGTGATTATAACATGATATAATTTAGCATTCAGCTTGAGTGAGAGATTCTTGGGTCACAAGCAACTGCACTGAACTTTAATAAGGGTAATTGCCATAAGACCATAAGATATAGGAGCAGAATTAGGCTATTCAGCTCATCAAGCCCAATCTGCCATTCAATCATGGCTCCTTTGTTTCTCAATCTCAAGCTCATTCACCTGCTTTCTCCCATTAACCCTTGATCCCCTTACTAATCAAGAACCTATTTATCTTTATCTTAAATACATTCAATGACTTGACCAGTACATCCCACTGTAGCAATGAGTTCTACAGATTAACCACTCTCTGGTTGAAGAAATTCATCCTCATTGCAGCTCTAAAGGGTTATCTCTTAACTCTGAGGATGTGCACCCAGGTCCTTGTCTGTCCTTCCACATCCTCTCTGTCCAGGGTTCTCGATATCCTGTAAATTTCAATCAGATCCCCCTCATCCTTCCAAACTCCCTCGAGTACAGTCCTCAAATGCACCTCGTATGACAAGCCCTTTATTCCCGGGATCATTTGTGTAAACTTCCTCCAGACTCTCTGAACCTTGCACATCTATCTTTAAATATAGGGCCCAAGACTGCACACAGTTTTTCAGATGAGGTCTGACTAGAGCCTTGTACAGCTTGCTCTTGCATTCTAGCCCTCTTGAAATGAATGCCAACATTGCATTTGCCTTCCTAACCACTGACTTGCATTTGCCTTCCTAACCACTGACTGACTATGCATATTGATCCTAAGAGAATCCTGAACTAGGACTCCTAAAGTTCCTCCTAAAGCAGACCAAACATAGCCAGGAACCCTAACCACCTTACCATACATCAAAGAAGTTTCAGAAATGACAGCCAGACTACTAAGACCCCTCGGAATCCTAGTAGCACACAAACCCACTAACACTCTCAAACAAAAACTAACAAACTTAAAAGACTCAGTACAACCCATGGAAAAAACCAACGTCATCTACAAAATTCCATGCAAGAACTGCCACAAACACTACGTAGGACAAACAGGAAGAAAGTTAGCCACCAGGATACACAAACACCAGCTAGCCACAAAAAGACACGACCCTCTCTCCCTTGTAGCCCTACACACGGATGAAAAAAAACACCATTTCGACTGGGACAACACATCTATCCTGGGACAGGCTACGCAAAGACATGCCAGAGAATTCCTAGAGGCCTGGGACTCCAACCACAATGCCATAAACAAACGCATAGATCTAGATGCCATCTATCAACCCCTCAGAAAACGAACAGGAAATGACATCACCACAAACCCCAGGAACCCCATCCAGGAGAAAGATCTAAATAGAAAGCAGGAGACAACAGCTTCGCTTCACGTGGAGGTTGCCACTGATGATGTTACCTAGCCAGGTAATGAAACATCTGGATATCAAACTTACAGGGCATGAGAGGCAACGTTTTTTTGCATGTGTTTCATGTATGGAATGAACTTTCAGAGGAAGTGGTGGATGTGGCTACAGTTATAGCATTTAAAACACATTTAGATAAGGACGTGAATAAGAAATGTTTGGACTGATAATGGCCAAGTGCAGCCAGGCGGGATTTGTTTAGTTTGGGATTATAGCCCACTTAAAGATATATTGGTGTTGGAGGTAGTCTGAAAAAGATTCACTAAGTTGACCCAAGGCATAGAGGAATTTTCTAATAAGGAAAAATTGAGTAGGTTGGACCTGTCTTCATTAGATTCCAGAAGAATGAGGGACATCGTGGGAAGATCTAGGACTGGACAGCCTACTCAGAGAGTAAGGGATCTCTCATTTAAGACAGTTGAGGAATTTCTGCCTTCAGAGAATAGTGAATCTGTGAAATGCTTCACTGCAGAGGGCTGGGGAGGAGGTTGTTACTTACATTTGCACCTGAGATAGGTAGATTTTAAATTAGTAAGGGAATCAAGGGATTTGCAAAAAGGCAGGAAAGGGTAATTTTAGGATTAACAGATCAGCTGTGATCTCATTGAATGGCAGAGCAGACCTAATGGGCCAAGCGGCCTACTGCTCCTATGGCTTATGGTCTTACAGGTTCAGACTGATGGAGTAGAACTAGACCTAGGTGCTCAACAATTATAAATGGATTGATTGCCTATCTGTAGATCACCATGGCCACAATATGGATATGGAAAAGGAGGAACCAAGTTAGATTTTTGGTAATTTATAATGGTGCAAGTACAGAAAGTGAAGTTGTTATAGAGACTCTGGCAATCAAATGGGTAAAAGTGGATGCAAGCAAAAGCAGTCTCACTGAATAAGACAATGGAGAAGAGATATTAGATGAAGACTGCACTGTCAAATGTGTTAAAGGCTGAAAAGTCAAGGAGGGTGAGGATTAGGCATAAGGAATGCTCTAAGCTCGTCATTTAACAACCTGTTATGAAATCTGTATGGTCTTTTCTTTCTCAGACAGTCACTCATCTGTTGTCGAGACCTCAATCTAATGGTATATAAGCAGCTCATGACAAAATAATTGCACGTGGAATTCAGGACAAATTGGTCTTATGAACACAGAGATGGTTGGTGGGTAGAAAGCAGGAGTTCACTGAAGTTTTTATTGCAGCTATTAATTAATGAGGACAAATAATCTGGCTTTAATATTGGAGAAAGTCCATTAGGATTTTCTAATAATCGAAAATTGGGTATGGCACTGTCATGAATGATGACTGTCTTCAGGATGGAATATAGTGGCCAGTTGGATGGACAAATGGTGGTAAATACAGTTCATTGGAAAAATAAAATACCTCAAATGGTAAGAATTTAAATGGAATGGCAGAGCAAAATTATCTTTATGTGCAGATGGAATGTTAGGTAGATATGGCTATAATAGTGCCAAATTGAACATTTTGTATTTCATCATATTGAAAACAGAACAAGAAGATTATTCTGTCCCTGTACAATACCCAAGTTAAACTATATTTGGAGTTAGTTTAATTTTAACTACAGTGTTGTATAATTTATATCAAAGGTAATAGAAAATGTAAAGCCATAAAAAGGTTACTAAGAATCATGATATTATTTTATGAAGAAGGGTTTGAAAAATGTTGGCTTTCTTACTGAGGTTGAGGCATGAAAAGGATGATCTAATAACAGTTTGTTATATTCTGGGAAGTGATAGTAGGTAAATGATGTAGTATGATTCCATCAATCAGGAAGTGCTTTTTTTGCCAAAAGTAAATATTTAAGATTAGCAAGTAAATTAGAAAAAAAGTTTGATACAATGCTTAAAGTATAGAGTTCCCAACTGCACACCATTGTTAAAGCAGAATATTTTAAAAGTAAAGAAGTAGATAGATAGATAGTGTTAGAGAATATGAGAACTCAGCAAGCAAGAAGTAGTTTGGGAAGCTGGCTTGAGTAGAAAAAAGTCAATGGCTTGTTCCTGTTGTTTAATTCAATGTTTCTACTATTACTATTTTGCTTACAATGACTTCATAGGTTAATTGTAATCATGTCATTCATAATTATTAGCAGTAAAGGTTTTTCTATTGCAAAGTAGCTGCAAAAATGGTTTGTATATGCATTATTAAAATTGATTACAGTCATTAACTTTAATTGCAAAATTTTCTAAAATATATGAACATTTATCTTTCATGTTTTGACCTTTCTGGTGTGCAAAATGCATTTTGTTAATGACAAGGACTTTAATACTTAATACTAGTGGCAGTTAATACCTATATTAACCAACCTCAAATGAAACTAACCCAGGTTAAGTGCAAAAGACTGCTCCCTCAACATCAAGATATTCATCCTCATCTAACATAACTTATCTCCTTTATTTACATGTATCTCTTTGGTCTCTCTGACTAAGACTGTGATTTTGTTTCTGCACAGGGCAGTTTATGATCAGCATATTTGGAACTGATTAAGTTTCATATGGATTTCCTTTTAGGATTTACAAACCTACCAGTAAAGAATTTTCATCTTAATTGTTATCTGAGTTTATTTCCAAATCTCATGTGAGAATATATTGCCTCTGAGCCACACTCTCTCAAATTAATAATTCTCTGCAACCCAATGGGGAATTCCATATGTTTTGGAAGATTTATTTACTATATGTTGATTTATTATTTTAAAACACTTTTTTGATCATTTTCATTCACAATTATGTTATGATCATGACCATTTAACTTAGAAATTAGCTTAGGGTGGCTCAGTGGTTAGCACTGCTGCCTCACAGCACCAGAGACCTTCTCCCCATGTCTCAATGGGTTTCCTCCAGGTGCTCTAGTTTCCTCCCACAGTCCAATGATTTGCAGGTTAGCTGGATTGCCCATGTTAAATTGCCCCAAAGTGTCAGGGATGTACAGCCTACATGGATTAGCCATAGTAAATATGAGGTTACGGAGATATGGTGGGGGCCTTTCGGGGATCAGTGCAGACTTGAGAGGTTGAATGGCCTCTTTCCACAGGGATTCAGTTCTTATGTCTATAGCCCAACTATCAAAATATTTACATAAGAATTTCTGTTACTTGATTCACAGAATGTAATCTCCTTGTATCAAAATAACAGGATCATAATGATGTCCAAACTTTATACAGTTAGAATTAAACCAGCTAAATTTGAATGGATTAACTGTCAAATACTAGTATATGTTCTCTTGCTGTTCAGCTAGATGCACATATTTTAGAACATAAGAAGTGGAAGGGGGAATGAACTATATGTCCCTGCAAGTTTGTTATATCATCAGTCATGGCCAATTATCAAAAATCGATATATTTGCCCACTTCAAATGTCCTTTGATTTCTGAGAGACTAAACATACTTTCCACAATATAGCATCACTACCCACTGAGATAAAGAATTCTAATGATTCTAAACACTTGGAGGGAAAACATTCCTACTTATCTCAGCCCTTTAACCTGAAACTGTGTCCCCATGTTCTAGATTCTCAGCTGGAGAAACAACCATCTCAGTATCTACCCTGTCAAGCTCCTTCAAGATCACATCTCATTTTTCTAAATTCTTGTAGTACAGCCTAATTTACTCTTTGATCTCTGGTATTATTGTTCTTTGGTGCAATTGAGTGATCACGCACAAATGTTGTGTGTGTCTATTTGTTTGAAGAATTATATAAGAGTAGACAGCACTACTTCCTTTCAGGTGGTGTTTAGGACAAGTTACTAGCATGGACAGAAGATGGGCTGACTGGTAGAAGGCAGAATGGGATAAAGGAATCTTTTTCAGGATGGCAGCCAGTGACAAGTGGAGCTCCACAGCAGTCAGTGTGAAGTCAGTCATGTTATACATTAATGATCTGGACGAAGGAACTGAAGGCTGATGACTCAAAGTTAGGTGGAGGGACAGGTGGTGTTGAGGAAGTGGGGAGGCTACAGAAGGACTTGGATAGGATAGGTGAGTGGGCAAAGAAGTGGCAGATGGAATACAATGTTGCAAAGTGTAAGGTTATGAAGTTTGATGGGAATAGAGGTGTAGCCTATTTTCTAAATCGGGAAAGGTTTACGAAATCAGAAGCATAAAGGGACTTGCGAGTCCTAGTTCATGATTCTCTGAATGTTAAAAGTTGAGTTGACAGGACAGCAAATGCAATGCTGGCATTAATTTCAAGAGGGCCAGAATAGAACAGCAGAGATGCACTGCTGAAGCTTTATAAGCTTCTGTTCAGAATGCATTTGGAAAATTGGGAACAGTTTTGGGTCCGGTATTTAAGGAAAGATGTGCTGGTGTTGGATGGGGTCTAGAGGATGTTTACAAGAATGATCCCAGGAATGAAGAGCACATCATATGAGGAGCAGTTGAGGACTCTGGGTCTCTACTCAAGGGAGTTTAGAACGATGAGGAGGGATTTCATTGAGAGACCTGGATAGAGTGGAAGTGGAGATGTTTCCACTTGTAGGAGAGACTAGTGCCCAAGTGCACAGCTTCAGAGTGAAGGGACTACCTTTTAGAATTGAAATGGGGAAGAATTTCTTCATCCAGAGAGAAGTTAATCTGTGGAACTCATTGCCACAGAAGGCTATGGAGGTGAACTAATTGAATGTGTTTAAGACAAAGGAAGATAGGTTCTTGATTAGTAAAGGCATCAAGGGTTACAGGGAGTAGGCAGGAGAATGAGGTTGAGAAAAATAATAGTCATGATCAAATGGTGGAGCTAACTCCATGGGTGAAATGACATAATTCTGCACCTATACTTTATGATCTTATGGATTGTAAAGGGATTAGTCATGATAACACATAGTAATATGAATTATGTATAATACTTTAAAATCGCACCCGACTAAATCAAGCTCAAGGTCAAATTTCTAGACAATATTAAAATTTATTTCAGTGACTCCATGTGTATGGTACTTACAATATTTGGGTTACAGAAATGGAACTCGATTTTTAAAAATCTCGTGCAAACCTGCGGCAAAACTGATGCGTCAGTCTTCAAAGATGATCTATTAACACGCAACAATGACTGCCGCGTTCACGTTTCTATTAATCTCACTATAATATTCTCACCCACACCTACATTTACAAAATGTGACTCAAACTATTTCAGTAATGTATCTCAAATGCTGATGAGAACGCAAGTTTTATTTCCACGCTTGTTGAATTGAAATTCGCTTCAGGAAACGCCCTAGTAACCCGCATGTTGAACAATGGCTGAGTTTCGCTTGCTTTTCGATTTGCTTTAGTTAGGTGGGGCATTGTTTCATGAGGAAGAGTGCATTGCAGTTATGTCACCTTCAGAATTGTCCTGCTCAACTACAGATCAAGGAGGGGGCCAAGCCTGGAGTCTAACCGGGTTTATTTGGAAATACGGAAAGGCATTTTTAACTGGCTTGAGAAAGAGCTTAAAATCGTTGCAGACGAAGGAGATTTGAAATAAAAACAAAGTATCTGAGGAACTCCGCAACAGGGTCTGGCAGTACATGTGGAGAGAGTAACACAGCTAACATTCGGACTCCAGTATGACCTTTCTGGAGGTGTTGGCGAAACTTGTTGAGGAAAATCTCCTTCTGAAGAAGTTGTTTCTCACTGGAATCCACTAATAGTTATAATTGTCACCAGCCTGACCGAATTCTAAAAATGCTGGCGATCACAGCGGGTCAGGCAAAATCCACGGAGAGAGTTAAAAATCACACAACACTTCGTCAGGTAGCTAATGATTTTTGGGAATCATTTAGCACATGACAAATGTTCTTTGTGCCTATGGAATCTTCCTGCAGCTTTTGTGGCGCAGGCAAGGATAAACTGAATTCCGCTGAAACATGTTAGTCTGTGATATTGAAACAATCCCAGTGTGTTCTTATAAGTGTTGTGGGATAGAAATGTACTCTATGAAATAACTCGCACTACAAAACATACATCACAAAACCAGTAGCTACCTGACGAAGGAGCAGCGCTCCGAAAGCTAGTGCTTCCAAATAGACCTGTTGCACTATAAAGTTGAAACTTTATTGCTGGAACAGCACAGCAGGTCAGGCAGCATCCAGGGAAAAGGGTCAGTTAGACTCGAAACGTCAGCTCTTTTCTCTCCTTACAGTTCTGCCAGACCTGCTGAGATTTTCCAGCATTTTCTCTTTTGGTTTCTGTTGCACTATAACCTGGTGTTGTGTGATTTTTAACTTTGTCCACCCCAGTCCAACACCGGCATCTCCACAACGTTTCGAGTCCAGATCACTCTTCATCAGACCTGAAGTGAAGTGTGGAGGAGACAGCATTTATGCTAGAGTTAGGAAGGGTGGGGGTGGTGATTGGCGCTGATAGAGTCGAGAGTGTTGGTGGAGAAATGTATTGAACTATCAGCGTCCTTTCTCCCCAGCACTCCAAACCATTTTGCCACCATCCCCAATCTTGCATAAATGCTGAATCCTCCACACTTTATGTTAGTTCTGAATAAGAGCCATTTAGACTCGAAATTAGTTTGGTCTCTGCTGCCATGGATGCTGCCTGATCCACTGTGATCTTCACCATCTTTTGCTTTCAGTTCAGATTCCAGCATCTGCAGTAATTTGCTCCTGACTTGAATTCTACACTGATTCTCACGGTGCTGCTCTTATAACCTCGCAGTTCCCCAACAGATTGTGAATAAGGGTGCAGTTATATTGCTCTTTTTTTGTCGTGCTTGTGTATCAGTATAACTTGGGCGTTAGGTTTGACAATCTTAGTCTTTCAAAGCCGGAAAGTAGACCGTCTGGCTGCACCTGGATTTGTGAATGTTTTGAATGTTAATGGGAAGCGCTCGTCAACAAGAAAGTTAGTCACAGGCACTGAACCCTTGCACATGGGTTTAAATACACATAGACGGTATTCCTATTCCTGTGTGTACTTGGAGTAAAGCGTAAAGTTTATTCTCACGAAGTTCAATGCGAAATGCCGCTGTCATTACATGTCTGGTCTGCCCTCTCAACGTTACACGCTATAAATGCCAGTCTAAGACTGATGGTGCAGTATAATTGCAGCATGAAGTCCCTTTCAATTTAGCTTGTATGCTTATAATTTGTCATTTCTATGCCATAAGTAACCAGGAAATTAAAACAAAACATCCGCAAGGTTTCCCTGCACGTTTAAAACATTTCTGACGTGTCAGCAATAATTTGAATATTCTTTCATTAAAAGAATTGAACATGTTCTTGACGCATGTTTTGTAGTGCGAGTTATTTCACAGAGTACATTTCTACCCCACAGCACTTACAAGAACACACTGGGATTGTTTCAATATCGCAGACTAACATGTTTCAGCGGAATTCAGTTCATCCTTGCCTGCGCTACAAAAGTTGCAGGAGATTCCATCGTCACAAAGACCATTTGCCATGTGCTAAATCGTTTCCAAAAAAACACCTTTCAGACGCTTCATCTTTTATACTGCACCAGGCTTTGCTCAGCTAAGACACTCTGTTCGCCCGTTTGAAAACGCAGCGAACAAAAGTTATTTAGCGGTTATTTGTCATTGTACTTTGTAGTTTTCTTTCTACTGGCCTTTAAAATAGAGCAGATTTATTTCTGTGAGGAATAATCACTTCATTGAACAAAAAGCGTATCAAAACCGCCCCATTATAATTACATTGGGTCTTAACTTTTTCAGGTAATGATCCTCGGCGTTGCCTGTGCCTTATAATGTAACTGTCTGATTTGTTTCCGTTAAGGATGATTGGCCTGTGAATAAATGAACTTTGGTTTAGCAGGGGTTTTTTTCGGTTTGAAGTGTCATTAGTCTACCTGTTAGCATAAATCGCTGGAAGTGATTGTAATTTGGTTAGAATCTTGTGAAACGCGTATTGTTGAGGCGAAGAGTGGAGGTGACAGATACATAAAACCCCCCGAAAGGTTCTCACGAAGAAGAAAACACGAACAGAAGCATGCGTGGCATTCTGCTTCATTTGAGTTCAGATCTGTTCAAAGGATCAGGGGCTTTTTTTTTGATGGTTCGCCTTCCTCCTGTTCTCAGGATAGATGAGTCAACAAGCCCCTCCAGAGAGTTCAGGCATGCACGCGCTGCTTTCCCTGTATTTACTGTCGGAGCCTTCTTTTACTCTAGTCCCCAACTCCAAGCCCAACCCCCACACCGTCTGTCTGTCTGCCTGCTCCCACTTCACATTGTTCTGCCTTTACCCTCAACTCGTGGAGGGATTCTTTTTTGGTTTTAAAAAAAAACACATCGCTTCTAAACCTCGATCCCAATTTCCTGGGAGCTAGCACCGACTGGGTGGGTCGATTGGCCTGCTGGCGAGTCCAGGAGGAACCTGGAGCCAGTGAAAGACTGTGGGACAGACAGTGAGAGGGTGTAAGGTGGGGTTGGGGTGGGGACAGCAAACTTACTCGCGCCGCGGAGCAACACTCTCCCCTGCCTATCTGAAGGAGACCCGAGCTGGCAGGATTGAAAAGCAACAGATTAATGGATTGAAGGCAACCCCCTGACAGGCTTTCCGCTGGTTTCAGTACTTGTTGGGTGGGCTGTATGGTCTGGGATGTCACTTGCTACTTAATCTTGTGTATCTGAAACACTCTGACGTGCTTGGGAGACCCGAGCTAAATTGGTATAGACATCAACTGATAAGACAGATAAAAGGGAGCTGCCCGAAATTACTGTTTAATACCTCTATAGTAGTTCACAGCTACAAAGTAATTAGCACCCCATCAAACCTGGCCCCCGGCTTTTTCGTTTCATTTTTATTTAAGCAGAAAATGCCGTGCTTGTAAGACATATCTTTTGTTCGGTGACCCTACTCAAACACCCATTCCTCCAGCATTAAAGAGCATGAAAAGATTCTAAGTTTAACACAAAGATTTCTCAGCCGCATCTGTAACTTGAAAGTTCTCGTACTGCATTTCTCTGAGAGAGAGAAAAAAAAACCAAAAAAAAAACCAAAAAAAAACCTTCTTCGAAGTGCAGTTGTATTTTAGCAGGTGAGTGACGTTGAATGGTGGACTCTGACCTGGGGCGATTATTGAATCCTGGAGCACTGCAGCATCAATTCCGAATCCGATACACTATTCAGTCTTCCGTGGTCACACGAACCGGGACTTCCTCTCCGGGAGGGGCTGCAGCTTACTCGCCTGTAAGCCCTCACTTACCTGAGAAACACATCATCCCGGGCTGATTTATTATTTAGTCTCGTTTATTTACCCAGAAGCATGGTTTTTTTTTGTTTGGAGGGTGGTGGCTATGTGGAGCGCAATGTCTTTCACATGGCACACCGGTGCCAGGACATCAAGAAAGTGGCATTCATAGAAACAGGAAGTTGCCAACGTCGCAAAACCCAAGGGGGGAATGACCGTCTCTCATTCCCACTCGTTAAAGTTAACCCCAGTACTGGAATGGACAGTGTCCGTTTAAACCGTTAAAGCTAAAGGAAACTTACATGTTCGAGCTGTTAGCTGTAACAATCTGCGCTTTCTTGTTCCATGCCTTTTGATATGGTGGGGGAGCACTGCAGTGTTTAAAAGGGTGATTGATATTACAATTGCTAATTGATGTGAGATTAAGGCATCCTGCGATTCTCACACACCGTACTGTTGATCTCCTTCACTTAATGAACGTGAAATGTTGAAACTTTGAAATGTTTATACATTTCATCAAAACAAAGCCCAGGAATGACCTCCCTTACCCTTCTTTCCCAGACTAGCCCCAAAGAAAACCGACTGAAGGAAGCTTCCACTTGAAGGAGTGTAGCCCCGGACGGATGGGTGCGTGTCCGTCACACTGAACCCAGATTTACACATATTCAGAAAACTGCCACTTTAACTCGCTCCTGCTACTTATGTAAACCACTTCTGTAAATACATCTCTATTGGTTCCATGCAATTTAATTCAGCTGGGTTACTGGCAGTGTATAATAAAACAATTTGATGAGAAGATATATATATATTTCATCAACACCCAGTATAGAGATCAGAGCTATGGATAAGGTGGGTTGTAAATGTGGTAGTTTGGGACATTTTGAGGAATGAGTGCGGTTCAAAACCCACTATTTTAATTTTTGAAACCAAGATCAAAACTAATCCGTGTAAAGTCCATCATGCAGTATGCTTATACTGGTTCTTTGACCTTTCCTTATAATAAACATTTTCAAGTTGAGGACTATGCCTGGAGAAATCCCAATGATATGGTTACCATGTTGCCTAACGCTGTGTCCCCATTTGCTAGACAGCAGACCAAACACCCGATTGTTTTGTACAAGCACATTACTCATCAGCAACTCAGTTCTGACAAGTTATGGCTGTCTGGACTTGGGAAGGTCAAATTAGTGTTGGCAGGAAGTTTGTCAGGTAGATCCATGGCCAGATGGAATTCAGCTCAGGGGGTGTTGTTACCCATTTGGAGCAGGGTTCTGTTAGAAGTTTATGAGCGGCATTGTAACGTAAGGCCATTAGGATTTGTTCTGTTGAGGGAGCTAGAACTTATATTTTGAAGTTAGCAGGAGAGTATAAAAAGGTTTCAGCACTGCCACTGCCAAATTCAGAGATACCCAAGGGGAGGCTGTCTACTGGTTTGATGAATGTAGACTTAGCAGGATGATGAAAACTGGTCTTATGTGTAAATTACAAATCTTTCAACAAATGGGGATTGAAACTGTACCATGGATTAATTTTCTGGGAGGGCTTGGGGCTGGGAACCAGGCTGAAGGGTGCCCTAATAGAGTCATAGAGTCACACAACATGGAAACAGACCCTTTGGTCCAACCAGTCCATGCTGACCATAATCCCAAACTAAACTAGCCCCACCTGCCTGTTCTTAGCCCATATGCCTCCAACTATAGAACATAGAACATTACAGCGCAGTACAGGCCCTTCGGCCCTTAATGTTGTGCCAATCTGTGGAACCAATCTGAAGCCCATCCAACCTACACTATTCCACTTTCATCCATATTTTTATCCAATGACCATTTAAATGCCCTTAAAGTTAGCAAGTCTACTACTGTTGCAGGCAGTGCGTTACATTACTCTCTGAGTAAAGAAACTACCTCTGAAATCTGTCCTATATCTATCATCCCTCAATTTAAAGCTCTGTCCCCTCATGCTAGCCATCACTGCCTCAGGAAATAGGCTTTCACTGTCCACCCTATCTAACCATCTGATTATTTTATATGTCTCAATTAAGTCATCTCTCAATCTTCTAATTGAAAACAGCCTCAAGTCCCTCAGCCTTTCCTCATAAGACCTTCCCTCCATACCAGGCAACATCCTATTAAATCTCCTTTGAACCCTTTCCAAAGCTTCCACATCCATCCTATAATGCAGTGACCAGAATTGTATGCAATACTCCAAGTGTGGCCTCCAAGTACAGCTGCAGCATGACCTCATTGCTCAAAAGCTCAATCCCTCTACCGGTAAAAGCTAACTTACCATATGCCTTCTTAACAGCCCTATCAACCTGGGTGGCAACTTTCAGGGATCTATGTACATGGACACTGAGATCTCTCTGCTGAAGAATCTTACCATTAACCCAGTACTCTTTATTCCTGTTGCTCCTTCCAAAGTGAATCACCTTACACTTTTCCACGTTAAACACCATTTGCCACCTCTCAGCCCAGCTCTGCATCTTATCTATGTAACCTGCAACATCCTTCAGCACTTACCACAACTCCACTGACTTCAGTGTCATCCGCAAATTTACTAATCCATCCTTCTACACCCTCATCTTGGTCATTTATGAAAATGAGACAAACAGCAATGGACTCCAAACAGCTTCTTGCAGTACACTACTAGGAACTGAACTCCAGGGTGAACATTTCCCATCAACCATCACCCTCTGTTTTCTTTCAGCTAGTTTCTGATCCAAACTACTAAATCACCCTCAATTCCAAGCCTCCGTATTTTGTACAAAAGCCTACTGTGGGAAAACTTCTCAAATGCCTTACTGAAATCCATATACACCACATCAACTGCTTTACACATCCACCTGTTTGGTCACCATCTCAAAGAACTCAATAATGTTTGCGAGGCATGACCTACCATTCACAAAACTGTGTTGACTACCCCTAATCTACTTATTCCACTCTAGATTATTATAAATCCTATCTGTTATAACCTTTTCCAACACTTTACCCACAACTGAAGTAAGGCTCACTGGTCTCTAATTGCCAGGGTTGTCTTTACTCCCCTTCTTGAACAAGGGAACAACATTTACTATCCTCCAGTCTTCTGGCACTATTCCTGTAGACAATGATGACATAAATATCAAAGCCAACGGCTCTCCAATCTACTTCCTGGAGAAGCCTGGGATAAATCCTGTCCAGCCCAGGGGACTTATCTATTTTCACACTTTCCAGAATTGCTGACACCTCCTCTTTGTGAACCTCAATCCCGACTACTCTATTAGCCTGTATCTCAGTATGCTCCTTGACAACATTGTCTTTTTCCTGTTTGAATATTAATGGAAAATATTCATTTAGTGCTTCCCTATCTACTTGGACTCCATGCACAGCTTCCAACTGCTATTCTTGATTGGCCTTAATCTTTCTCCAGTCATTCTTTTATTCCCCATATAGATGTAGAAAGCTTTAGGGTTTTCCTTGATCCTATCTGCCAACAACTTTTCATGTCCTCTCCTGGCTCTTCTTAGCTCTCTGTTTAGGTCTTTCCTGGCTACCTTGTAACTCTCAAGCACTGTAACTGAGCCTTCACATCTCATCCTAGCATAAGCCTTCTTCTTCCTCTTGACAAGAGGTTCAACTTTTTTAGTAAACCATGGCTCCCTCACTTGATCACTTTCTCCCTTCCTGACAGGTATGTATTTATCAAGGACTCGCAGTAGCTGTTTCTTGAATAAGTTCCACATTTCAATTGTGTCCATCCCCTGCAGATTCCTTCCCCATCCTATGCATCCTAAATCTTGCCTAATCGCATCATAATTGCCTTTCCCCCATCAATAACTCTTGCCCTGCTTTATATACCTATCCCTTTCCATCGTTAAAGTCAACATAACCGAATTGTGGTTACTATCACCAAAGTGCTCACCTACCTCCAGATCGAACACCTGGCCCAGTTCATTACCCAGTACCAAATCCAATGTGGCCTCACCCCTTGTTAGCTTGTCTATATACTGTGTCAGGTAACCATCCTGTGTGTATTGGACAAAATCTGACCCATCTAGAGTACTTGAACTATAGTTTTCCCAGTCATATTTGGAAAGTTAAAGTCCCCCATATCAACTACCCTGTCACTCTCACTCCTATTCAGAATTATCTTTACTATCCTATCCTCTACATCTCTGGAACTATTTGGAGGCCTATAGAAAACCCCCAACAGGATGACCTCTCCTTTCCTGTTTCTAACCTCAGCCCATGCTACCTCAGTAGAAGAGTCCTCAAATGTCCTGTCTGCAACCGTAATACTGTCCTTGACTAACAATGCCACACCTCTCTCTCTTTTACCATCTACTCTGTTCTTACTGAAACATTTGAATCCCAGAATTTTCAACAACCATTCCTGTCCCTGCTTTGTCCATGTCTCCAAAATGGCCACAACATCGAAATCACAGGTACCAACCCATGCTGCAAGTTCTCCCATCATATTCCAGATGGTCCGGCATTGAAATAGACACACTTCAAACCACCTTCCTGCTTGCCAGTGAACTCTTGTGACCTTGAAACCTCATTTCTGGCCTCACTGCTCTCAACCTCCCAGACACTGGAACTAAAATTTAGGTTCAAATTTCCCTGTTGAATTAATTTATACCCTCCCTAACAGCATTAGCAAATTTCCCTTCCAGGATATTAGTATCCCTCTGGTTCAGGTGGAGACCATCCTGTTTGTAGAGGTCTCACCTGCCCCAAAATGAACCCCAATTATCCAAGTATTTGAAACCCTCCATTCTGCACCATCCCTGTAGCCACATGTTCAACTCCACTCTCTCGCTATTCCTCCCCTCACTAGCATGTGGCATGGGCAACAAACCAGAGATAACTCTGTTTCTTGTAGCACTAAGCTTTCACCCTAGCTCCCTGAAATTCTGCCTTAAATCCCCATCCCTTTTCTTACCTATGTTAGTACCAATGTGGGGCATGACTTAAGGCTGTTTCCCCTCCCCCTCAAGGATTCCAAAAACATGATCAAAGACATCATAAACCCTGGCACCTGGGAGGCAACACGCCAACCGTGAGTCTCTCTCATTTCCACAGAACTTCCTATCTGTCCCCCTAACCTTGGAGTCCCCAATGACTAATGCTCTGCTCCTCTGCCCTCTTCCCTTCTGAGCAACATGGTCTGACTCTGCGCCAGAGACCCGTACCCCATGGCTTACTCCTAGTAAGTTGTCTCCCCCAACAGTATCCAAAATGGTATACCTGTTATTGAGGGGAACCACCACAGAGGTTCCCTCCATTGCCTGCTGGTTCATTGCCTGACACTGTCCCTTTCATGTACTTATCCAAATGGTTTTTAAACATTGTAATTATACCCACATCCATCACTTCCTCACGAAGTTCATTCCACCTGCAAACCATCCTCTGTAAAAATGTTGCCCCTCATGTCTTTTTTAATTCTCTCTCCTCTCATCATAAAGATGTGCCCCATTGTCTTAAAATACCCCATCCTAGGGAAAAGGCAACTACCATTAACTCCACCTATACCTCTCATTATTTTATAATCTTCCAGAAAGCATTTGATAGCGTGAATGCAGAATGTTTCCTCATCTAGAGAAGAATGTAGCCAGAGGCCATCGATATAAGATATTCACCAAGAATTCCAGAAGGGATTGGGTGGAAATTCTTGCCCCAAAAGTTGGTTAAGAATGTGGAACTGGGTTCCACAGGAATGGTTGAAGTGAGTAGTACAGATGCATTTAAGGGGAAGCTCGGAAAAGATTTGAAGGAAAAGGGATATGTGATTATTATGGTTGGATTAGATGAGCAAAGATTCCAGAAAAATAAATGTGAGTGGCTTGGGTGGTCTGTTTCTGTGCTATATGTCTAATGTAATATTAACTGCTTAAATTCAAACATTTCTTGCTGCGAAAACAATAAATGTGGTCGGGCATATGATTAAAATACTACTACTGGAAAAGGTTGCCTGTCCTTTTCACAGTATAGCCAGTAAAATCCATGGACTTCTGGTGTTGACTGAAATGCATGTCTCAGACAAGGCACCAAAATAAGGTGAATAAATACAAGTTGGTCTGATGGTACAACTTGTTTGTCAAAAACAATTAATAGACAAGTGACAAAGCAGTTCTTGTCCAGAATTAAATAAGTTTCATTGTAAAAACTAAATTTCCTGACCACCTCCTTTTCCAGAATTGTGTTTTCTGACCATTTGTGGTTGTTTGGGTATTTCTGTTTCAACAAAACAAGAAACAATAGCCTCCTCATGTACCATACAGCTCTTAGGAAAGGCACAAGCACATTACAGAAATGAACCGTAATCATAAATAATGGAGGAGTGATTAATCTTCTTGTGAAATAAAAACAGAAAATGGTGGAAACACTCAGCCATATGAACTGTACAGGCAGTTCATTAGAGAATGCATTTTGTAGGAATTTGTAAGACATATATTGTGGTTGCTTAATTTTTCTATTATGTTATCACCAAAATTCCTCGATGGTTTGTTGTTTTGAGGCATTCCAAGAAGCTCAGAGTTTAGATATAGTTCAAAGCAGCCAGCATAGACGGTCAGTGCAGCACTCAGTGTTACTGTGGTCATAAACTGTGGCTGACTTCTCAATGCAGTTTCGCTTGCCAGCATCAACATGTGTACTTCGAACAACATCTCAGAAATTCAGTTAACTTTTGCAATAAATTTCTATGGTGTGCAATTTCTCCTGAACTGTTTGCAATGGTTGTTTTTGAAGTCTTGACATTTTTCAAAGGCATAGCAACCCTGTTGACCTACGTTAGACATTACATTTACTTTGGGCCCAGATGGAATAAGAGGGCAAGCAAATAAAACTGCACCATAGCTTTCGATGACAGCAGGGGTTGACCAACCGAGGACAAATGTTTACAGGTTGGTATTTTAACTTGTGTGTTCATAACAAGTACAATTCTGGAAAGTTGGACAAGTCAATCAAAATTGACTGATCCAACTGATCATAAAATTAGGCATTTCCCAAAAAAAACTCTTTGGAATGCGCTTGTGTTGTTGGTATGTATATTTAAGGAACACAAATCATCAAGGAACTTCTTAATGAGATAAAGTAATCGAAAAATCAATTGCTTTGAAAGATAATGTTAATACTAAATTCTTGAACTCTATTTTGCTCTAAGAGTATGGTATCAAAAACTTTCACAATCACTAGAAATTGCCTTAAATGACTCCACCAGACCATGGGGTCTTCCAGAACAGTGGCCTGGCATTATGTTATTTTTTTGCTGCGTCAAGCATAGTTGAGACGTTTGTGAACAATTTAATCACTCACTGATGCTACAGTTTATTGTGAGCGTGTTATCATGTTTTTACATGCAATCTAAATTATGTGAGCATGCCTATTGAAACTATTTTGTTACAACGGCTGGATGAAGTTGAAAGTGTATGTTAACAATGAGACCACCCTTCTGAAAATAATTGGTTTCCCTAAATGAGATCTGGGAACAAACTTTCATCAAAAATTATTTTCATGCACCAGAGTTTTCTCATTATTAAATCATTTTAATAATGCTTTTTATTTTTAGCATCGAAACACATGATTTTAATCGAAACACACAAGCTTATCTTTCTGACCAAAGTACACAATTAAATCTCTTTCAGGAAGTGTTATTGAAAATTATTGCATTGTATTACAATAGGCCTACAGCTCTAATCATGGTGTGGGTGAATGCATCTTGCATTTGTTGAAATGTGTCTTGGTTCTTCCCATTAACATGATTCCAGATAGAATTATGTAATGTGAATTACTCTGGCTTTTGCTTTGGTTCAGTGATATGATTTAGCTCGAATACCTGGATTAAAACATGGGCATAAACTTGTTTTGATTTTTGATAAAGTTTGAATTTCTTACAAAGGTCTTCCAAATGCATTTAGCACCTTTTCCAAGTTCACCATCGCAATCACTACATTTGGAAATATGCCAGTTAATCCTTATGGATGCCATGCCAAAGCATACAAATGGTATAATTCATAACCATAGTGTACAGTTTATGGCTTCTGCAGGGGAGAGAACCTATGTCTCTAAATCCCAAGATGATTCAGGATGCACTAACCTGTGGCAAATGAACACCAGATTGAGTCAATTAAAAATCTTCCCTAGATCTTCTTAGACTTTATACAGAGTGATTTAATAGAATGGCGCTGTTTACTGAAGATTTGTCAAGGAGTAGACACACTGCCTCCAATTGCAATTCACAGTCCACCATAGAGTTGTTATGAAATGCACTGGTTAGGTTTAAATTATGATTAATAAATCTAACCCATGTTTATCACAGCTGAATAAATGACAGCAGTTGGCTTCACCTCCTAATCATCTCTGCCAATGCCAGAAAGGATAAAGTTCAAAGAAAGTTTCTATCATCAATTGAATGTGTTTCTCCAACAACATTCAAAGTTTCATGTGAATATATAGTATCCTGGTAGGACAGACTCTTGAATTCCATTTAGTTAAACTAGAAAATAATAGACAACAGCATGCTCTATTCCCACATAACCATTATATTTGTTAATATTTTATGTGACATTCAATTGTCTGTTATTTGTATGATATGGTCTTATGTTACAATTGTGTGTAACTGTGCCTCTATGCATCATTAAGTGTACTTACTTTGCTCTGCTGGCTTACTTTAAAGGAACTTGACACATCTGAATTGTAGCAGCAAGCACAACAATTCTAGATTGGAAGAAGTACAAATAGATCTTGGCCAGTAGGAGAGTTTGGGAATCTGGACAGTGGTCTGAGAACAGATGAATTGAAAGATGTTACAGTTCCTCCAGTTGAAAAGTACCAGAGGATGAGCAGCACGTGGAGAAATGAATCAGTGTGTCAGAAATGCTGGAGAAGGGAAGATGTGCTTAGTGCTAGGGTGGTTTTGGAGATGATGGAAATACAGAAAATGATTTCTCCAATGTTGTAAAGTAGAACATTTCTTCATTCTGAAAGGATGTGAGGGGAAAAAAGAACACAGGAAATAGAAGAGTCTTGGTCAAATTTCTTATGATGCTCAATGGAGGGCAGGCCTTGAAGATGGAAGAAAGAACATTGCAGAAGCTTTAGTATTAAAAGCAGCATCACCAGAGAAGATGTAGCAGAGAACGGGGAGAGGAAAATGGGGCCCTTCTAGTCAGCAGAGTGGGAGATGTATATCATCAATTTTGGGGGAGTCTTGACTTGGGCTAGATGCTGAAAGACAGCCAATCTCAAACAACAGAGAAACAGAAATCTGAGGAAAGTGAAGAGTCAGAGACAGACTGCATAGAGACAAGAGAGGGAAGAAAGTGTAAGCTTCTTGAGATCAGTGCAATAGTTTGTGGTTGTATCTGTATAGTCATGTATGTAACTGAAGAAATTCCATGTATAGGCACTGCACAGAACTTGATCATACAAAGTTCAATATAACCTACTGAAAGGTAAGCACAGCTATGGAGTTTCATGAGTCTACAGTACATCAGTTCCTTTTACCTTGAAGTTGTGATGATGCTGCTCCTTTAACAAGGTTATGCTGTCTTTGGTTATTTTTTCAGAGAGGTTGTAAAAGCAGTGATTCCAAAAAGTGTAGGTTTGAAGAGTTTTAGGGCCAATTTGATTATAGCTAGCAGATTCTGCCTCAGGCAAAAGGCTTTCAAGTTAAAAAAAACTTATACAATGAAATGGGAGTGGCCAGTTATCACAGTTCAGCTTTTCTTTGGTTTGTTGTTTTTTAGCAGTCTAGCTGTTCACTGAAAGCAGTCAGTCAGTTTTGAGGCTGCTGGTCCAAGAAAGATGTTTCACATGGAAGAAGATGTTCCACACTGAATATCTCTGCCATCTCTCTCGCTCTGTCTCTTGTAAGACCCTGTGTTTGATTTTTTCCTTTTTTGGCAAGGGGTGTTTATGGGGATTGTTGCAGGAGTTTGGAACAGTATCATTAAGTCAGGAGTGTCTGTTGGGTTTTTCAGATAGGTTAAATTATTCTATATTTTGTTCGTTTTTGTTTGTGTTTCATTGAGTAATCTTGCAAATAAATTCAGTTTTGTTTAAAACTAAGTGGTTGGTTCAACTGTATCACTCCTAGAATATCCACTCTACACCTGCTTAAAACAACTGGCAAAGTTAGGGTCTGGGCTTATTTCTTGAAATGTTTTGAGGGGGTCTGGTCTGGTCCATAACAAAGTGTAGAATTAAGAGAAAAGATATTTAATGTATGCACAGGCTTCAGCAAGGTAGAGGAGAGTGGTACGGATGGAAACTGATTTAAAATAAGTGGAGTTGGTGACGCAGTGATAATGTCAGATGAATGCCGTGGGGAACATAGTTCAAATCCCATGATGGAAGCTGATGGAATTTGAATTCAATCAATAAACCTGGAATAAAATAAAACATCAGAGTTCTGATGAAGGGAACTGGGCCCAAAATGTTGATTTTTTTTCTCTCCACAGGTGCTGCCAACCTATTGAGTTTTTCCAAAAAAATTCTGTTTTGTTTTCAATAAATCTGGCATCTGTGATGGTGACCATGGCAGAATTTGTTTGCTTCTTTGTGCAGCATGGCCAATAATGAAATATTTGGATAACATGTCAAAAATGGAAAAATTAGATCCTCAACAACAAGGTAACATTTTTTCTTATTTTCCTCTTAGTGTTTAAACAGAGATTTCTGAATGTCACTAATGAGTGGCGATGCCCTCATTTCCATGCATTTGCATCTCATTATTGGCAAAAGCTGCCTCTCCTTCCCTGAGAAATGAGATGGTGCCAGTTCTTGCCAAGTAAGTCAGAGCAGTAACCTGGTGGAAGCAGTTCACCATTTGCTTCTCTGGGTCTTTAGACAGCTGCACCTTCACCACGATTTCCTTACATGCTTCATGGATACTGTTCTCTTCCTCTTTTAGTTCTTTCAAATGGGCACAGCTAAAACACCAGCCTCACCATGTCTGCTTTTGTACCAACTCGCACATCGTTTCAGCTATTCATGACTTCACCTTGGAGCTCAGCGACATGTGCCTTTCATGTTTCTGCCAGGTCACTTTGCATCTGCACAGGTTGTAGCTTATGACTCTTGGCTTAATTTCTTAGCATTCAATCATGTTGTGCTTATTTGGAGGCTGCTAACATGTGTGTTTTGCATTGCTTTTGGTGGTTTAGAACATTGAACAGTCAAGGAGTGGACATGTTGCTTTAGACACTGGACTACATTGATGTCACACCTAAGGTGTCTACAGTGACATATGCAGCAAACACTTTTGACTTTTAACCAAATGGCTATGCCTGAAAGTCAAAGAAGGCTAGTCCTTAGTAGGGTCAAGGGTGACTATGCTCAGTCAGAAAGCGGTGCCATACACAGTGAAGGTGCTTGTCGAATTCCAATCTAGCTTGTCCACAATCAGTCAGTTGTTTGGTCCTGCCACAGTCTGTAGAGTTATCACAGCACAGACGGAGGCCCACCGGCCCATTTTGTCTGTGCTGGTTCTCAAATATCCAGCCATTCTAATCTCATTATCCAGCACTTGGCCCATAGTTTCTGTGTTGTGGCATTTCAAATGCTCATCGAAATAGTCTTAAATGTCTTGAGGGTTCTTTTTAGGCAGTGAATCTCAAATATCCACAACCCTCTGGATGAAATGTTTTTTTTCCCCAAAATCCCCATTAAACCTCCTGTTCTTTACCTTAAAACTGTGCCACCGTGATATTGACCCCTATACCAAGGGGGACATTTGCTCCCTTTCTACTTGTCCAGGCCCTCAAAACTTTCTTCATGTAAATCAGATCCTTGCTCAGCTTTCTCTGCTCTAAAGAAAATAACCCAAGCCAACTTAGTCTCTCATCGCAGGTGAATCCTCAAGCCAAGACAACATCCTGGTGAATATCTAATCATACTTCCCATATTCATATCTAGATCATTACTGCACATTACAAACATCAACGGATCTAGCAGTAAACCTGTGGTATGCTACTGGACATAGGCTTCCAGCCACAAAAACACTCTTTGACCATTACCCTCTGCTTCCTGACGTTAAGCCAATTTTGGATCCAATTTGCCAAATTGCCATGGATCTTACAGGTTCCTAGTTTCTCAGCCATTCTGCAAAACTTTATCAAAAGCCTTACTAAAGTCCATGCAAACTATGTCAATGGCACTACCCACATCTAATCACTTAGTCACCACCTTAAAAAGATTCAATCAAATTTGTTAGACGTGATCTCACCCTTTCAAAGACGTGCTGACTTGTTTAATCCTTGCTGCTTCACATGAATATTAATTCTGTCCTCATCACTTTTACGAATAATTTCCATACATCAGATGTTAGACTTGTTGGCCTGTACTTTCCTGGTTTACTACTGATGAAGGGCTTTTGCCTGAAACGTCGATTTTCCTGCTCCTCGGATGCTGCCTGACCTGCTGTGCTTTTCCAGCACCACTCTAATCTTTCCTGGTTTATTCTTAACCCCCTTCATGAATAATGGTACCCCATTAGCTATCTTCCTGAAGGAAGAATTGTAAATTAATGTCAAAGCCCTTGAAATCTACCCCCCTCCACCTACAGCAGCCCAGAAACATCTGATCTGGATGTGGGGATGCATCCACTTTAAAGGCTGCTAAAATTTCCAAAACCTCTCCCTCTCAATGATAATTTGTAAAGTATATCATGCCACCCTCACCGATTTTTAGACCCAATTTTCCTTCTCTCTGTATAGTGAATACAGATGCAAAGTACTAATTGAAAATCTCAGCTATGTTTTCTTGCTCCACACACACACAGATTGCCAGTTTGGTCTATAATGGACCCCAGTCTTTCACTGGTTATTGTCTTACCCAGATATATTTACAAAACACTTTGGAATTTTTCCTTAATGTAACCCATCAATGTTTTATCATGTCCCGTCTTTGCTGTATTAATTTATTTTTTAGGCAACCCCATCCACTTTTGACACTTAATACAGGGCATTTAATATTTTGAGCTTTCAATATCTAACATAAGCCTCTTTTTTTTGTTTTATCCAATCCTGTACATCCCTTGCTATCCCAGGGTCCATTGGTCCCACCCTTCACCTTCACTGTAACGCGTAGGCACTGCGCTCTCACTATTACCCTTTCGAATGTTTCCAACTGCTCTGATGTAGATTTACCTGTAAGTAAGTACTCTCAGTCCACTTAGGCCTGATCCTGTCCAACTTATTTAAATCGGCCTTCCCCCAATTCTGATCCTTTATTTCCGGTCCATTTTTGTCCTTATCCATAATCACCTTAAATCTTGGTAATGAAGGATCACTGGACTCGAAACATAAACTCTGGCTTTCTCTCTATAGATGCTGCCAGACCTGCTGAATTCCTCCAGCACTTTCTGCTTTTGTTCCCTCAAATCATCGGCCTACTTACAAACAATCCAGCATTAAAACAATCCAGCTTTGCCATGCTCCCTTGTGCCTAAACCTGACTCTATTTGCACTGCCTTCTAAACTGACTTGGTTCTTCTTCTATAATTGTCTGTGTGTCACTTCCTACTGTACATCTATTCCACTTTGCAACCCCCTACCAACTTAGTTTACGTGCCCAGCGTCACTGGCAAACCTCCTGGTCCTGTTTTGGTTCAGGTTTAGTCCAGTGATTCATGTCCTTGCAATCTGAAGAATGGGCCATAGTCAGTCCTGCAGGAAAATGCAAATGGTTCAAGAATGACCAATCTAAGGTTTTAAGTATTAAAGGGCAGGGGTCTTATCACGGGCTGGGAAAAATCAGAAGTTCAAGTCTGGTAATAAGGTTCATTGGATGCGTTCACTGAGAGAATGATAATGAAAAAGGGCAATTCAAGATAGATTGGCAATTCTAGGATGTCATAGAGCACAAGAGGGGCAAGGAAGATGCAGGAGTGTGTTCCTTCATTTGTGGCAATCATTCTGGCCTCGATTATGGGGAGAGTGTGTGGCCAACAAAGGCATGACAACTTGCAAAGCCGTGAGCTCAGGGGATAAATTGCCAAGAGTAATGCTGATATAATGAGGATCAATGGAAATAGGTGGAAGGATAAAAGGTCACTGGGGACATATGAACAGCAACATGGAAGAAACATGAAGGACTTGGGGGGCAGAGGAGGTTCATTTCACATCTCAGAAGGAGTCTGAACATCACTCACAAGGACACAAATCTTAAACTTTGTCATATTCTTTCCAAATTCAAAATGTCTGTCAATGCACATCGAGCAGGTGGAGTAAGTTGCTGTTTTTCTTGGGAGAAGAGTAAAATTGTTTGAATGTGAGGCCTTGCTCAAGGCAATTGCATTAATCATGCAGCCACTGATTCAGTAATGCCATTAATTTGGCATCAAGTTGCAATTTACTGACAGACCAATTTTTTGCATGAATGAACATTAAAAATTATGGTCTCAGGCTATCATGATCATTACATAGTTTGCACTAATTGCCTCATTATTGTATCAGATAAATCAGGTGCTAACTTAAAAGTCTTACCTGGATTTGCAATTTCTGATCATATTTCATATTTGATTCTGGAAGACACTGATACTGGATGCCGTGGTGGATTAATGCTAGAATTTTACTCCCTCGGTGCAGTATTAACACAGTAGTTCTGAAATATATACCTGGCTAGGATTCAAAAGCTCAGAATTTCTTATTGAGACACGTTCTCAGCTTCCTTGCGAAACCACCATGACATACCTTGTCACTTTGTGTTTCAATGGAACACATCATAATGATTAATGTGAGGGTTCAGGAGTACCATAACTGAAATGTTGTTCCAATTTTAAATTCCCACAGATTATCAGCTTAGATGGACAGAACAACTGATGGATTCATTGTGGCTTTGCTGCATACGGTCAGACAGCATCAAAGGAGTGAGCAATTACAACGTTGTCAGAAATACAACAAGAATGGCAAACTCCAGTGGCTGTGTCACAGTCTCCAGAGGAAGAAGAAGCAGGTGAAGATCCCTCAGGTAGGTGAAGGAAAATGTCCAGACTCTGCATGTACTGATGTCACTACCATTATGTACAACTCTTGGAAACACTGTACAGGCATAGTATAAGGATGTTGTAGGCCATCATCACCAAATTGTGTGACCAGCAAAGCAGGACTTATGCTCAGAAGGAATTGGGTAACTATCCCATCCCAGTGGCTGTGAAGGTTACTATTGTTCAGAGTTTTTATTACAGTGGTTCATTTCAAGGAACAACTGAGGTCCAGTGAGGCATCTCCCATTCTGCAACCACAAATGTTTCTGGGGTGTCACGGAAGCTGTTTTCTCCAGGTTGCACCATCTTTCCCGACGATGAGGAGAGTTAAGCAGCTCCGGTAGTGGAATGCTCTTCCTTCACCGCCTTCACCAAACTGCAGCATACTGTAGACTTCACCAACATTGTTTTGAGAGTATCCTATCACCAAACTGAAGAATTTGTTGGAAGAAAGAACTTCCAATTCATCAATATCCAGTTTATCTGTCACCATCAAGGCCAGAATTTGGAGTTGTGCACAGATCAGAGGAAGGGTCACTTGACTCGAAACGTTAACTATGATTTTTATGGACAGATGCTGCCAAACTTGCTGAACTTTTCCAGCAATTTCAGTCTTTGTTTCTGACTTACAGCATCCACAGTTCTTTCAGGTTTTATAGAGTCATAGAGATGTACAGCATGGAAACAGACCCTTCGGTCTAACCTGTTCATGCTGACCAGATATCCCAACCCAATCTAGTCCCACCTGCCAGCACCCAGCCCGTATCGCTCCAAACTCTTCCTATTCATATACCCATCCAAATGCCTCTTAAATGCTGCAATTGTACCAGCGTCCACCACATCCTCTGGCAGCTCATTCCATACATGTATCACCCTCTGTGTGAAAAAGTTGCCCCTTAGGTCTCTTTTATATCTTTCCCCTCTCACTCTAAACCTATGCCCTATAGTTCTTGACTCCCCAGTCCCAGGGAAAAGACTTTGTCTATTTATCCTATCCATGCCCCTCATAATTTTGTAAACCTCTATAAGGTCTCCCCTCAGCCTCAGACACTGCAGGGAAAACAGCCCCAGCATGTTCAGCCTCTCACTATATCTCAAATCCTCCAACCCTTACAACAATTTTGTGTACATCCACTATGCGGCTTCAACACATTACTTTCATATTTCTTGAGAGTTGTCCTGATGAGTACGAATTGTCCTTCTGAGTACAAGACAAACATTTTTAACCAAATGTATCTTTTTTTCAGCAATACTTAAGCTCTGTATGACCAAACATCTGGTCATATCCCTAGCAATGTGGTTGACTCTGAAATGGCCGAGCAGTTTTTCAGTTCAAGGATCATTAGAGCTGGAGAACAAATACTGCCCTTATCAGGGTGGGCCACCGTTCCATGTAGAATTTTTAACAAGTGAGAAGAGAAAGCCCACAGGCGGTTCTGATAGGTATTGGGGTTAGAGGAATTGTATGCTTAAAGAGAAGAGGTGACAGGAATTAGTTACATTTTGGTTAGGATGCTCTGGAGAATGTGGCCTCTCAAAAACTGCTGATGCTAACATTGTAAACAAAAATAAGAGAGTTGTAGACATCGAGCCATAGTGTCATAGAGATGTACAGCATGGAAACAGATTCTTCAATCCAAATTGTCCATGCTGACCAGATATCCTAGATAAATCTAGTCCCACTTGCCAGCATTTGGCCTGTATCTCTCTAAACCCTTCCTATTCATATTCCCATTCAGATGACTTTTAAATGTTGTAATTGTTTAGTTCTTTTTTATATCTTTCCAACACTATCCAGGACCTTACGATTAAGTGTATAAGTCCTGCCCTGATTTGCCTTTCCAAAATGTAGCACCTCACATTTATCTAAATTAAACTCCATCTGCCACTTCTCAGCCCATTGGCCCATCTGGTCAAGATCCCGTTGTAATCTGAAGTAATCTACTTTGCTGTCCACTACACCTGCAATGTTGGTGTATCTGCAAACTTACTTACCAAACCGCCTATGCCCAATTCCAAATCATGTTAAATAATTACTTTCCATCAGTTTGACAATTGAAAAAAAATGATAGAATGTTGGACATCTCACAGAACCTAATATTGAATTTGGATGGAGTTTCATTCAAATTATCATAAGGAAAATAACAGTAATAAAGAAAATAATTATATGATAGAGGGAGCACTCCTTCAAACTGGGCTGTTTCCTATAAATGCCAGAGTTAGAGTCAAAGAGTCATAGAGATGTATAGCATGGAAACAGACTCTTCGGACCATCTAATCTGGTCCCACTTGCCAGCACTTGGCCCATATCCCTCCAAACCCTTCCTATTCGCATACCCATCCAAATGCCTTTTAAATGTTGCAATTGTACCAGCCTCCACCAGTTTCTCTGGCAACTCATTCCATACACGCACCACCCTCTGATTGAAACGTTACCCCTTATGTCTCTTTTATATCTTTCCCCTTTCATCTTAAACCTATGCCCTCTAATTCTGGACTCCCCCACCCCAGGGAAAAGACTTTGTCTATTTATCCTATCCATGCCCCTCATGATTTTATAACCTTTACAAGGTCACCCCTCAGTCTCCAACGGTCCATGGAAAACTATTCCAGCCTATTCAGCCTCTCCCTATAGCTCATATCTTCCAACCCTGGCAACATCCTTGTAAATCTTTTCTGAACCCTTTCAAGTTTCACAACATTCTTCCAAAAGAAAGGAGACCAAAATTGCACACAATATTCCAAAAGTGGCCTAACCAATGCCCTGTACAGCCGCAACATGACCTCCCAACTCCTGTACTCAATACTCTGACCAATAAAGGAAAGCATACTAAACACATTCTTCAGTATCCTATCGATCTGCGACTCTACTGTCAAGGAGCTATGAACCTGCAATCCAGGACTCTTTGTTCAGCAACACTCCCTACAACCTTACTATTAAGTGTATAAGCCCTGCTAAGATTTGCTTTACTAAAATGCAACACTTTGCATTTATCTAAGATAAACTCCATCTGCCACTCCTCAGCCCATTGGCCAATCTGATCAAGATTCCATTATAATCTGAGGTAACCTTCTTCACTGTCCAGTCCACCTCCAATTTTGGTGTCATCTGCAAACTTTATTCATTATACCTCCTGTGTTCACATCTACATTATTTGTATAAATGATGAAAGTAGTGGACCCAGCACAAATCCTTGTGGCACTCCACTGGTCACAAGCCTCCAATCTGAAAAACAACCCTCTACCACCACCCTCTGTCTTCTACCTTCAAGTCAGTTCTGTATCCAAATGACTATTTCTTCCTGTATTCCATAAGATCTATCCTTGCTAACCAATCTCCTATGGGGAACATTGTTGAATGCCTTACTGAAGTCCATATAGATCACGTCCACTGCCCATCAAGGGGAGCAAAGAACCCATGGAATTATGAACTGGTTAGCATAATATTTGTTGTTAGGAAAACATTGCCTGCTTGATGAAATCTTCTTTCTATTGTATAAGATATGTGTCATCTCAGCCAGCTATCTGTGGAAATTATAACTTTCAGGGAACAGAGAATTCCAAAGGGTTGCTATATTTGACTTCCAAAATATTAGCTACATTCTGCTGCTACAAATGAGGGTAATGCTGAAAGCGAGTTTCATAGGCCCCTCAGAATAGTTGAAGGGTCAGTAAACACTCTTTAATCACAGAAAGTGCTGGAGAAACTCAGCAGGTCTGGCAGCGCCCATGCAGAAAGAACCAGAGTTACCATTTTGAGTCAGTTTCATCGCAGGTGGAGAAGTTTGAATACTAAAACATGAGATAAAAGCCATTGAAGCTTCCTGATGGAATACGTTTTGAGGGAATTTTGAGGGAAGAAATGCCTTCAAAAGAGAACAATTGGAATCTTTTGTAAAGTTTTGATTAAATTTAATGCCCCACATTGTCGCTAATAGCTGGGATGAGGATTTTGGGATGGGGTGGGTGATTGCTGAGAAATCTATGAGATCTGTCTTGATCGCATTTTTTTTAGATTAGATTACAGTGTGGAAACAGGCCCTTCGGCCTAACAAGTCCACACCGACCCGCCGAAGCGTAACCCACCCATACCCGTACATTTACCCCTTACCTAACACTACGGGCAATTTAGCATGGCCAATTCACCTAACCTGCACATCTTTGGACTGTGGGAGGAAACCGGAGTACCCGGAGGAAACCCACGCAGACACAGAGAGAGAACGTGCAAACTCCATACAGTCAGTCGCCTGAGGTGGGAATTGAACCCGGGTCTCTGGCGCTGTGAGCCAGCAGTGCTAACCACTGTGCCACTGTGCCACCGTGCTGCCCACATTTGCTACTTGAAATTTTCTGTGAAGTGATTGATCATAGTTTGTCTGATACCCTTGTTTATCTCTGGTTTATCTCTGTACATTAGGATTTATGTTGAAAATATATTATCAATTGTAGAAGATATTCCATAGGTATCTGTGTTGGGGCCTCAAATATTCATTTAATTATTAAATTACATGATAGGAAGCTCCATAAGAAAAATTGTCAATAACGCAAAGATAGGCAGCTCTTTTATCCTAGCTCTCTTGAAATTAATGCTAACATTGCATTTGTCTTCCCAACTGCCAATTGGGTCTCTTTGTTAACCCAAAGAGAATCCTCAACAAGGTCTCTCAACCTTTTTGCTTCAGATCTCCAAAGCCTTATCCCCATTTAGAAAACAATTTATGCTTCTATCCTCCTTATCAAAGTGCATGAGCTCACACTTTCCCACATTGTTTTCCATCTGCCACTTCTTTGCCCACTCTCCTAGCTTGTCCACGCCCTCCTGCAGCCTCCCCGCCTCCTCAACAGTAACTCTTCCTTTATGTCATCTGTAAACCTGGCAACAAGGTCCTCAGTTCCTTCATTCAGATTTTTAATATGTAAAGTAAATAATTTGCTCCCGACATGGACCCCTGTGGAACTCCTCTAGGCACCAGCTGACATCCTGAAAAAGACTCCTTTATCCCAATTCTCTGCCTTCTGCCAATCAAGCAAACCTCCATCCACCTTTCTCCCAACACCATGGGCCCTTATGTTATTTAGCAACCTCTTGTGCAGCACTTTGTCAAAGGCTTTCTGGAAATCAAAATAGATCACATCCACTGGCTTTCCTTTATCTAACTTGCTCATTATCTCCTCAAATGAATTTTGACAGGTTTATTAGGCATGACATCCCCTTGCTGTACTGATTCAGTACTACTTTACCATGCACTTCTGACTACTCAGCAATACTATCCTTATTAACGGACTCTAAAATCTTACCAATAACTGAGACAGGTTGACCTGTCCTCTGCCTCCCTATCTTAATGTTACATTAACTATTTTCAAGTTTTCTGGGACCTATCTGACTCCAGTGATTTCCGGATGATCACCATCAATGCTTCCACAATCTCCTCAGTTATCTCCTTCAGAACTCTGGGTGTAGTCCATCTGGTTTGGGTGATTCATTTACCTTCAGATCTTTCAGCTTCCCCAGAACCTTCTCCTTAATGATGGCCACTAAACCCTCTCTTCTCCCTGACTCTCTTGAAGTTCTGAAATGCTGCTGGTACCTTACACTGTGAAAACTGATGCAAAGTGCCTATTCAGTTCCTCTGTCATGCTTTTGGTGCCCATTTTTACTTCACCAGCCTCATTTTCCTGCCCACGCCTGCCTCTCTCTTGTGTTTTCTTACTTACCTTTTAGTAAAAGCTCGGCTGTGGAAGCAGCGCTGGGATCCAGGATGAGCCCAGATGGCAGCAGCGGCTGTCAATGATGAGGCAGCGGCTGTCAATGATGAGGCAGTGGTTTGCGGCGATGGATGGTGGCAGTCAGTGGCAAAAGATGGAGGCAGCGGTGGTCAGTGAGGAAGCAGCGGTGGGGGCCGAAGCCTGGCAAGTGGGGGCGATACCTGGCACTCCTGATGGCCATCAGCGGTGAAGCGGTTGGTGAGCCCAAGTAGGAATTAGCCCAATGCAAAGGATAACGTGCCCAGCGAAGGTGTGACAAAGCCAAAACCCAGCTTGGAGCATCTGCAGTCCCATGGCTTAAGAGAGGACTGTAATGCTTGACTTTTAAACTTGTTTCTTTACTTTTCTACTAAGAAAAAACTAGTGCTGAACATTTTAAAAATTATTTCTTTATTTTTCTATTTCTGTACCAAAGATTTTTTATCTAGGTGCCTTTATACCTATGATGGCACAGAAAATGGCAACATTGTACACTTTTCACTGTATTCTAGTACCCCGTACTTCAGTACATACGACAATATACCTAAATCAAATCAAATAAATAATCTCTCCTTTTATATTATTAGCTAATTTACTCTCATATTTCATCTTCACCCGCCTTATCACCTTTTTGATTATCCTCTGCTGGTTTTCAAACGCTTCTCAATCTTTTGGCTTCCCATTAATCCTCACTACATAGTTTGCTTTCTCTTTTGCTTATATGCTGTCCCTGACCTCCCTTTTCAGCCATTTTATCCTCCCCTTAGTATGTGTTTTCTTCCTTGGGATGAGTTTCTGTTGTGCCTCCCAAATTACCCACTAGAAATTCAAGTCTACTGCTCCACTGTCTTCCCTAAAATGCTCACCTCCCAATCAACTCCAGCCAGTTCCTCCCTCATGTCTTTGTTGTTGCCTTTTCTCAATTGTAATACCATTATATTTGATTCCACCTTCTCCCTCTCGAACTGCAGGGTGAATTCTATCCTATTATGATCATTCCCTTTTTTGGTTCCTTCACATTAAGCTCCCTAATCAAGTCTGACTCATTACACATCACCAAATCCAGAATTGCCTGTTCCCTGTTCCAAAAACCATCTTGTAGACATTCTCCAAATTCCTTTTCTTCAGATTTGTTACCAACCTGATTTTCCTGGTCCACCTACATATTGAAGTCCCCATGATTATTCTATTGCCTTTCTTTCCTGCCTTTTTGATCTCCTGATTTGTTTTCTTCCCCATGTCCTGACTACTACTGGGAGGCCTGTACACAACTCCCATCAGGGTCTTCTTTCCTTTGCGGTGCTCAATTCTACCCTTATAGATTCTACATCTTCCAATCTATTGGTACCTATGTGGACCACGATAACTGGATCTTTCCCTTCCCATTCCAATTCCTCTCCAGGCCAGATGAAACATCCTGAACCCAGGCAACAGGCAGGCAACACAGCCTTTGGGTCTATTGATCCAGGCAACAAGAACAGTCTATTTCCCTGACTATACTATACCCAATTACAACAACATGTCTCTTTTCTCCTCTCTCCTTCATGCACCCCCCCACTGTGCCACAATGCAATGGTCAATTTGCTTAACCTCCCTAAAACCCCCACTCTCATCCACACAGGGAACAAGAATCTCAAACTTGTTAGATAAGCTCAAGGGCTGAGATTCGTTCATCTCTGTACCTGCCTCGCATGAAGTAACACTCTCCTGTCCGTGACCACTGATTGAATCTAAGGCTACCTCCTGAATCACAGTCTGGATTAGTGGTGCTGGAAGAGCACAGCAGTTCAGGCAGCGTCCAAGGAGCAGCGAAATCGATGTTTCGGGCAAAAGCCCTTCATCAGGAATAAAGTGAGAGGAGGGAAACTTCTTCAAGGCAGGCAAGAGGATTCGCAGTAGGGTTAAAATCAACGAGGTAAAAACAATGACTGCAGATGCTGGAAACCAGATTCTGGATTAGTGGTGCTGGAAGAGCACAGCAGTTCAGGCAGCATCCAAGGAGCAGCGAAATCGACATTTCGGGCAAAAGCCCTTCATCAGGAATAAAGCGAGTGTCCAGGTAATTCTCCCCATGCCTCATGTGTTGCAGTGTTTGTAGCTCAGACTCCAGCTCATCCCCTCTGAGCCAGAGTTCCACAAGTATTAGCACTTCTACCAGATTTGGTCACTACAAACCACACATCCTACATCATGCAGGTACAATACATCATCTGGCCCATCATTTCTATTCCATTTACTTAGTTCTGAATTTGATTTTCTTAAAAATCCTCCTGGTCTTTTAGTTTGTAATCTGCAAATATTTTCTCTATTTACCTTCAATGTCTGAGTGACCTATAATAGATAGTCAAATTAGTAGCTATCACCAATCAATAAACTTACTGCTTGCCTGTGATGTCACTCTTTTGTGCTGGGCCCCTGATCCTGAGCTTCAGTCAATCCTGTTAAAAAGCACTTTATGAGCACGGAGCCAAAAATGAAACAAGCAAACGCCCCTCTTTCCCCGTTGTACTGAAATCCCACTCTGCTTCCAAATTAACTAAACCACTCACTCGGGCTGAGTTTCACTGTGGATATCATCTCTCCTTCCTGACCATGCGAAGCGTAGGTTTCTGAGGCTAAATAGTCATCTCATATGTTTATGTTCCTATATTCTGCTCTATGCTAAGAGATAGAGACTAGTTTGAAGAGTTATGGCCATTGGTATGTGAGACTGGATAATTTGAGGAAAAATGTAGTTCAAATCTGAGAAAACAAGTTTCATGGGACAAAAACAAGCTGTAAAGGTTTGTCTTTTCTCATTAGTAAATCCTGGAGCAGAAACAAAGTGAACTGTATTGCGTTGGGAACTATGAGATTGAAGGCCCTTGGGGGGAGATCTTCAGAGGAGATGAGGTCAAATCAGCCTGGTAGATGGTGTCTTAGTGTTTAGCCATGTGTGTTGTGGGGGTGGGGAATTTGTTGGTAGTGGCAAGGTCCTGAGGGAGATTGACAAATCCCTAAAGTGTTATGCTCAGCTTTGGCAAGGGAGGGAAGATCTTTCTTACTACAACAAAGTGAGTCAGTGAGTTTGATAATGATGTCAAGATTGGGCTGTGAAAACAGGGACCTGCAATATCAGATTAAGTTAGTCTGAGTGAGTGACTGGGGGAGTTGAGAAACTGACAGCATGCATGTCATGCTGAACATTTTGAAGAAAAAGATTGAGAGTGTCGGGGGTCAGAGTGCAGGGTCAAAGTGGATGGGAAAGGCTCAAGACAGATCAAAGGCTTTGCTGCATAGGGTAAGCCTTCTGGTCAAAATATGAGGTATGGATACAAATGCAGTGGGAGAAGAGCCCAACATAAGTTCAAACATAAATGAATTGAGATAAACAGACTGAAATTGGCACCTGAGCTTAAGATGGATTAAGTACAGTGAGAGGAAGATCATAAGGGATGTTAAAAATATGACAAATGGAAAGAAGCGAAGACTAATGTATTTGGATTGCAAAGAAGATGAAAGTGCATCTAGAAAGAAATTGTCAATTAAATATTCCCAATTTCGGTCCTTGCAATGGAAAAAGATGGATGAGATGAGGAGTAAAGTGAAACTGAGGATGAGGAACAGCTAAATAGAGAAATTGGAAGAATATATGCTGGAGAATAAACAGGAGGTAATGTAACTCATGTAGTGTTGTGATAGAAATGGCAATGTTCAGGATGGATAGTATTTTGCTTTAGGGAATGGGAATCAGAAAGGCAATCAAAGCCCATTTTGTTTAGTACAAATAGAAGCAGGAGCCCTTATACAGGAAAAGGAATAGGTCATTTTGCCCTAGAGTCTGTTCTGCCATTCAGTTAGATCATGACTACCCCATTCCTCAAATCAATTTGCTACTTTGCTCCATATCTCTTGATACCAGGATAAGGCGAAGTTAAGGCCCACATCAAGTAATAATTACCTGTGAGTCATTTGTCACCGAAAATTGAAAACCTTCTTACCAAAAATATGTGGGATGAAAGAGAACATGTTTGACAAGGCTCAGTTAGGTGTTAGCTAGGAGAAAGAGAAAAATCTACCTACAATATCCCTGTAAATGAGGTGAACAAGCTAACAAAAACACTGTTAGAGTATCCTAAACCATCTGCTACAACTAAACCAAAGAACATTTTATCATAGAGGGAATGGGGGAAGGGGAGGGGGGAGGAGAGGGGGTTGTGGGAGGAGAAATGGGAGAATCTTGGATTGATAGGGACAAGGCTATCCAAGCATGAATTCCTTCCTTGGTCAATGGATAAACAATGGGTGAGGATAAAGTTTAATCCTTAAGTTCAAACAACTAAAGAAAAAGTGAATGCATTCAAAGTCCGAATGAAAGGAGTCCTGACGCTGTCAAAAGGAGGATGGATCTCTTCCACCTCAAAATGGAAACCCAAATAAAGGACCCAAATAAAGGTTTTGCAGAAGTGTTCCTTATCAGCTTAGAGAGGGTTAAAAGGTAAACTGTTCAGGACAAGACTCCAGCAGAGCAGCTCCAGCAGTAGGACAAGAAACAAAGCTAAGATGCAAACTAAGCTCATTTTATCCTTGAGAGCACACTATCATTATTTGCCAGGATCACAAAACTGTGAAACTCTTTACCTCCCACTGTTTTTCCTTGTTGTTGCAATCATCAAGATTTAAAAACCTAAACTTGGTGCCACTTAATCACTACCATTCTGCCTTACCTGATCATGCTTTCTCTTCTACTTTTTCCAGCTTCCTTGGCATCCTGTACAATAAGCTTTATTTTTAAAAAATCTTATTTGGCAACAATAATAGAAAACAAGTCATTCAAAGGGAAGAAAGGGGAAAAGGTTGTGTGTTGCCTTATTCCATCTGTGGATCTGCATCTCTTAAGGTATACCACTTTACTATTTCTTTCTAGTGAGAGAGAAAGTCTAAGTGTGAGAAAGAGATTGCAAAAGATTGGAATGTAAGGACCCCAAAGTTATCAGTTTAAATTGCTGTGTTCAGTATTGTGTTATATTTATGCATTGAAGGGAGTGTAATGACAAATTTCTCTACAGGTAAAGACAAATTGCTGAGAAATTCAAGTTTGCACGAAAGCAGGCAGGCAGGAGCAGTCCCTACATTTGAATGAATAGTCGCAAGAAAAAGTAATATTCAATATACGATCTCTTTATTGAACCTAAAGTGGGCCTCCACACATCCTCCTACTGGGCCTCTGCCTGCAGCAGTCCTTAAATTCATCATTACAGGGTAAACGACAAGTAAGGGACTGGGAAAGAGACATCAGTGGGTACTGGGAGGGGGTTAGGATCAGGAGGAAGATCCATAGTTTTGACTGGATCTGGAGGTGGCATTAATCAAGTGTCGAGATCACCAGAAAAGGAGACTGACAAAAGACTGTGTGCTTTACTGTTGGAGTGGAAGGACTTTCTTTCTCCTCCTTGCTCCACACTGAGGTTGGTATGTTTTAAAGTTTTACCTTTTGGTGGGTAACCTACATTGGTTCCCTTTCCTGGGCTCACCATCATTCCAAGTAATAAAGTGGAGATTGCAAATAGACATCAGGCCTCTTATCTATATATAAACTCCAATTGCATTGCCCATTCAATATGGAGGGCAGAAGAGTCTGGCTTCTTTTGTTTTATTCTAAATATGTTAATTTATTTACTCAGGAGGTTTGGGGCTGGGTCAGCATTATTGCACATCGCTGAATAGCCTTAGGAAGATAGTGATGGGCAGCCTTCTTGACCTACTACAGTGCTTTTAGTGGAATACACCCACAATGCTGTTAGAGAGGGATTTTGACATGCTATTGTGAAGCACAGTATATGTGTCTGAGTCAGATGGTGAGTGCTTTGCAGGTGAACTTGCAGGTGGTGCTTTTCCCATGCATTTAGATGTTATTGGTGGTGAGTTTGGAAAGTGAAGCCTTGGTGAATTTCTGCAGTGCATATTGTAGGTACTGCTACTGAGCATCAGTGGTAGAGTGAGTGAATGTTTGTGGATGTGGCACCTAGAAAATGGGCTGCTTTGTACTGGATGGTGTCAAGCTTCATCAATGTTGTTAGAGCTGCACTCAACCAGATAATATTCCATCACACTCCTGACTTGTGCCTTGTAGATGGTGGAAAGGCTTTGGGAGATTCAGGAGGTGGGTTATGCACTGGAGGATAAGAAGCCTCTGACATGCTCTTGATTCCATAATTGTTAGGTTGGAACCAACTGCGCTCAACCCAAATAATGGCAGTAATGATAGATTGAGCAGATTTGGTTGGAGTGGACTGGAAAACGAGATCCCACATAGCCATTGACTTTGCATCTTATAGATGATGTACAAGCTTTGATTAGATTGGCACCACATACACAAACATTCAGTCACTGCACCACCAGTTCACATTAGCAACATTGTACACCATCTGTAAGACGCTCTGCAGAAATGCACCAAGGCTCCTGAGTCAGCACCATCCAAACCCACAACCATTTCCATCTATAAGGACAGGGACGGTAAGTACATGTGGGAACACCACCACCTACAAGTTCCTCTTCAAGGCACTCACCATCCTGACTTGGAAATATATCACTGACTCTTCAGCATCACCAGATCAAAATCCTGGAAATCCTTCCCTAGTTGTATTGTGGGTCTGTCTACAGCAAATGGACTGCAACACTTCATCAATGCAGCTCACGGTCACCTTCTCAAGAGATGGTCAATAAATGTTGGCCAGCCAGTGATGCCTGCATCCTGTGAAAGAATGAAAAGAGTTATTGATATTAGTCTGTGCAATTCCTGTGCACCATATTGGAGGCCCTTTTGCTCTTCAATAACTTAGGACTGCACAAATAAACTTCCAGATCTTACAGCTTATTGACTGATTAGAACCAAGAAAAAAACTACAGATCTGTAGTCAGTAACACCATGCTAGCATTGCACAATTTTTCATATGCCTATTCCTGGAAATGTATCCGTCCAAAAATTCCTTCATCTTTTTCCACTTTCTTTTAGAAAGGAATGGTGCCGTAATTCTACACTAATCAAGAAATAGGTGAAAAGGCAGAGCTGAAGAGAAATACATCCACAAGCACAAAATCCAGGGAGACAGAGGTTTCTAGTAAGAAAGATTACAGCAAGAAGAGTTTCTGAAGTCAAAAATACAATTGTAGGCCAATGTTAAGAGAATACCTAATGCCAAATATAGTGGTCTCTCAGTTGACTCAATGCTGCTATAAATTTGGAATTAAATATTTTAATTGCATAATGTAATTAATTTAAACATCGATTATATTCAGTAGTGGTGATGTGCATTTTCTGCCTTCCATCAAGACTAACATTGTAAGATACTGGATCAGAGTCAAATCTGACTCGAGAAGCAACAGCAATTAATTAATTATGTCAATATCAGGAATTTTCAATCATGATATTTTCACATTAGTTTGCCTTCACATGGTGTGACAAAATCTATTTAGAGACCAGGCATCTTTCCTTTCTGCTGTATATATCTTTTAATTCTTGGAAGAAGGTACTCAAATCTTCTTGAGAACACAATAAATAAGGCTGGATTTTTAATTTTTAATTTTATTTGATTCATTCATCTGATGTAAGGCCAGTTAAGCTAGCATTTATTGCTCACCATTCATTGCCCAGAAGAAGGTGATAGTGAGCTGCCCTCTTGAACCATTGCAGTCCTTGGGATGTATGAATACTCAGAACTCAGTAAGGAAGGGTGTTCCAGGATTTTGACACAGAAATAGTGAAGAAATAGAGACAAAGTCTCAAGTCAGGATGGTGTGTAACTTGGAGGCGACCTTGTGGGAGGTGGTATTAGCATGCGTCTGGTGCTGTTGATCTTCTAGATGGTCAAGGTGAGGGGTTCGGAAAGTGCTGTTGAAGAAGTCTTGTTGAGAAATTGTAATGTATCTTGTAGGTGATACAAACTGCTGCCACTCCATCCACTGAAGCAAGTGAATGTTGAATGTAATGAATAGTGTGCCAGTAAGATGGACTACTTTGTCCTGGATTTGTTTTTTAACCTTTTCAGTAATTTGCATTTTTGCTGAAGGATAGTGTATTTCAGATCTAACACTGTCTTTTTTGTGCTGATTATACTGTACATGCCTTCGACGATCTAATCACATACTTCTAAATGGTTCCTAGGTGGAAGAAATTAGAATGATGATTGAACCTTGAATTCAAGCGAGAACTTGGTGGATTAGGTAATGTGCTTGTAAAGGCCACCAAATGGTCCCAGGATGACCTTGAGGTTGCTTGTAGTTCCTGCTGATGATAAGATCACTAAAAGTTAGTTTGCCTTATCTTTGACAGGGCTTAGGACCACTGTCACTGCATCATTGGCTAAACTTACCTTTGGAGTTGCAATACATGCCATGGTGGCAGACACTCTTGCTGAAAAGTCCTGCTGCACTGTAGCGTAATACAGCTAGGAAACAGCACCGTCTGTCTAGACAAACTATGCAGGATGTCTTGGATAGGCTCAGACAGCGTGAGTAGATAATCTTTTATAAACAGACTGTGAAGTCAGAATCCAAAGTCTCTTCTGAGAAATATGATGAGGTGGCTTTTCCAACAGTAGGTTACATCTCCTCCCTCACTACCTTCATGTAACCCTGTGCTCATTCTCACTGTTGAACCTAATGCACTCTTTTGAACAAATGATCCAAGTCACCTATTGTAAACCTATCTGTGCTGGTGTTTGCCACAAATGGAATGAGTGACACAGTTTGCTACGTGACACCGGCTTCTTGGGTGGTCTTGAAAACTGCAGATGTTTCTTGTAGGAGACATAGAGAAACAGGTGAGGAAGCAATGCTTCAATAATATCCAAAAGATACCTTTCAAATAGTATTAAAATAATAATTTAGTGTGTCTCATTGTGTTGGGCTGCAGACTAAGTGAGAGGAAATGAATGAACAGAGGCACAAGCAACAAAAGCAACATGATGCTTCATTTTTTCAATGTTATAGCTTCAACATAAAAGTCTCTGATTTAATTTTGCACGTACATGCTATATGTTTTCTTACAGGTCATAGACATTTACAACATAGAAAGAGATGATTTGGCCCATGATGTATGTGCCAGTCAACAAAAACCTGACTAATCCCATTTTCTAGCTCTTGGCCCATTGCCCTAGAGGCTATGACATCTGAAGTGAATATCTAAATACTGCTTAAATGTTTATGAGTATTTCTGACCCAAACACTCTCCAGTCAGCTCCAGACTATGACCATTCTGTGGATGAAAAGATTTCTCCTGAACTCTCCTCTTGGCCCTCCTCAGTACTCCTTACCTTAAAATAATGCCTCCTGGTTATTGAACTCTACTAATGGAAAATGTACTTTCTTATTCATCCTATCTATGTCCCTTAAAATCTTACTCACCTCTGTCAGGTCCCCTCTCAACCTTCTGAGGAATACATTCCAGCCTGTCAAATTCTTCTTCATATTTCAGACCCTTTAGCCGAGGCAGTATCCTGGTAAATCTCCTCTGCACCCTCCCTAATGCATCATCTCCTTCTTGCAAGGTATTGACCAGAACTAGACACAGTTCCGGTGTTTTAAATAGTTCCAGCAGAACCTCATTGCCCTTGTATTCCATGCTTCAAATCATAAAGGCAAGTTTTCCATTTGTTTTCTTCACCACCTGCATCTAGAAACCCTGTTGCCATTGGGATCTATGGATATTCACAGCATTGTCTCTCTAATCTTCAGTACTTGCCATGGTCCTACCATTCATAATAAAATCCATTGCCTCGTTAGCCCTCTCCAAGTGCATTACCTCTGACTTTTTCAGATTGATTCCATTTGCCTCTGCTCTATCCATCTGACCAGTCTTTTACACCCTTCTGCAATTTATGGCTATCTTCCTCACTATTTAACACCCCATCAAATTTTATGTAATCTACAAACTTTCGGATCGTACTCTCTATATTGAAGTCTAACTTAATTAATGTTATGATTTGCAGATGCTGGTATTGGACTGGGGTGTACAAAGTTAAAAATCACACAACACCAGGTTATAGTCCAACAGGTTTAATTGGACAACCACCTGATGAAGGAGCAGTGCTCAGAAAGCTAGTGGTTCCAATTAAACCTGTTGGACTATAACCTGGTGTTGTGTGATTTCTAATTTAATTAATGTTCTTCACAAACAGCAAGGGCCCCAGCACAAACCCACTGGAAACAGACTTCCAGTCACAGAAACTTGCTTTTACCACACGCTTTATTTTCCAGTCTCAGCCACTTTTGTATCCAACATGCCATTTTGCCTTGGATCCCAAGGGCTCTTACTTTCTTGACCAATCTGCATGTGATTATTAACAGCATTATTTAACATCTATGTAGAAGATATCAAGCACATTACTTTAAACTACAATCCTGGTTATCTCCTCGGTGTTCAAAGTAATCAAACATAAACTTATCTTAACAAATCCACGTGACTATCCCTGATTAATCAGTACTCTCCAAATGGCAGATAAATTCTCTCCCTCAGAATACTTTTTAGTAACTTCCCCACCATTGAGGTTAGGCTCACTGGCCTGTAATTTCCTGGACTGTCCCTTCCATTGTTTTTAATTATCAGACTATGTTAGCATTTCTCCAGTTCTCTGGAACCTCAGCTGTGATTAGAGAGGATTTGAAAATTATTGCCATAGCCCCTGATATCTCCTCCCTTATCTGGGTTACAACTCATCTAAGCCTGTGGATTTATCCACCTTTAAAGCTATTACATTCTAGCACTTCCTCTCTCTCTTAGTTTCTTCTCATATTTCAGTCCTACACTCTGATGTCGATTCAGATCCCATTCTTTTCCATGGTGAAGATAATGCACAGTATTCACTGAGACTCATATCTTCCAGGATTGCAGGCAGGTTAACTCTGTGGGCCCTAATGGTCCCTGCTCATTCCCTTCTTATTCATTTGCTCTTTAAATATTTTTGAAAAAACCATTCTGGCTAACCTTCATTCTACCCATGTTTTCTCATGCATCCTTTTAGTTTTCCTATTTTCCTTTTTAAGATCCCTCCTTCACTTTTTATACTCCCTGAGGGCCCTTCTCTTTTCTTTCGAGCTCTTCTCTTCCTTTCCTTAATCCTTAATTCTTTATGTCTTTTGATCCAGGGTTCTCTGGTCTTGGTCCCACCCTTTGTCTTTATGCAACATATTTATCATGCACACTTGCTTTTTCCTCTTTAAATGCCTCCCCAGCTTAAACCTTTATTCTTGGCCCATTCTTGTCCGCAATTATCCTCAATCTAACTCAGCTCTGATTACTATCTCCAAAGTGTTGCTCTCCTGATATTCCCAGGCTCATTTCTGAATATTAGGTCCAGAACTGTCCCCTTCCCTGTATATCAGCTAAAAATATTCTCCTGAATGTACTTTTTAAGGACGTTGACCACTTTTTATCTTTAAAACTAAAACTATCGCAGTTAAGATCCCTTACTATTACTGCCTTATTTTTATGCTTCCCTGAAATTTGATTACATATTTCGTTCTCTACCTTGCCCTGATGGTTTGTGGGTCTATTGTACATCAAACAGCATGTTTGCCTATTTTGTGTTTTTAACTTGTGTTTTGTACTTCCCAGATATCAGCCCTTCTCATTGTCACATTGATTCCTTAATCAATACTGCAAACCGCTTTCTCTTCTACCCCCTGAATGCCTTATAACCCGGAATATTGAGCTGTCAAGCAGCCAGGTCTCTGTAATAGCTCTGATATCACACTCCCACAAGCCTGTCTATGCTCTCAGCTCATCTATCTTATTCCTCAAGAATTTTGCATTCAAATATATTCCATTTGCTAAACTCACTCTTATTTACCTATGGTGTAAGTGAGGACTGCAGATGTTGGAGATCAGAGTCAAAAATGTGGTGCTGGAAAAACGCAGCTGGTCAAGCAGCATTCGTGGAGCAGGAGAGTCAACGTTTTGAGCATAAACTCTTCATCGGAAATGTCCGGGTGGGACCAAGGGGCTGAGAGATAAATGGGAAGGGGCTGGCTGCCCCCTTGGGCACCCCCCACATTCCTGATGAAGAGCTTATTCTCGAAACTTCGACATTCCTGCTCCTCAGACGCTGCCTGACCTGCTGTGCTTTTCCAGCACCACACTTTTGACACGTATTTAACCTATGTTTTCTCTGCCTTCTAGACTCACATACAGTCATAGTCATAGAGTCATTGAGCGATGCAACATGGAAACAGACCCTTCAGTCCAACCAGTCCATGCCAATCATGTCCCCAAAATGAACTAGTCCCACTTGCCTGCACTGGCCCATATCCCTCCAAATCTCTCATATGCATGAACTTATCCAGATGTCTGTTAAATGTTATAACTGTATCTGCAGCCATCACTTTCTCTGGCAGTCCATTCTCCACATGAACTACTCTCTCTGTAAAAAGGTTGTCCCTAATGTCCTTTCTGAATTCTTTTCCTCTCACATTTAAAATATACGGCCTCATTTTGAACTCCCCAACACGAGGGAATGACCCTTGTCATTCACCTCTCATGATTTTATAAACTTCAATAAGGTTACCCCTCAACCTTCTACTCTCTAGTGAAAGAAGTCCCAGCCTTACCAGTCTATTTTCATATCTCAAACCTTCCATTCCCAGCAATATCCTGATAATTTTTTTCTGAACCTTCTCCAATTTAATAATATCCTTCCTATACAGGACAAGCATAAGTGCACACAATATTCTAGAAAAGGCCTCACCAAAATCCTGTACAACTTCAACATAACATCCCAACTCCTACACTCAAAAGTCTTAGCAATGAAGGCAAGTGCGCTAAATGCCTTCTTAATATTCTGTCGACCTGTGAGGCAAATTTCAAAGAATTATGTACCTGAACCCCTAAGTCTCTTGTTCTAAAACACTACCCAGGGCCCTAAGTACTCTTGTTTTAACTTCTAATCACACTTCGACTTCTCTCTGCACTGAGCTACTTGTCAATGCCCCATCCCTCTGCCAATCTAATTTAAACCTGCAACATTAATTAAACAAAATTAGCAAACCTTTCCACGAGGGTACTCACGTGAAGAGTCACGAGACTTGAAACGTTAACTCTGCTTTCTTCCCATAGATGCTGAGAGACCTGTTGAGTTTAGCCAGCAATATCTGTTTTTGTTTCAGATCTCCAGCATGCACAGTTTTTTGTTTTATTTCCCACAAGGATGTTGGTCCTGTTCTTGTTCACAAGTAACCCATCCAAATTGTAAAGGTCCCACCTCTGCCAGGAACAGTCCCAATGCCTCAGGAATCTAAAGCCTCCCTTCTGTTCTGCTCAATCCTATGTGATACTGTGTGACACTGGGAGTAATCTGGAGATTAATAACTTGAAGCCCTGTTTTTCAATTTCTGATCTAACTCCAAAAAACTTGTTGGAATCACAGAATCCCTACAGTGCAGAGAGACTATTTGGCCCATCGAGTCTACACTGACTCTCCAAAGAACATCACAGCCAAAGTCTCTCTCCCATCCCTGTAACCCTACATTTGCCATGGTTAATTCAACTCACATCTATGGGGCAATTTAGCATGTCCAATCTACTTAACCTGTACATCTTTGGACTATGGGAAGAAATCAGAGCACTTGGCAGAAACCCACGCAGACAGTCACCCAAGGCTGCAATTGAACCCAGTTCCCTGGTGCTGTGAGGCAGCAATGCTAAATCTTGAGCGATTGCGCTGCCCAGTTTGAAGGATGTTATTTCTCTTTCTTCCAATGTCATTGGTCCCGATATGGACCATGACCCCTGGCTGGTCATCCTTCCCTTTCAGAACACTCTGGAGTCATTCTGTAATATCTTTGACTCTGATTCTCATGAAACAGCATACAATCCTGGAGACACATCTACATCCACAGAAGTGCCTGTCTAGTCCCCTCACTAATGAATCCCCTACTACTATTGCCCTTTCACAATTCTTCTCGTCACGCTGAGCAGCTGGATCTCCCACTGTGTCATGGCCTTGACACCACAGAGAAGCTGTCACTTTCACTGTTTTTTCACAAGGTGAAAAAGGGTATGCAAGTGAAATGCATTCAGAGGATACCTTCGCTAAATAGCTCGTCCCCTTCTGCTGTCTGGCACTGTCTCATCCGACAGTCACCTGAGGCTGCAATTGAACCTGGTGCCGTGAGGCTGCAGTTATTACGAGATTCATTTGTGAGGGGACTATATCCTTAGCATATAGGGCTGTAAAGTCATTAACCTGGGCAAATTGCAGACAAGTTTAAATGGATGGTCAGATCTATTCCATTCTTTATTAGATCAATGTATACCCTTAACTTTTGAAGTCTTTTCACTGTGCCATGCTGCTAATGCAGTTTGTGGGAGTTTACTTTTGTGATTTCATTCTTCTTTTCTCATTTGTCTATCTTCTCTTTGAGGAGGGACATGAAGACACCTGAAACTTTCCATGGAAGGTGCTGAATTCATTTTGTATTCTCTTCTACCTTGAGGTTACACCTACCTGGAAGAAATCCAAAACATGTGAAACTATCTTTGGTTGCTGGGCATTAAGCCATTGACTGTTAAACAGACCCTGAAAAATTACATGTCAGACTATACTGACATATATAGGGTTAGGAGCCCAAACTTTGGACTTGTTTCAGCTGCAATGAGTGGATTTTGGTCAATGTTTACTGTTTGGCACTGCAGATCTTTAATTCATTCCATTGCACTGGGAACTCAGCTTCTGCCATGAGTATCTCAGAGCCTCAATTTTACCTTTGATGACTTAACTGTGGGATCACCAGCTTCAGCCACTTTGCACAGTCCTCTGAAGCTTATAATTCATGTGAAGCATTGGTATCTATCTGGCACTTCACATTCCCTTGAAGTTCTCTTTCTGGACTCAGCATTTTAACAATCATCTATCACCTTGAGATCAATTAGTATTAACCTCTTCTGTGGTTTGGCAAGCTTAGTCAGAATTAGCATATAACTGTTTAAATAACTTTATAAAGTTGTTTTTCTTCTTTCCAACAACACACTTACTGTGAAGAAACTAACTCTCAAGAACCTGCTGCTCCCTTAGCCAGGCTCTTCAAGTATTGCTACAACATTAGCATCTACCTGACAATGTGGAAAATTTCCCAGGTATGGCCTGCACACAAAAAGCAGGACAAATCCAGTCCAGGTAATTGCTGTGTCATCAGACGATTCTCTGACATCAGTAAAGTGATGGAAGATATCGTCAACAGTGCTATTCAGCAGCACCTGCTCAGCAATAACTTACTCATAGATGTCCACTTTGCACTCCACCAGGGCCACTCAGCTCCAGACTCAATTACAGCCTTGGTTCAAACATGGACCAAGGAGGTGAGGTGAGGTGAGATGACAGCCCTTGACATTTGACTGAATGTGGCATCAGCAATCCCTAGCAAAACAGGAGTCAATTGGATTCGAGGTTAACTATTTGGAGTCATATCTGCCACATAGAAAGATGGCTGAGGTTGTTGGAGGCCAGTCATCTCAGCTTCAGGACATCTTTGCAGGAGTTCCTCAGGGTAGTGTCCTAGGCCCAACCATCTTCAGCTGCTTCATCAATGATCTTTCCTCCATCACAAGGTCAGAAGTGGGGAATATGCACTGATGATTGTACAATGACAAGCACCATTTGTGATTCCTCAGGTAGTGAAGTTGTCCATCAAAATGTAACAAGATCTGGGCAATATCCAAGCTTTGGTTGAAAAGTGGTAAGTAATGTTTGTGTCACGCAAATGTCAGGCAAAGAGCATCTCCGATAAGAGACAGTCTAATCACTGCCCCTTAACATTCAATGGCATTGCCATCACTGAATCCCCCATGATCAATGTCCTAGGTTACCATTGACCAGAAACTGAACTGGACTCACCATATAAATGCAGTAACTATGAGATCAGGTCAGAGGCTAGGAATACTGCGATGAGTAACTCACCTCCTGATTCCACAAAAACTTTCCACCATCTACAAGGCACAAGTCCAGAGTGTGATGGAATGTTCCCCACTTGCCTGGATGGGTTCAGCTCCAACAACACTCAAGGAGCTTGAGACCATCCAGGAAAAAGCTGCCCAACCACAAGCTTCCACTCCCAGCACCACCAACGCTTAGTAACAGCAAAGTGTACCATCTACAAGATGCACTGCAGCAATTCAGCATATCTCCTTACATAGCACCTTCCAAACACATGACCGCTTCCATTTAGTAGGACAGCAATTACATGGGAACACTATCATGCACAAGTTCCTTTCTAAGCCACTCACCATCCTGACAGAAAATATATTGCCATTCCTTTACTGTCACTGGGTGAAAACCCTGGAAATCCCCTCTAAGGGCATTGTGGGTCAATTTACAACACATTGATTGCAGTAGTTCAAGAAGGTACCTTCTCAAGGGCGACTAGGGATGGGCAATAAATGCTGGCCCAGCCAGTGGCACCTAGCTCCCACAAGTGAATTAAAACTAAATCCTTAATACAGCAATTCAAAATTATGCAACATTTCAAGGTGAGTTGTGAAAGATTCTTCTGCATTGACATGGAATTAATAGCTAGGTGGGGCAACATTTTTCCAAAAGAAAAAAGGGAGAAGTTGGAAACTTTCTGCTCACATAGAAGTGATGATTTACTTTTTGCAATGCAGCCACTGAGATAGAGACTATAATATTATTTAACAAGGTTAGGATTTGATAAGGATGAACACCGAAAAAAATGAGAAAAGAGAATGAAGTGGCCAAAACGCTTTATGTAATGTTGTGGTGTAGGTTTATTTGTCTGGGCAGTTAACCAGCAGAGACAATTGGCTGGCTTTGTAAGAACTTGTCCTAAGTTCATTTTGTTGGTTTCAGTGGAATGTCACTCAGACAGGTTTTTATAAGGAGCAGGTGATAGGTCCTAACCTAAAGGTCTCAGGTTGGTGATGTCAAAAATTTAACGAAGGGAAATGTTTAGATGATTCAATTTCTTGGGTCTCAAGAAAATTCTGAGGACTGCAAAAGTGAAATTGATTCCTAGTGGTAGTATAGTTTTGAAGAATCCCATTTGCCTTCTGGGAGGCTCAGTTGGTGAAAGGAGAAAGGCAACACAAATAATAGCTTAAAAACCAGCATCACAACCAGAATACCAGTGCTTCTCTGTATTTCAGCAAATATGGTGATTAATTACAGATTCAACAATGCTTCTTCTTGGCATAATTTCAATGTTGCGAAAATCTCTAATGCATATCTTGATCACATCTTCCATACAGGTCTGGAAAATTACATCATTTTCAGCTTTGGAAGTCAATTAATGTTTTGAACACGTTCCAAGCTTAGCAGGAGGCTCAGCTGTTGTTTAGCAGTCTTTTCCTTTTCCTGTGTCTCTGACCCATTTTCCTATCTTCATCCATCTCTGACTTTCTGGACCCTACACTCTGACCTCTCGCTTTCTCCCACTCCTTTCAGCAGCAATCTTAATGGTAACAGTATTCATCTGGGTGACGTTCCTTCTACAGTCAGCTATAAAGCCAGAGGCATTTATTTACTGTTCAACTTCAGCTTAATTTAGTGAGTTCTGTCTTGCAGTTGCTCCAAAGTAAAGGGAAAACCTTTTAGAATGGAGATAAGGCGAAACTTCTTCAGCCAGAATCACCTAAGATTCACTTAGGACGAGCTCTTACAAAGCCAGGCAATTGTCTCTGCTGGTTTACTGCTCAGATGAATAAACTTACACCACAACATTTCAAAATAGCATCATTAAACTTACGCAGTATAAAGTTTTTTGGCCACTTGATTTGGGCCACCAATGATTCTATGGAATTCATTGCCATAGAGGGCTGTGTAGACCAGATCATTGAGTATATTTAAGGCTGAGATTGACAGATTTTTGAGTATCAAGGGGATCAAGCATTACAGGGAGAAAGTGAAGAATGGGGTTTAGAAACTTGTCAACCATGATTGAATGATGGGAGCAGACTCGATGGGCTGACTGGCCTAATTTCTGCTCCAATGTCTTATGGTCTTCTAGAATTTGATCATGGTCCACATTTGCTTCTCTCATTGTGTGTTCACATTCATAAACTAGTAGATCATCCACTATTGCTTCCACTCCAGGAAGGTCAGTGACTATCTCCTTCTATCTGCTTAAATATACTTATACCAGTTATGGAAATCTCAAATACCATGCACTACCATCTGTATCTCCAGAATGTTATCCAGAATGTTGCTTTGATCTGAATTCATTTGTGAGTAACTATTGTTTGCATCAAGGGCAGTTATCAAGAGCAGTAAACAGTTTTGCCTCTGGCAAATTGTGGTAACATTGGCATGAAGTATTAAGATGTCTTCAGATTTTTCAGATCTATGTATTCACCCTGCTAACATGGTTCCTTCATTGGTATCATGCTACTAATCCATTCAATTGAATTGTCATTTTCTCTCCCACCATGTCTTTCAGACTACAGGGTATAGGTTTAGGGTGAGAGGAGAAAGGTTTAAAAGGGACCTAAGGGGCAATATTTTCATGGAGAGGGCGGTGCATGTATGGAATGAGCTACCAGAGGAAGTGGTGGAGGCTGGTGCAATAACAGCATTTAAAAGGCATCTGGATGAGTATATGAATAGGAAGGGTTTAGAGGGATATGGAACTAGATTTACCTAGGATATTTGGTCAGCATGGACGAGTTGGACTGAAGGGTCTGTTTCAGTGCTGTACATCTCTATGACTCTGTAACTATCCTTGAGGGAAACTGCACATCTCCTCAGCAGATTCTGAATTGATCTTCCACTCTCATCTGCTTTGAAATGATATTCTTCAGGAAGTCATCCCAAGTCCATAACCACATCATTTTACTTTTCCTGAATCTATTCTGTGGTCAATGATTTAGTGTGCTATGACATGTTGTACATCTTATTTTGCATGCTAAGAGCCACCATTCCAAGCTCCATCTAAAATGAGTGACTATTTGTTTGTTGTCTATGATCTTCATTCCTGTCATTGCACTGGGTTCTCAGAGTAATCTAACCCCTCAGCAAGAGTATAGTGCTTCATATGGCCCCAACCTTACTTTCACAGACTTCATTATTGAATCCATTGTTGAGTCACTTTGCACAGGTCTGAATGCCAAACTAATGTCTATCTACCACTTTATTTTCTCTTAATGCTCTCCTTCTGCAGCCGTCAGACCTGACTGAGTGCATCTGTTGTATGGTGTACTGTGATTTGTCAGAATCTTCAGCTGATATCTCCCCAGTGGAAATCTTATTGTGTTTCCTTCTAATCAAAACTCTATGTGCAAAATGATTTGCTTTTTGCAGTGTGAACAGCTTTTATTTTGTTTGATTTCCCCCACAGTGTTTGCAGCTTGTCCCCTGTCCTAATTCTATCTACCCTATTAGCCTTGAATGTCTACCGACACAATACAAAGCCTAAAGCATTCTGCCATGACCATGCCAGCCTGGTCTGAACCTGTCACCCAGACTGAAGCAGTCTCAGCCATCTGGAGCAATGCACAGTAACTGTTAGAAGAACAGTCATGTTCTTTTCCACTCCACTTGCATATGTGCCACCATCTTATCTTCGATTCTTCACACTCGCTCTGTCTCTGATACAACACCCATCTTCCACCAGGGCTCATGGTCTACCACTCTCACTAATACCTGCAACATCTCTTCTCGCTTGTTGTCACCCACCCCAACTTGCAACATCACAAACCCTGCATGCCCGCTGTATGGCCTGCACACACACTCGGGCTCCTCACTTGCACCAACAGTAATATCTGTGCCACTGAGTTTTACCTTCTGTAATTCCATCCTCTCATTCCAGGAACAAATACCTGGCCGAAAGAGTCAAGATGGTTGGTGAGCATCACTCCTTATCAGCAGAGGACTGTGGCTCTGACCACCTGAAACAGGCCCTAGCCCAATACTTCAAGGCTATACGTGACTTACTGTTTCAGATCCCCTCAGCGAAAGGTATTCCTCCTTGACAGGACTAAGGCCTGGTGACAAATGTGATGAGCTTCCTGGTTTTGTGTCTGTGCTAAATGACCTGGTTAGACAAGAGTAACATGAAGCTGGTTTCTCTGGCTGAGGGAGCAACGCGCAAACAGACAAAGCTAGGAAATGCGAGACAGGGATGCTGAGTATCCAGGTAGACTCAGTGAGTGAATGCTATGACAGTAAAGAGTCATAGACTCATAGAACTATACAGCATGGAAACAGACCTTTCGGTCCAATTCCTACATGCTGACAAGGTATCCTAAATTAATCCTAGTTCCATTTGCCAGCATTTGGCCCATATCCCTCTAAACCCTTCCAACTCATATACCCATCTAGATGCATTTTAAATGTTATAATTGTACTAGTCTCCACCACTTTCTTTGGCAGCTCATTCCATATGAGTGAAAAAGTTGGCCCTTAGGTCCATTTTAAATCTTTTCCCTCTCATCTTAAATCTAGCTTTGAACTCCACTATCCTGGGGAAAAGACCTTGGCTATTCACCCTATACATACTCTTCATGATTTTATACAATTCCAAATGTCAGCACTCAGCTTCCAATGCTCCAGGGAAAACAGCCCCAGCATATTCAGTCTCTCCCCATAGCTAAATCCTCCAACCCTGGTGGTATCATTGTAAATCTTTTCTGAACCTTTTCAAGTTTCACAAAATCCTTCCTATAGCAGGAAGACCACAAGTGAATGCAGTTTTCCAAAAGTGGCCGAACCAACGTCCTGTATAGCTGCAACATGACCTTCCAACTCCTATACTCAATGCATGACCAATAAAGGCAAACATACCAAATGCCTTCTTCACTATCCTATCTACCTGCAACTACTTTCAAGGAATTATGAACCTGCACTCCAAGGTCTCTTTGTTCAGCGAAACTCCCCAGGACCTTAGCATTGAGTGTATAAGTCTTGCTCTGATTTGCCTTTCCAAAATACAGCACCTCACATTTATCTAAACGAAACTCCATCTGCCACTCTTCAGCCCAACGGTCCATCTGATTAAGATCCCATTGTACTCTGAGTTAACCTTCTTCCCTGTCCACTATACACCCAATTTTGGATAATCTGGAAACTTTCTAATTATACCTCTTATGTTCACATCCAAATAATTTTATATAAATGATGAAAAGCAGCTGATCCAGTACCAATTCTCATGACACATCACTGGTCATGAGATTCCAGTCTGAAAAGCAACTCTCCACCAACACCCTCTGCCTTCTACATTTGAGTCAGTTCAGGATTCAAATAGCAAGTTCTCCCTGTATTCCTTGCAGCAGTGCTATAATGATAGTTGCTTGTGTAGTCTGAAATGCAACATTGAGGTGGCAAAGCATCCTATAATGGGGTTGGGCATGTGCCATGGGGGTTCAGAAAGACTGGCATGTCAGATGCCAATGCCTGGGGATGTGGGCTGCATGTGGCTAGTGCCCATGGAGCATGTTCAATGTGTTGGTGCCCGGTAATCAATATGCAGGTCTTTTGAAGCAAATCGAGAGTTGAACCCATTCTGGTTTCCATGTTGAGCTTTCCTGAGAGCGTTGGTGATTTTGGTAAAATCACAACTTGTGGTGGGTTACTCTATTCACAACATGTTCAATAAGCAATAAGAAGCACCAAATGGGAACTCACTGCTGCCTGGCAAGAATCTCACTCAAACTGTTTGAGAAAAGCAAATAAGATGTGGCAAGATGATCTTGACATCGAGGTGGCTTTGCTGAATCATATTACAGCTGTCTTTCTGTGCCATTTAGTTCAGACACAAAGTCAGTGATTCTATCACTTAGCTGTTCATAACCCACGTGGATCAGAGCCTGGTAAGATTCCTTCCTAAGTATTGGAAAGTTACCCACTATGGACGCAACTGATCTAGGAATTTGTAGTTTATTATTCGAGGTGGAATTCAGATGCCTTGCAAGCAAAGGGTAGAACCTGATAGGGGTCTGAGAAATGTGGTTTGTTGGTGAGATTTGTGTCAGAATCAGACCATTAGTCCTGTAAGGCCCAAATCAATGTTGAAAGCATTTTTCTAATTTTTAAAATGCTATTTTTAAGCACAGCAGTGACTTTCTCACCAGGCAATGGCGAGTTGCCAACTAAGGGGATTATTGCTTGTTAAATGCCTTGTTAATGCACCAACTCAATTCATTACTATTCAGTTCCCTATCTTACCAAATGGGCCAAACAAGCTAGATGTTGGAAATCTCAACATGGAAATCAGAGTAGCTAGGAGAAAGTGAGGACTGCAGATGCTGGAGACCAGAGTTGAAAAATGTGGTGCTGGAAAAACACAGCAGGCCAGGCAGCATCCGAGGAGCAGGAGAATCGACGTTTCAGGCATAAGCCCTTGTTCAGGAATGAAGGGCTTATGAAGAAGGGCTTATGCCTGAAATGTCGATTCTCCTGCTCCTCGGATGCTGTGTTTTTCCAGCACCACATTTTTCAAATCAGAGTAGCTACCTGGTGACATCAGTTTGCCACTTGCTGCAAAGGAGCTTCATGTTGCTTCGGATCAAACAACGGTCCGAGGCGTGATCACCTCATTCACCCCTCACAGATTGGGCCAAGCAGCACCTCAGAGCTGCTCGCTTGTTCTCATGACTCTCACTCATGTGGTGCCTATGTCATTCCCTGCCTTATCTTGCCTTGCCACACCAATTAATGCAGTCACATGACTGGGCAGCATGCCTTGATGGCCTACAGCGTTCAATCAAGAGGGCAGACGCCTTGCTGTATGGCAGTGTGCGACATATGTCTCACACGCGCACCACGTGCCAGCCCTTTCAGTGGCAAATACATGGCATGGGCAGCAAGCAGGCAGCCATGTCTCAAAATCTTAGGGGCTCAGTCCTGTTACTCCATAATGTTAGTAGGGCTAATGCAGTTGAGAAGATGCACAGGCATCAGCCAGGGGTTTGGATACAATGTTGAGGCCGGTCCGGTTAAGTTACTTTAGGTGGGCCACAATTAGTTCATGGATTCTGTCCATAAAAACTAAAGGGAAAGAGAGAGAGGATATAAGAGAGTCACTGCTGTGGGATGGAGATGCAGTAAACTACTCCTCAGAAGTGCAGGTTGCAGACTGGGGCAGGAAGAGGGGATGATAATTACATTTCTGCTCTTGCATTCTAGCTCTATCGAAATAAATAATAATGTTGCATTTTCCTTCCTAACTGCCAACGGAGCTTGCATGTTAACTGAACCTCCAAGTCCTGCCTTAATATTACACTGCAGGATGACTCCATCATCGTGTCATAGTAGTTAAGAACTGGTGTTGCTATTGTGAGGCGCTCAATGTTAATAAAAGCTGTTTCTTATTTTTTGCACCAACACCACTGCATGTTCTTGGCAGTGACTTGGCATAAGGATTGCTAAAGAGTTGATAAATCCTACAAATTGTCACATTGTTTTTACATTAACAGCACAGAGGTGGAACGAATGGAGAGTGTCAAGCTCCTGGGAGTGGTCATCCACAACAAGCTTTTTTTGGACTCTTCATGTGGACCCATCGGTTACAAAGGCCCAACAACGTCTCTTCTTCCTCAGGCAGCTGAGGGAATTTGGCATGACGGCGAATACCCTTGCCAACTTTTATAGGTACACTATCGAGAGCATTCTGTCTGGATGTATCACTACCTGGTATGGCAACTGTACCATTCAAGATCGGAGGCAGTTACAGACAGTGGTGAACTCAACCTGGACAATCACAAAGGCCAACCTCCCATCTATAGAATCCATCTACTAGGCCGGCTGTCAAGGAAAGGCTGCCAGCATTCTCAAAGATCCATCCCACCTGGCAATCCCACAACCTCTATCATCAGGGAGAAGGTACAGAAGCCTGAATGCATGCACCACCCGGTTTTGCAACAGTTTCTACCCTACTGTGGTTAGAATACTGTTGAAAAGTGTGGTACTGGAAAAACACAGCAGGCCAGGAAGAAGGGCTTATGCCCGAAACGTCGATTCTCCTGCTCCTTGGATGCTGCCTGGCCTGCTGTGTTTTTCCAGCACCAAACTTTTCAACTCTGGTCTCCAGCATCTCCAGTCCTCACTTTTTCCCTGTTGTTAGAATACTGAATGGACTCACAAACTCTTAACATTCGCCTGTACCTGTGTTTTTGTTTTTGCCGCTGTTTACCTATTATTTACTTATCTATGCTACTTAACTCGGTGATCTGCCTGTACTGTTCGCAAGTCAAAGCTTTTCACTGTGCCTCAATACACGTGACAATAAATTCAATTCAATTCAATTCAATTCAATCTGTAGGTTACTGTGTTCCCTGGGTCAGCTCTCACCTTTTTGGGATTTGGGTAAAGACCTGTTACTTGTCAGTGTGTATCTACTTTGTACTTGAACTCAAATATTTTCAATTGCAATTAGTACAGTTTTGCATTTCTGTCCAAACAGCCAACTTCTCATCACATTTCTCAAAAACACCAACAGACTTAATCAAGATTTTTATTCATATTATTTCACCCTCATTGGATGGAGTTTTGGCCGATCAGAGCATATATCAGAATGTATGGCATCAGCATTTTGATTGTTGATCCTTTGGTCTTTCCTCAGTTGTGGTCACCCTTGACTGTATTCACTGCCTTTGTTTTACCCTGCTCTTCATCACATTCTTGTAATCTCAAAAATTAACAGGGTTTTTTCAGTCCTTGTGTTCCATCCCAACACCTTTCACACTCATCAGACAATTCTGCCATTTGTCCCACCCAAGAATGTGATCCTGTCATAAAGCACAACTTGTTTTGTATGTTTTCTGGAGGTATTGTCTCGTGGGGCACCAATTTTTAAAATTATTTCTCCCATTTTGTATATTTTACCAGATTTTCAATAATTCACTAGGATGGAATGGTGGCTCAGTGGTTAGCACTGCTGCCTCACAGTACCAGGGTCCCGGGTTTGATTCCCACCTCAGGCAACTGTCTGTGTGGAGGTTGCACATTCTCCCTGTGTCTGTGTGGGTTTTCTCCCGCAGTCCAAAGATGTGCAGATCAGGCGAATTGGCTGGATGCTCCTGGCATTGTGTCCTCGATAAGTATGTACCTGTCAGGCAGGGAGGAAGCTGTAGAGCGCAGGAGCCATGGTTTATGAAGAAAGTGTAATCTCTGGTCAAGAGGAAGAAGAAGGCTTATGTTAGGATGAGATGTGAAGGCTCAGTTAGGGTGCTTGAGGGTTACAAGGTAGCCAGAAAAGACCTAAAGAGAGAGCTCAGAAGAGCCAGGAGGAGACATGAGAAGTTGTTGGCCAATAGGATCAGGTTAAACCCTGATACCTTTCTATAGGTATTTAAGGAATAAAAGAATGACGAGAGTAAGATTAGGGCCAATCAAGGATAGTAGTGGGAAGTTGTGTGTGGAGTCAGAGGAGATAGGGGAAGCACTAAATGAATACTTTTCAACAGTATTCACTCTAGAAAACGACAATGTTGTCGAGGAGAATACTGAGATACAGGCTACTAGACTAGGT